>NC_057807.1:426817228-427122824 GCF_018294505.1 Triticum aestivum
ACCACGAAACCATCTTGGAGCCTTCGTCGGTGCTCCGCCGGAGGGGGAATCGATCATGGAGGGCCTGTACATCACCACCAAGGCCTCTCCGATGAGTTGTGAGTAGTTTACCACAGACCTTCGGGTCCATAGTTATTAGCTAGATGGCTTCTTCTCTCTCTTTGAATCTCAATACAAAGTTCTCCTCGATCTTCTTGGAGATCTATTCAATGTAACTCTTTTTGCGGTGTGTTTGTTGAGATCCGATGAATTGTGGGTTTATGGTCAAGTTTATCTATGAGAAGTATTTGAATCTCCTCTAAATTCTTTTATGTATGATTGCTTATCTTTGCAAGTCTCTTCGAATTATCAGTTTTGTTTGGCCTACTAGATTGATCTTTCTTGCAATGGGAGAAGTGCTTACCTTTGGGTTCAATTTGCGGTGTCTTTTCCCAGTGACAACAGGGGCAGCAAGGCACGAATTGTATTTTTTCCATCGAGGATAAAAAGATGGGGTTTATATCATATTGCTTGAGTTTATCCCTCTACATCATGTCATCTTGCTTAATGTGTTACGCTGTTCTTATGAACTTAATACTCTAGATGCATGCAGGAGTCGGTCGATGTGTGGAGTAATAGTAGTAGATGCAGGCAGGAGTCGGTCTACTTGTTGCGGACGTGATGCCTATATACATGATCATGCCTAGATATTCTCATAACTATGCACTTTTCTATCAATTGCTCGACAGTAATTTGTTCACCCACCGTAATACTTATGCTATCTTGAGAGAAGCCACTAGTGAAACGTATGGCCCCCGGGTCTATTATCTATCATATAAGTTTCCGATCTACTTTATTTTGCAATCTTTACTTTTCAATCTATATCATAAAAATACCAGAAATATTTATCTTATCATATTATCTCTATCAGATCTCACTATCGCAAGTGACCGTGAAGGGATTGACAACCCCTTTATCGCGTTGGTTGCGAGGTTCTTGTTTGTTTGTGTAGGCGCATGGGACTTGTGAGGAGTCTCCTACTAGATTGATACCTTGGTTCTCAAAAACTGAGGGAAATACTTATGCTACTTTGCTGCATCACCCTTTCCTCTTCAAGGGAAAAACCAACACATGCTCAAGAGGTAGCAACACCCTAATGCATGCATGTCCGAGCACACGATGGAACACACACGGTCATGCTCAAGTGCTCAACCTACACGTGCATGCACACACATACTCAGCCAGGGTGAGCTAGTGACCGTATAAACACCGAAAAATGTATATATTGAGCGTAATGAGCGTATTGTGAAGCCCACTGACCGTATTTTTACAAATATACAGTGACAGACAGTGTATTTATCTCGTTTGAAATTAAGCCATATTAATTGGAGAGGAGGCAGTATGGACTGGCATTACTTTGCTGTGTCCCGTCAACTTGCCGAAAGAGGAGAAGCTTGTAGGATGGGAGAAGCTTGCGCACGGTGGCACGCAGGACAAGGAGAAACTTTTGACTAATGCAAGCTCTCCCTCGCTCAGGCGGTGGACGTGCAACAATTAATTTGGTGTCAGATTGCCAGAATCATACACTATACTAGTAATATTATTGTTCGACTTCCCGAAGAGGCGAACAACCAAGCGCAAAGTTTACTAGTACTAGTACAACTACTATAGTCTATAGAGGTATGTACTATACTACTAGGAACCGGATGGAGGAGCGTCTACACTCTTATTATATTTTAAAAATGTGATAAAGCAATTTTCAACACATTTGGTTCTCTTCGAGGGTTCTCGCATGTGATAATGGAAGTTGATTGCATGGAACACTCGCCACAATTCTCGCTTAATTCTGGCTCATATCCTATTACAAATAGGAGCGCTCGGTAATATTTCCTCTTTTTTTTGTTATTCAGCATCTAAACAGGTCAACAAACCTTGCGACGCATCTTTGTGCGAACCGTGCTGGATGCACTTTGAATGTGTCCGAGAGCTGGCTTGATGAAACACCTCACTTCCTTCTTCTTTTTTTGCGGGGTACCTCGCTTCCTAGTGACTAGTCTCTTGGCTGATTGTCCTAAGAATGCTTATATATGAATAAAGCTCTCTCATTTACCCGCAAGAAGATTAAGCCATATTAACCGGAAAGGAGGGAGTATGGACTAGCACTACTTTTTGGTGTGTCCCATCAAATCGCAGAACGAGGAGAAGCTTGCAGGACAAGGTGAAGCTTGCTTACGCCTTTTGACTAATGCAACATACCCTCGCCCAGGCGGTGGACATGCATTAGTTCATTCGGTGTTAGATTGACAGAGGCATACACTGTAGTACCCAACATGTGGAGTACCATCATTGTTCGACTTCATGAAGAGGTTGAAGAGCCAAGCGCAAGGTTTATTAGTACGAGTAGTACTACTATTAGAACCGCATGGTGGAGCATCTGTACTCTTATTTTATTTTAATCTCTGATAAAGTACACATTTATTCGGGAGAAGGGCAGAAAATGGCAGCCCATAGTATAGTATTAAAAAACATCGAACATGTAATGATGATATCGATCAACCATGCTCGAATATATCTTGGCCTCCGTGCGAGACCGTCTGTGTGTTCTTGCTCCTCGTCTATCTCAAGGAACGATGGGTTGGCCATTTTTCCGTCAATTGAGATCGGTTTGCACACACTCCGGTCCCACATGTCAGTGATATGCCAAGAGGAGGTGCGTTGACCGACTGGCCATACACGTACTTGGTTTTGCACCTTCATACTACTCCTCCCTCCATCACAGTTTACAGGGTGCGCTTCATTCTGATGCATTTCTCTCAATGCATTTCCACCACCAGAGAGACTTTAGACGCGTTGGTTTAATGCTCAATTAATTACGACATGGTAACCACAATCAAGTCCACAATTTTCTCTCGATGTACTATGGAGTGGAGTAAGTGCATGCATGTGTGTACCCGGGGTGGAAGCACTGCATGCATGTGTGTACATATTATTTCCTCTAGTAATAGACGTCATGCTATAACTACCAATGCTATTTTTCAGGCCGAACGCTAGTCTCCTTGGTTCCAGAGATTTTTTGAAGCACGCTCTATAAACAGTGACATATGGAGTAGTATGAGCGGATTCAAATAAGAGCGTATTGATGGTTGCTTCTTCCGAGCAACTTACAGTGGGAAAGGCCGGGCTTATGATTTGACTACCTCATTGCTCACTATTAATGCGGTGCAACGACCGGGCTGAGTCTACCATGCGATTGTGCACTACTCCCTCGGTTCTTAAATACACTCTGGAGTATTTTTCTTTCTAGAGATTTCAACGAGTGACTACATATGAAGCAAAATGAGTGAATCTATGTTCTAAAATATGCCCATTTGAAATTTGTAAAAAGACAAATATTTAGGAACGGAGGAGTATAATTTTATGCATGGCACATGGACCCGGATGCTGAAGATGCTTCTGGCAATGCTATTAAGCTTCCAGCATTTGTTTACATAATTGACGTACTATACAAATAATTTTCCAGCGACATGAAATTGTATAATGCTCTGAGCTTTCAGCTTTTGTTTTGTGTGTATTGCCATCGATGCTCTTTTGGAAACAATAAAAAACTAACTTCCTTGCTAATGCATCTCAATAATTAGCATATCAGAGCTAATATTTACATCACAACTGAAGACAAAATTGTGAGAAGGTGTTAAATTAAAATTGATCCATGCTTTCATTGGCAGCAACGTCCCCCCAGCTCTGTCTAAATCAACAAGGCATGTTGGGAAAAAAGTAGCCATCTGGAGCATGCAACATTCCAATCATTTTGTGCAGTTCCACTAAAATAGAGCTAAGCGTCCCTGTTCCAAAGATATTAAGTGTGATTACAATAATAGAGGACTGCTGATGAAACAATAAACGCACAAATAGAAGTCGGTCACCTTTGCAGTCTCTCTTAAGACTAACTAGTTGGAGAAGATTAGGCTCGGAGTTGGATGAGGAGGATAGAGCAAAACCAATCTCCCTTTGTGCAGTCGCACTGAAATGTAGAGATGTTGCCCGTGTGACATAAATCAAAAAGATGAAAGATGTACAATCCAATTTCTCGATTCAATAGAAGCCCAAAGAGGTGCATATGGTACCCAAATAAGAATAGGATAACAACTGCACAAGACACTCTTAAGAAAAAAGTGATTTGTGCAGTTCACCAAAAGGTCGCAATAGCAACGAGGTAAAATGGATAGCCCTGTTTGCAAAAAAGAGGTAGTAAGGAAACAATTACTGGCCAATAATAGTTGATGACACATGCGCCGAAAAAAAGAAGCATATTCCCTTTTCCTAAGGGAAGATAACAACACGATTGTGTTTGTCTAAAACGGTGTGAGGACAAGATTGCAATATGAAAAGTGCGCCGGACGATCTACATTTTTGGCAAAGAACTATGGAAGATCCACATGCAAGATTTTCCACATGCAGAGACGTGGGAAGACGGGCAGTGGAGCAAGGCCGGAGGGGATACCTGGAGGTCGTCGGGATGTAACTAGGTGAGCGGCGGCGGGCGGAATTTGCCCATATTGCGGCAGCGAGCAGGTGGCGTAGGCCCTACCGCACCGGAGCTTGGTCAGAGAGAACGACGTGTACCGCGTATCGGGACATGCTGCCTCGGCACTGTCGAACGGAGAAACGATGCATATCCTCCCTTTCCGCCAGCGGACGGGATGCGGCCAGATCAGTGACCAACGGTGAGAGAGAGAGAGAGAGGCCACCGCAGCCCTATGTGAGATACTCTGAAGAGAGACAAACCCAGGCAGGCAGACTCCATTGTATATAGTAGAGCGGACTACCCTTTTCTCCATAAAAATCGTTTTATATTTTGTGTACATGCCATTGAGTGATATAACTTTATTTAAAAATAACGCGCCAACGCATGAAGTGGAACTTTGTTTCGTGCACGCGTGGTACACGATCTCCATAGGTAAACAACCGCTACATGCATTCAAATTAGCACGTGGGCTGCCATTTCGTACAAAAATGAGCTCCATCGTGTACCCGCGCGGGTGTGGCTGGGCACAGAGCATGAGTACGTGCACCTATTCTCTTCTTGTGTACGTACACCACCTACGTGCAGTTGTGTGAGAGAGATACAAACGTAGAGAGATATAGTGTGTGGGTTCGTGAGTGTTTTGGGGTGGGGGTCAATCAAAAAATGTAACATATGCAATGTGTGTGAAATAGAGTCCTCGATATATCATATATATAGAGGGGGCGATCCATGAGAAGAGAGTGGAGGTATCATCAGTTTGAGGTATCTATAGAATCGAAGAGAGGTATGATGTGTGTGTGCACACACGATCGATAAAGAGTGCCATCGAATTTGTGTGTGCCCACGTCAAAGATATAGAGTGGCTGGCCTACTGGCACGTGAGAGGGGACATGTGTAGTTTGTCTCTGTGGCATGGATACCTACCTACAGCGCTCGACTATCGGTGTGTGGTGGTGGTGGGGGGAGGCCTAATTAACTATAGAGATGCAATGGCTAGTATATGTGTGGAGGAGGAGAGGGGCCTACCTTATGTATTAAGGGAGATCTATCGGCATCCATGCATATGTTGAAAGGATCGATATAGTTGACTAGAGGGGGGGGGGGTGAATAGGCAACTAACAATTTTTAGCTTTTCTTAACCAAATTAAACTTTGCATCAAAGTAGGTTGTCTATATATGCAACTAGGTGAGCAACCTATATGATGCAACAACAATAATCACACAAGAAAGCAATGGATATAACACAATATAGCTTCCACAAGTAAAGGAGAGAGATAACCAAAAGTGGAACCGATGGAGACGAGGATGTGTTACTGAAGTTCCTTCCTTTTGAGGGGAAGTACGTCTCTGTTAGAGCGGTTTGGAGGCACAATGCTCCCCAAGAAGCCACTAGGGCCACCGTATTCTCCTCACGCCCTCACACAATGCGAGATGTCGTGATTCCACTATTGGTGCCTGAGGGAGTCCTGGATTAGGGGGTGTCCGGATAGCCGGACTACCATCATCAGCCGAACTATCATCGGCCGGACTATCATCATCGACCGGACTCCAAGACTATGAAGATACAAGATTGAAGACTTCGCCCCGTGTCCGGATGGGACTTTCCTTGGCGTGGAAGGCAAGCTTGGCGATACGGATATGTAGATCTCCTACCATTGTAACCGACTCTATGTAACCCTAGCCCTCTCCAGTGTCTATATAAACCGGATGGCTCTAGTCCGTAGGACATCATACGATAACAACAATCATACCATAGGCTAGCTTCTAGGGTTTAGCCTCCTTGATCTCGTGGTAGATCCACTCTTGTAAACATCCACAATATCAATATCAATCAAGCAGGACGTAGGGTTTTACCTCCATCAAGAGGGCCCGAACCTGGGTAAAACATCGTGTCCCTTGTCTCCTGTTACCATCCACCTAGACGCACAGTTCGGGACCCCCTACCCGAGATCCGCCGGTTTTGACACCGACATTGGTGCTTTCATTGAGAGTTCCTCTGTGTCGTCACCGATAGGCTCGATGGCCTCTTCAATCTACAACGACGCAGTCCTGGGTGAGACTTTTCTCCCCGGACAGATCTTCGTATTCGGCGGCTTCGTACTGCAGGCCAACTCACTTGGCCATCTAGAGCAGATCGAAAGCTACGCCCCTGGCCGTCAGGTCAGGTTTGGGAGCCTAAACTTCACGGCTGATATCCGCGGGGACTTGATCTTCGACGGATCTGAGCCACAGCCGAGCGTGCCGCGCTGTCATGATGGGCATGACCTAACTCTGCCGCCGGACAGCACCTTGGAGGCCGCACACGAATCCGCTCCGACCCATAGTCCGGAGCCGATCGCTCAGATCGAGGACGGATGGCTGGACACCGCCTCGGGAGCTGCAACTTCTACAGCGATGGAGCCGAACACTTACCTTGTCCCACACAAAGCTCATGACTCCGAGGTGCCGGACTCTCTGCCGGACTCCGAACCTCCTGCGCCCCTGCCCGTCGAATCCGATTGGGCGCCGATCATGGAATTCACCGCTGCGGACATCTTTCAGCACTCACCCTTCGGCGATATCTTAAATTCATTGAAGCATCTCTCATTATCCGGAGAGCCCTGGCCGAGCTACGGCCAGGATGGTCGGGACGCGGACAATGAAGAAATTCAGAGCCCACCCACCACCCACTTCGTAGCCACCGTCGACGATCTAACCGACGTGCTAAACTACGACTCCGAAGACATCAACGGTATGGACGATGATGCCGGAGACAATCAAGAACCAGCGCCTAGAGGGCACTGGAAAGCCACCTCGTCACATGACATACATATGGTGGACACCCCTAAGGGAAACGATACCGAGGAACAATGGGACGCGGCAGAGGATAATCCCGCCGATAAACAATCAAAACGGCAACATAGACGCCGCCCTAAGTCCCGCCTCGATCAAAGCAGCATTCCTAACGACCCAGCAATAGAGCAGGGCAAACCAGCGGACGACGAACAGGACGAGCCGGGTAATCAACCCCTTCACGGAGCAGTCAACAGTCCGGACACAACACTGGAGCATAAGAACCTACACACAAGACTCGTCGCCACTGCAAGAAGTTTGAAGAAGGAAAAACGGAAGCTCAAAACAGCGGAAGACATACTCAGAATGAAGTGGAGCAAAGTACTCAAGACCGCAGACAAATATGGCAATGGCCATCAAACAAAGAGCTACCCGAAGCGCAAGTTGCTGCCAAAATTTGACGAGGAAGCCATTGAGCCCTCACAGTCAAAAAATAAAGAGGCTGCCTGGCCGGATAGACGGCCAGATGGCAGGCCAAAAGCGACAAGCGGCACTGCACACAAGCCGACTTACGATCCTGGGAAAACGGACGGCCCAACTAGGTCCATCTACGGGCCAAAAAAGAGGGCCCCAGGAAATAACATAACACAACAAGTGTTCGAAGACAGCGGCACACCCAAATACAGGGGCGCCGCACACCCGCTATGTTTTACCGATGAGGTGCTGGACCATGAATTTCCAGCAGGGTTCAAACCCATAAACATAGAGGCATACGACGGCACAATAGACCCAGGAGTCTGGATAGAAGATTACATACTACACATACACGTGGCTAGAGGAGATGATCTCCACGCCATAAAATACCTACCCCTCAAGCTCAAAGGGCCAGCTCGGCATTGGCTCAAAAGCCTCCTAGAAAACACTGTTGGAAGTTGGGAAGAGCTTGAGGACGCGTTTAGAGCAAATTTTTAAGGGACTTATGTCCGCCCTCCGGATGCAGACGATTTGAGTCATATAACTCAACAGCCCGGAGAGTCAGCGCGCAAATTCTGGAACAGGTTCCTTACCAAAAAGAACCAAATAGTCGACTGTCCAGATGCAGAAGCCTTAGCGGCTTTTAAACACAACGTCCGAGATGAATGGCTCGCCAGACACCTCGGCCAAGAGAAGCCAAGAACAATGGCCGCGCTAACAAGCCTCATGACGCGCTTTTGCGCAGGAGAAGACAGCTGGCTAGCAAGATGCAGTACCAGCGACCCGAGTACATCCGAGATCAGAGATGGAAACGGAAAATCACGGCGCAGGAAAGATCAGCACCGGAATAAAGAAAAAAGCCCAAAGGGCACGGTGGTCAACGCCGGATTCAAAAGCTCGCGGCCAAACAATAAAACACTGCCTCTTAAGGACAACAGCGACGAGCTATCAAATTTAAACAAAATTCTAGATCGGATATGTCAAATCCATAGTACCTCCAGAAGGCCTGCAAACCATACCAACCGAAATTGTTGGGTTTTTAAACAGTCCGGCTGACTCAACGCCAGACACAAGGGGCTCGATGCGCCAAGCGAGGACGATGACAAACCCCACAAGCAGAGCACCGGAAGTCAAAAGACTTTCCCACAAGAAGTCAAAACAGTAAACTCACTTCATGTGATAGTACGGAAAACCAACATGGCACTCGCTTAGACAAGTGTCGCAAGGTCCACCCCAGTGGAACACCGAGATTGGATGTCAACACCAATCACTTTCGACCATCTGGATTAGTCCAGAAGTATACGGAACGCAGGATAGACTGCCCTGATACTGGACCCCATAATAGATGGACTGCAATTCACGCAGGTTCCGATGGACGGCGGCAGTGACTTAAACGTGCTATATCCGGACACAATCCGCAAGTTGGGATAGACCCTACTACAATTTGGCATAGCCGCGCTTCCTTCAAAGGAGTAGCGCCAGGCCCTTACGCCAGGTGCAAAATTTCATTATTACTAGAAGTTGTGTTCGGGTCAGCTGACAACTTCCGACGAGAAAAGCTAACCTTTCATGTCGCCCCACTTAAAAGTAGCTATCAAGCATCACTGGGATGGGAAGCTTTCGTCCGCTTCAATGCAATACCACATTACGCGTCTCTTACGATCAAAATGCCCGGTCCACGTGGCATCATTTCATTAAAAGGTCGCCTGAGACCCCGGACATGGCTGGACGAGTCCGGAATAAATAAGCTAGGGGCTACCTAGCCACACACCCCTTCACAAGGGTTTGTACATATAAGCCATGATGAGCTAGCATAGGCTCAGCTGTATTAATCTATATTTCAATTTTTTATGCACTTTCTCGCACGATTTCTTTTCAAACTAAGTTCCTCTTTTTTTTACAGATGAACAGCGTGCACACCCATCCAGGATACGGCACAACGGAGACACAGGCGCAGACGTGCAGTAGGGACCCGTTGCAAGGACTCTTTTCAGACTAAGACCCTACGTAAACCTTTCTTACTATCTCTTGTTGCTATATTCCCCTGGTTTCTCATTATAACCAGAGTGGAGACTGGCGTTTTGGCATCCGCCGCGCCAGAAGAACTTGCCCGTACCTGGACACAAGGGGCTTAGGGCATTGTTTTGCCCGCTATTATAAAGACCGAACACCTTCGGGAGTGTTCGGCATCTCGAGTTAGGCCTTATATGCATCAGCTCCGAATCATGTCTTTGGTCAAATGTTGGGTTTGCCCGGCTCCTGTGTTTTGCTGCCTTACGTTCCGTATCACCGGCTAACGCGGCACCAGGAGAACTACTGCGATTGTGCCCCAGTTCGGCTGGGCGAGCACCTCAGTAGAGAAAGCCGAAAACTGACTGTCATGATACAGCGAGAGACTGGTCAACCACTCGATCGACCATGGGAATGTGTAGAATTCCTCCGCTTCGACGAAGGACCGTTTCCCGGCCAGGCACATACGCGCCCCAAATTCGGAGAGCGCGGTGCCCCCAGGGGCTATGTCGTAGCCCCACCCTCGAACTCCATGGCTAAGTGAAAGTGATAAAGCATTATAGTCTGGTTGCCTCGTTTGCTACGCTACCACCTCCTTTACAGGACCGAGACGTCGGATTAAGTGTGAAAACGCGCTATTTTTTGTGAACACCCCCGCACCTTGTGCGTGGGGGCTGAAGCCGACGACTGCCATCTTTCAGGTTATACACATGTATACATGAACGGCCGCATAGGAGATATTCTATTACTTGAACGCACAAGTATAAAAGGCGCTTACATCATAAATATTGTTTTACATCGTAAAAACGTTCATTCGAACGTAACATTTTTTGAGCACTGCGACTCTATTACACGAGCACCACGCAGCACTTCGCCAAAATATTGCTCGGCGGGTAACCGGCTATCGTCCGAACCCGGGGTTGCAACAGCGGTGGCATCCATCTCTATCCAATGTGTCTTCACACGGGCAAGTGCCATCCGCGCACCCTCTATGCAGGCCGACTGCTTCATCGCCTTGATATGCGGCACCGCCCCAAGAAATTGCTGCAATAAGCCAAAGTAACTCTTCGGCTTGGGCCTATCCGGCCAGACATGGGTCACTATATCCGTCATAGCAAGCCCGGACAACCTATTCAGCTCAGCCCACTCGGCCAAACGGTCGGTCAGCGGAAGTGAACGCTCCGGACTATGGAATTGAGACCAAAACAGCTCTTCCGTCTCATGATCCTTCTGGCTTCGAAAATGCACAACGGCATCCGCCGCACTCGCTGCTAAGTCCATGTAAGGGTCTCCTGGACCCCACAGTTGGCCCAGCTGAGCATACTTTGGATCCGTAAACCTTCGGCGCAGCAGGAAAGGCTTGCCAGCTACAATTTCTCCGGCCTAGCGCAGCTCTTCCTTTATAGCCCGCATTGCAGAGCGGGCATCCTTGGCTTCGGCGGTGGCCTTCTCCAGGTCTTCTTGCCCCGCTAGGCGCTCCTTCCCAAGAGCCTCATTGCGGTCGGTAGCATCTTTTAACTTCACGGCCATTTCGGCCATCTCTTCCCTGCTTCGGCAGTGTGCGACCCTTTCGGCCTCTAACTCCTCGGCCGCCCTCGAGGCCGCCGCATTACTCCTTCTGGCCTGCTCCTTGGCTTGAGAAAGTTCAGTCCGAAGGCTCTCCACAGCAGCGGCACTATCTGCATTTTACACACATGTTGTAAGCAGCTGGCTTCGGACCCCTTACCAAGTGACCGCACATAAGCACTTACCTTGCGACTCATCAAGTCGCCTGTTGATCAGCGTGATGTCCGCATCCGCAACAACGAGTTGCCGCTTTAGTTCAGCAACTCCATCAGTACGGCTGGCCCCTGGACGAACCGCCACCTGCATCGGCACGACGGAAATTTAAACCTGCGATTTTGATCCTCGGCACGCTGTCGATTTCGACAACCTACCGAGTCTCAGGGGCTACTATCTATACAGGGCGCATTCTATATGCAAAACTGTTACAAGGTGTGTCATTTTTACGTACCTCAGACCCCGCCAGCAAACTCCTGACGGCATTATGCAACCCGCCTTCGGCGGACGAAATCCTTTCAATCACCATGCTCATCAATGCGTGGTGATCTTCTGAGATAGACGCCTTCTCAAGCAGATCCTTCAGCCGCACACCAGTTGGCGCCGAACTATCCGGCTTTGGCACACCAGGGGGCTCCCTCCGTGACGACACTTCAGGCTCGTCCGCCCTATCCGACGGCACCCCGGACGGAGGTGTATCGCTCTCCATCATCTCCGGACGAAGGTCCCCTGAAGACGAGCTCATTTGCGAAGGACGGAGATCATAACTACAAGGTAAAAACTTTAGTTATCCTCAGAAGCACAAATAGGGATGTCCCTTATAATAAAACTCCTTTCTTTCTACTTACGGCTCGTTGGAGGGCTGATTCTCAAAGGGAGATTGTGCGGCCGGGGCCTCCCCAGACGCAGGGCCCTCCGGCGAAGATTTCTTCCCCCGTTTAGGGGCTTTTGCCCCCGGGTCCTCGGAGGCAGTCCTCTTCTCCCCTTGGAGGGAGGGATTCTCGATCCCCCCTCTTTCAAGAGCCTCCTTAGGCGAGGCAGTAGCCTTCCTGTTCTCCCCTTCGCCTTCCTCGGGAGGCGCAACCTCAAGCATCCGAACCAGCACGGAATCCGGCGCGGTCTCGGGGAGGGGGGCTGGACACCATATCAATTTTGCTTCCGCTATCCGCTCCTGTTTAGAAGGAAGTTGGTCATAAGGCGAATTATCGAAAGGCAAACAAACGTTATGTCCGGACTTGGAAATACTTACTTGAGTATCCGGGCGATTGCAGCTTAGTCCAGCATCCTCGGTCAATTCCAGACGCGCCTCTTGCGATCCGAAGAATAATTTGTACATCTCCAGGGGTGTCATACCCATGAAGTGTTGAAGAATCCGTGGGCCCTCCGGATTGAACTCCCACAGCCAGAGAGGGCGGCGTTTGCAGGGCAGGAGACGCCTAATCAGCATAACCTGCATTACAACCACCATATCGACCTCCCTCGTTTGGAGATCTCGAATCCGGCCCTGCAGTAGGGGCACGTCCTTTGACGACCCCCAGTTGAGCCCTTGGTTGACGCACGACATCAACCGTCGTGGAGGTCCCGAGCGGAATAAGGGCGGCGGCTTTTGTCTGTGGCCCCTCGGAACGGTAATATAGAACCACTCTTGCTGCCATAGGCCGAGCTCCTTTTGGAAGGAGCAAGCGGGCCATGGGGCATCGGCCCTCCTACTTATGGCCGCCCCGCCGCACTCCGCTTGACGCCCCCCGATCAACTTCGGCGCCACATTGAAGGTCTTCAGCCACAGGCCGAAGTGAGGGGCGACGCGGAGGAAGGCTTCACATACGACAATAAATGCGGAAATATGGAGGATGGACTCCGGAGCCAAATCGTGGAAATCCAACCCATAGTAAAACATGAGCCCTCTCACAAAAGGATCCATCGGGAAGCCTAAACCCTGACGGAGCTGGGATACAAAGACGACATACTCGCCGGGCTCGGGGGTGGGGATGGCCTGCCCTTCGGCAGGCAACCTGTGCAAAATCTCATAAGCCAGGTACTTGGCCTCTCGCAGCTTTAGCACGTCCTCCTCCATGACGGAGGAGGGCATCCACCGGCCCTGGAGGTCAGAACCGGACATTGTTGAAGGTCCGAAATGCTCGAATCTGGAGCTCTAGGTGCTGGAACTTGGAGCGGGGAGAGGATTCTATGGAGGATTGAAGAAAAGAAACGAGCCTTGGTCCCGTTATAAAGAGGGAGAATAACAAGAGCCGTCTCCGTGACCGTTTGGGACTCGCCTTCGATAGAGGGGGCGTGGCGACGGGCGCGGTTGGGTTACCCACGTCCGTATTGATGACAATCCCGGATTATGGGGGAACACGATCTCTGCTTCGACAAGACGTGCCAAGGAAACCGCTTCGCTAAATGAGCTAAGGTGGTAGAGTAAAAAACGATTCAAGTAATGGCTTGGTAGTGGCGTGATGTCATGCCGCAAAAAACGTCAGCAGATTGAACTTGTGTATATATTATTCTCTCTACGGTGAAATGTGGAATTTATTTTGCAGAGCCAGACACTATCCTGGTGTTCACAATCTTCTATCATTCGGAGGAGGAACCTGCCTTGCAATGCCAAGCAATATACGCGCCGGACTTATCGTCATTGAAGCCTGGTTCAGGGGCTACTGAGGGAGTCCTAGATTAGGGGGTGTCCGGATAGCCAGACTACCATCATCAGCCGAACTATCATCGGCCGAACTATCATCATCGACCGGACTCCAAGACTATGAAGATACAAGATTGAAGACTTCGCCCCGTGTGCGGATGGGACTTTCCTTGGCGTGGAAGGCAAGCTTGGCGATACGGATATGTAGATCTCCTACCATTGTAACCGACTCTATGTAACCCTAGCCCTCTCCGGTGTCTATATAAACCGGATGGCTCTAGTCCGTAGGACATCATACGATAACAACAATCATACCATAGGCTAGCTTCTAGGGTTTAGCCTCCTTGATCTCGTGGTAGATCCACTCTTGTAAACATCCACAATATCAATATCAATCAAGCAGGACGTAGGGTTTTACCTCCATCAAGAGGGCCCGAACCTAGGTAAAACATCGTGTCCCTTGTCTCCTGTTACCATCCGCCTAGACACACAGTTCAGGACCCCCTACCCGAGATCCGCCGGTTTTGACACCGACAGTGCCCTTGGAGGCGGCGACCAAACCTTTACAAACAAGGTTGGGGCAATCTCCACAACTTAATTGGAGGCTCCCAACGACGCCACGAAGCTTCACCACAATGGACTATCGCTCCGCGGTGACCTCAACCATCTAGGGCGCTCAAACACCCAAGAGTAACAAGATCCACAAGGGATCAAATTTCTCTTGGTGGAAGTGAAGATCGAGGCCTTCTCAACCAATCCCTAGAAAATCAACAAGTTTGATTGGCTAGGGAGAGAGATCGGGCGAAAATGGATCTTGGAGCAACAATGGAGCTTGGGGATGGAAGAGGTGGTCAACTAGAGGAAGAAGACACCCTTTTTATAGTCATGGGACAATTCCAACTGTTACCCACCAACTTAGCCCGCGACCCGCGGTAGTACTGCACGGACCTGCGGTACTACCGCAGAGGCTCGTGGTACTATTGTGGGCACGACAGGACCTGGACTCGTTCTGATGAGCACCGACAGGGGAAGGTAGAACCGCTAGCGTGGTACTACCGTGACCCAATGCGGTACTACCGCAAGGCAGGCACAGTCCAGGCACGGTAGGCACTGATATAAAAAAAATACATCAGTGACTACCTCCGCTGAGTTTATATCTATGCAAAAGTCCGACACGGTACTACCGCAAACAGGGTGTGGTACTACAATGTAGGACGTAGATGTAAAAAATTACATCCGCCCCTTCTTCCGCTCATGCTGCTATGCCTGGCCAGGCTTTACGATACTACTGCGCCGAAGCACAGTACTATCGCGTAGGGCGCCGATGTAAAAAATTACATCCGCCCCTACTACTGCTTGCGCAGCAGCGCCTAGCTAGAGCTCACGAGGAGCGGTACTACCGTGGGCGCATATGGTACTACCGTGCCAGGGCTCGGTACTACCGCTAGGGCCTGCGGTAGTATCTCTCCGGGGAGCAGTACTACCGCCAGCCTTTGAACAACAACACTAGGAGACCTTCATTCTGCAGAGACACGGTGAGACGTAGAAAGCTCCAAAGAGCCAAAGGAAAGGAGGTGCAAAAGAAACATGTGTATGTGAGGTTCCACCCAAACCTTTCCAACGCGGACCCCCTCTTAATAGTACATCTTTCCCACGACTCAAATCCACTGAAAAGAAACATAGAGAAACGCCGTCTTCAAAAGTATTCGAGGGGCACCAAATTGTCTTGTGCTCCGACATGATATATCTGAAAAGCTCAATGCACACGATTAGTCCGCAAAAGCATTGTCATCAATCACCAAAACTAATAAGGGATAAATATGCCCTTACAATCTCCCCCTTTTTGGTGGATTGATGACAATACGGGATTTACACATAGGGAAATACAGTGAGGCAGCAGCAAGCCCACAATCTATAAAATATAGACGGACTCCCCCTAGATGTGTGCACTCTAGAGATGTGCTTTGGACTGCATGGCACACATACTAGGATCAACACTCCCCCTATATTTTAGAGACAAGGCATCTCTTGCAGCAGTATAATCAACACTAAGCAAGTAGGCAAGATGATGGATATGACTAAGTAACAACGATAAATGATATAATAGAGTGCATATGTCTTACACCATATGATAGATAACTTAGTCTCACAAGCACAAACCAAACAAACTAAACCAAAGCAAACGAGGTTCAACAGACAGAAAGCAAAGCAATAGAGCTAAAACACACAACACACGACACGCAAATCCTACACTCTCTCCCCCTTTGGCACCGAGACACCAAAAAGCCAGAGAGGACACCTACGACATAGGTGGTAGCTCAGGCTGAAAACAACTCCTCGTCGGACTCAGCAGTGGGAACGGGCTCCTCCTTCTCCTCCTCAGACTTAGTCCACATGAAGCCCTGCTTGGCCATACAGTCCGCCTCGGGGGTGATGTGCTTCACGGATCCGCTAGAAACCTCCTCGCCAAGCTTCCTCAAGATCCTCTTGTCGCGACAGTGACTCTGCTTCTGAGCAACATGGTCCCTATACTGCCCCTGGGTCTGCATGCAGAACAACTTATTCATCTTTGCCTTCAGCTTCTTCACCCAAGATGGCTCAGAAGAGGGAGGGGTGTATCCATCAGAACTGTCCTCATCAGCTTCCTCCTCCTCGATCTCATCCTCATCCACATCCATTGTGGCAGCCGCGGCCTCATCACTGGTGGTGGTGTTAGCCCATTGGCTCTTGATGCGGAGCTTGATGGGCTCATGACGAATCTAGCCGGGGGCAACGAACTCATCATCGGGATAGAGCTTCTCCCAAGTCTTGGAGATCAAGTGAAACAGGTAAGGCCCATAGATGGGGACCTTATGGTTGAACACCGCAAACTGAAGCTCGCACCACATGATATGTGAGACACCAAGGGGTTGAGTCTGAGCCTGACGCGCATCCTCAGAAATGAGCATCATATCCACAAGATAGGCATGCACCTGGCCCATGTCACCGATGCACGGGAAGATGGTGTTGTGGAAGATCCGATGCATGATGTCAAGGAAGGAGTTCAGCACCCACACCTTCTTCTTACTAGCAAGTGTCTTCTCAACAAGGAAGGGATGGAGCTTGTTCTTGTTGGCAGACTCAGTGTTGGCATGAGGACGAACTCCAGTAGGTGAGTCGAGCTCCGCATCAGGAACGTGAAGCAAATCCATGAAATGCTTCCACTAAGTAGTCATCCGTTGACCATTGGCCATCCATGTCATGGTCCTTGCTTCATCAGAATGGAAGTGGACCGAAGCAAAGAACTGAGCGTGTCTGGGTCAAAGTCCAGGTGAAAGGTAAGCATGTGCTCAATGCCAAACTGCTCCACAAGATCCAAAGCTTCTCCAAAATAGCTGCGGTGCTTGTCCTGCCTCATGTGATGCATGTCAATCCAGTGTACTTCCACATAGATGTTCTGCTTGGCCTTGATCACATCCAGATAGATAAGGTTCTGCTGCTTGGTCCAGAACAGATCATTCCCTCTGAAGTTGGCACGGGGGTTTACATAGGGGTTGATCTTCCTTTGAACAATGAACTCGGCCAGAGGTATCTCATCCATGCCCATGGTGGGCTCCCTCTGCTTGGTGGCGGTGTGCTTGGTTCTGCGTTGGGAGGCATTGGAGCCCTCTGGAGCTTCATCTTGGTTGCACAGCCGCTTTGACCCTGTGTCATGGCTGGGATTCGAGCGATGAACATGGGAACCGGAGCCACTACCTAGACACAAAACACAAGAACACACACGAAAAACAAGAAGGATCAATGCAAATACCATGGCCAAAGCTAAAAGAAACAAGTAAGAAAGAGATTTGGAGAGATAAAATAGCAAACTTTGCATCTACAGTAGTACCAGGCCAGCGTACGGATGTAAAAATTTATATCCGCGCGAGCCATGTAGTAGCGTGCCGGGGTGGCATGGTAGTACTGCGCCTAGAGCAGTAGTACCACACCAAGGGGCGTAGTACCGCGCGGCGCGGTAGTACCGCTCCAGAAGGAGCGGTAGTACTGCACGGATCAAGGACGCCATATTAACCGTGGATCTGGATCTAGAACATCCGCAAAACTAGACCGGTACTACCGTTGATCAAACTGAACTATTGTGTTAATCCAAAAAGCATGCCTACTGCACTACCACTATCCTACAAATCCCTTTTGCACAGATTTAGCCAAAAATCTCATGAACAACACATGCATCTCCCCAAGACCTAGAAGCACAAGAACGGAAGAAAAGAAGAGGAACTTGGGGAAAAACCTTGGTCCATTGCAAGGGGACGAGGTGGGGAACAATCCCACCGGTCGGAATCCAAGGAGAGCAGCTGGAGACGGAGATCCGGCGAGGGCCTCCGGCGCCGTTCTTGGGCAGGAGAGAGAGAGAGACGGGGTGGGGAAAAGAGATGAATGGGTATGGGGGAGTTAGAACTCCCCCTACCCTGCTCTTAACCCCCACCCGCCCGTGTGGGTGCGGTAGTACCACGGGTCATCGTGGTAGTACCGCCCGGGCGGAAGTACCACTCGCTGGGCGGTAGTACCGCTCATCCAGCGGCAGTAATAATTTACTGCCGCGATGGAAGCGGTAGTACCGTGCCCCTGGGATGCAACTGTGTACGCACAGAGCAACCAACCCCTGCGATAGTATCGTGGAACGCCACGGTAGTACCATACCCCCAAGAAAATGCAAGTTTCACACGAGAGATGACATTTGCAAATCAACCTTCAAGACATTGAACAACCAAGAGGCAAGCACCAACGACGACACAGACACGGCACAGAGAAAAGGCAAAAGACAACGAAGACCAAAACACTGACCACAACTCTCAGGAAGAGAGGGCGGTGGCCGGAGCCACCTATGCATGAGTCACTTGGTATGGCACCGCGAAGAATTATCCTTGGGCCCATGACCAATACTCGTCTTTGAAGCACAAGTACCATGAAAAATGGCTAATGTGAAAGAGCGATCAATTTATGCATAATGGGGGGAGGGAAAGTTCATTGAGAGAACAACACTCCCCCTATGTCCATGCCTACACCTAAACAAGATACCATGATGAGTATGGTGGGGTGCGCAAGGGTTCAAACCACATTGCTCGAATCAATGATATTTAGCTCATGCCTTAACTCGCGAATTCTTGCTTCATCCAAGGGCTTCGTGAAAATATCTGCAAGGTTATCATGAGTGTTGACATTCTTGAGCTTGATCTCCCCTCGCCTAATGATATCCTGGATGAAGTGATACCGAGTCTCAATATGCTTCGTCTTGAAGTGTTGCACGGGGTTGAGAGAGATCTTGATGGCGCTTTCATTGTCACACCAAAGAGGCACTTTGTCACAAGTGACACCGTAATCCTTCAAAGTTTGCCTCATCCATAGAAGTTCAACACAACAACTACCGGCAGCAACATACTCCGCTTTGGTGGATGAGAGAGACACACAACTTTGCTTCTTAGAAGACCAACTCACTAAAGAGTAACCAAGCGATTGGCACCCTCTAGAGGTGGACTTCCTATCCACTTTGTCTCCCGCCCAATCTGAGTCTGTATAGCCGAAGCGATCAAAGTTGGCTCCTCGTGGGTACCATAAGCCAAAGTTTGGGGTATGAGACAAATATCGAAAGATTCGCTTGACCGCCACAAGGTGGCTTTCCTTAGGTGCGGCTTGAAACCATGCACAAATACCCACACTCAACATGATATCCGGTCTAGATGCACAAAGGTAAAGCAAGGATCCAATCATAGAGTGATATACCTTTTGATCCACCGCTTTACCATTGGGATCAATGTCAAGTTGGCATTTGACGGGCATTGGAGTGGACGTCGGCTTGACATCACTTAGCTTGAATCTCTTGAGCATGTCTTGAGTGTATTTGGCTTGATTGATGAAGGTTCCTTCTCTTCTTTGCTTGATTTCGAACCCGAGAAAGAACTTCAACTCTCCCATCATAGACATCTTGAACTTTGAGGTCATGAGAGCGGCAAATTCTTCATTGAAAGCTTTGTTAGGGGAACCAAAGATAATATCATCAACATATAGTTGGCACACAAACAACTCCCCTTTGACCTTCTTAGTAAAAAGAGTGGGGTCGATTTTCCCAATTTCGAACCCACGATCTTGTAACAACTCAGTAAGATGCTCATACCACGCACGTGGGGCTTGTTTAAGGCCATAGAGTGCCTTGTTGAGTTGGTACACATGATCGAGGAAATAGGGATCCTCGAACCCCGGGGTTGTTTGACATACACCAACTCATTAATGGGACCATTAAGAAAAGCACTCTTGACATCCATTTGTTGCAACTTGAAATTATGATGAGAAGCATAAGGAATCAACAAACGAGTAGATTCAAGGCGAGTAACGAGAGCAAAGGTTTCACCGTAGTCGATACCCTCGACTTGGGAGTAGCCTTGTGCCACCAAATGAGCCTTATTGAGAACAATGGTTCCATGAGCATCTTGCTTGTTCTTGAATATCCACTTGGTTCTAATAACATTATGATTCCCGGTTGGCCTTGGCACTAATTTCCACACTTGGTTGTGCTCAAAGTTGTTGAGTTCTTCATGCATGACATTGAGCCAATCCGGATCCTCGAGCGCCTCATAGACATTTTGGGGTTCGACACAAGAAACAAATGCGTGATGTTCACAATAGTTTGCTAATTGCCTATGAGTGCTTACCCCCTTTCTTAGGCTTCCAACGACATTCTCCATGAAATGACCTTTGGTAGTGAGCTTGGAAGCGATCTTCGCTGCACGACACTCTATTCCTCCTCATATGTGAAAAGAGGAGGGGTAACTTGATCATCTTGAGCGCCGTCTTGAGCTTGTTGTTGATCTTGAGCTTTCTCTTGATCTTGAACTTGGTAGAAAGGGAGAACTTGACCTTGGGCATCACTTGATAGTTCACCACCATCTTGAGGTTGATCTTACCCTTGATCTTGTTCACGAGGTTGAGGGCCTTCACTTTGTTCTTCGGGAACGTGTGGGTCTTGGGTTGGTGATGGCTCCACTTAAGTGGAGCATTGTCCTTATCCTTCGGCCACAAGGGGTTCCTCAATGGGTAGGATATGACCAACACCATTCTTCTTATGGCTTGGGGAGGAATTTCATCACCTACATCACAAGTACCACTTTGCTCCACTTGGGAGTCGTTATTCTCATCAAACTCCACGTTACATGTCTCCTCAATGAGTCCGGTGGACTTGTTAAGGACACGGTAAGCCTGAGAGTTTGTAGCATAACTAACAAATATGCCCTCATGAGCTCTAGCCTCAAATTTAGACAAACGAACACCTTTCTTGAGAATGAAACACTTACACCCGAACACCCGGAAGTACTTGAGGTTGGGCTTGTTATCGGTGAGTATTTCATAGGGAGTCTTGTTCAAGCCTTTGCGGAGATAGAGCCGACTGGATGCATGACATGCTGTGTTGATGGCTTCGGCCGAAAAGTTGTAAGGGGACTTGAACTCCACCATCATGGTCCTTGCCGCATCCATCAACGTCCGATTCTTCCTCTCTGCGACACCATTTTGTTGAGGGGTGTGTGGTGCAGAATATTGATGCTTGATCCCCTCATATCTAAGAAATTCATCCAAGGTGTAGTTCTTGAACTCGGTGTCGTTGTCACTCCTTATTGTCAAGATCTTCGCATCATGTTGACGTTGAGCTTCATTTGCAAAGTCGATGACGGTTTGTTGAGTCTCACTCTTCCTCTTGAAGAAATATACCCAAGTATATCTTGAATAATCATCCACAATCACCAAGCAATACTTTCTACCCCCAAGACTATCAAAGGATGGAGGCCCAAAGAGATCCATGTGAAGGAGCTCCAAGGGTCTCTTCGAGTAGATGATAGTCGTGGGAGGGTGAGCCTTCTCATGTAGTTTTCCTTTGATACAAGCACTACAAGCACGATCTTTGGCAAAACTAACATTTTTTAGTGCACGGACATGGTCCCCCTTGAGAAGACTTTGCAAACATCTCATATTGACGTGGGCTAAACGGCGATGCCATAGCCATCCCACATAAATTTTAGCCATTAGACATGTCACGGTCTTAGTGGGTCGCTCCAAAAAGTTGATCACATAAAGACCATTCTCGATATGCCTAACAAAGGATACTTTAAGAGTCTTTCTCCACAAGAGGGCCACGGTATCAATATCAAAGAATGTGGCAAAACCCATGAGTGCAAGTTGACGAACGAAAAGTAAATTGTATGCAAGGGACTCATCAAGCATGACTTTCTCGATCGTGAGATCATGAGAAATGACAACCTTGCCAAGACCCAATGCCTTGGAGGACGAGGCATCACCCCAATCGACATTGGTGGGTATAGATGGAATCTTTTGCACATCCACCACCAAGTCCTTGCTTCTGGTCATATGATTTGTGGCTCCACTATCGAGCAACCATGACCCCCCACCGGAAGCAAACACCTACAAGAGATCAATGCTTGGTTTTAGATACCCATTTTGTAATGGGTCCTTTGATGTTAGTAACAAGGGTCTTAGGAACCCAAATAGACCATTCAATGTACTCATAAGGAGAACCAACAAATTTACCATAAACATGCCCATCACTAGCATGGCACAACACATAAGAAGGGTTAAAGTCATGGGCTTTGTTGGAAGGCGTGGCATTGCCCTTTTTGACGTTGCCACCCTTTACATTGCTCTTCTTCTCCTTTGAAGCACCCTCTCCCTCCTTCACAAGGGTTTGCTTGAGAGGCGGAGGTCGTTTGGTCTTGTCATTCTTCTTCTTGTTATTGGAATTGGGTGCGAACCCAACTCCCTCCTTGTCTACAACTTCCTTTTGATTGCTCAAAAGGTCATTGAGATTCTTCTCACCTTGTATGCACGACACAAGGCCTTTCTTAAGTTGCTCCTTCAACTTGGCATTCTCCTCCACAAGATGCACATGCTCACAACACGTGTTAGTAGCATTTGCGTTATCAATTAAGACCATATGAGGAAAGGTGGCTTTCTCCTTGGTTAGCTTCACTTGGAGTTGATCATGAGACTCCTTGAGGCTAGCATGAGCACCCTTCAAGAACTTTTGGGCCTTGTAGAGTATACCAAACTCCTCCTTGAGTCTAGCATGGTCAACCCCAAGTTTAGCCTTCTTGGAATTTACCACACGAGATACAACAAGAGCATGATCAAGATCTTTCTTTAATTTAGCATGGTCATCGTTGTGTGACTCCTCAAGAGCCAAATGATGCCCACGCTCTTCCTCAAGAGCATTAGAGAGATCCGATATCTCATCGGCATAGTCACGACTATGACCTTCCATCTTAGAGATGGTTTCTTCATGAGCCTCAATCATGTCATTGGCTTCACCAAGTTGTTCCAAGAGAGCAATGAAGTGCTTCTTGGATTTGCCCTTGAGCTTACCCATAAAAGACTCAAATTCATTTATCTCTTCATTAGACCCCTCATTTTCATCAATGCAATCCGTCAAGGAGGGATTAGTAATGATGATAGTTTTGATGGTGGGGGTTACCTTATTGGTGGCTTTGGCCATGAGGCATTTGGCGGTGATATTCTCATTGTGTGAATCGAAGAGAGAAACCCGTGGAGTGGTGGCAATGGCAATGGAGGCCATGGCCATGACTTCACTATCTTCATCATCATCATCATCCTCATTGTATTCTTCTTGTGCCACCAACCCTTTGGTTGGAGTCTTCTTGGTGAAGTTGTTCTTGTTGGGGAAGGACTTGGCTTTGTCTTTTCGGATGAGGTTGCCACCATTGTCTTCTCGCTTATCGTAAGGGCAATCTGCAACAAAGTGGCTCACATTGCCACAATTGTAACATGTTCTCACACGTTGCTTGCCCTTGAAGCCACTTGAGTTGTTCTTGTTGAAGTTGGGCCTTGTGTTCTTCTTGCTCCAAAATTGCCTTGAAGCAAGAGCCATGTTCTCATGATAATCATATTTCGTATCTTCGGGGTTACTCTCCTCATCTTCCTCTTCTTCCTATTCTTCCACACTAACCTTGGCCTTCAAGGCAAGGTTGGGCTTCTTCTCTCTTTGAGAACGCAACAACGCATTGTCGGCGGTCTTGTCCAAGATCCTCATTGCCACAAACTCATCCAACACTTCATTTGAGGACAAGGTGTGGAAGTCCGGCCTTTGATGGATGATGGAGGACATGGCCTTGTGGTAGGGAATCATGGCCTTGAGGAACTTGCGCTTGATCCAATTCCAACCGTTACCCACCAACTCAGCCCGCGACCCGCGGTACTACCGCACACCAGGAGCGGTACTACTGCACGGACCTGCGGTACTACCGTGGAGGCTTGCTGTACTACCGTGGGCACCACAGGGCCTGGACTCGTTCTGATGAGCACCGACAGGGGACGGTAGAACCGCTGGCACGGTACTACCGCGACCCCATGCGGTGCTACCAAAAGGCAGGCATAGTCCAGGCACGGTAGGCATGGATATAAAAATATACATCTGTGACTACCTCCGCTGAGTTTATATCTATTCAAAAGTCCGACACGGTACTACCGCAAACAGGGTGCGGTACTACCGTGTAGGGCACAGATGTAAAAAAGTTACATCTGCCCCTTCTTCCGCTCATACCAATGTGCCTAGCCAGGCTTCACGGTACTACTACGCCGGAGCACGGTACTACCACGCCGGATCATTTTACTACCGCGCCGGAGCACGGTACTACCGCATAGGGCGCGGATGTAAAAAATTACATCTGCCCCTACTACCGCTTGCGCAGCAGCGCCTGGCCAGAGCTCACGGTACTACCGCTCACGAGGAGCGGTACTACCGTGGGCGCCTACGGTACTACCATGCTGGGGCCCGGTACTACCGCTAGGGCCTGCGGTAGTACCGCTCTGGGGAGCAGTATTACCGCCAGCCTTTGAACAACAACACTAGGAGACCTTCATTCTGGACAGACATGGTGAGATGGAGGAAGCTCCAAAGAGCCAAAGGAAAGAGGTGCAAAAGGAACATGCGTACGTGAGATTACACCCAAACCTTGCCAACGCGGACCCCTCTTAATAGTACGGCTTTCCTATGACTCAAATCCACCAAAAAGAAACGTAGAGAAATACCATCTTCAAAAGTCTTCGAGGGGCACCAAATCATCTTGTGCTCCGACATGATATATCTGAAAAGCTCAATGCACATGATTAGTCCGCAAAAGTATTGTCATCAATCACCAAAACTACTAAGGGATAAATATGCCCTTACATATGTGTAGGAGAGGAACAAGGTTGGGAGAGAGACAGAGCTAGAGTGTTGGAGGGGGTGGTTGTCGGCGTTCTGTATCTGGGGGTATCTAGACTTGCATGCCTGCGGCCTGCGCTGTGGCTCATCAGTGGCCTAGTACGACCCGTCTTCATCAACCCAAGTTCAAGACCCTAACGAGGCGGACGACACACGACCTCCTCAGGGGCGGCCTCACCAGGCAGGCTCGCGAGGAGGCAGAGAGATCAAGGCAAGAGGTACCTCGCGAGGTGCACATGACGCAAGCCATGAGGATCAAGGCCCAGCGGGCGCCGACCAGCACAGTGTCCTTGTTTCCTCTTTGGTGCAAAGGGGCAGGCACAGACGCGGAGTACCAAGGCATCAAGCAAAGGTTTCCATATCAGTGCAACAGGACCAAGACCAGCAAGACGGCAGGACGGAGGTCACCGTGGAGCCCAAGACGGCGTCATCGCCAGTGTCAGGATATCATGTACTGATTGTCCCCCTTTAAATCCCGCCGTTGTGGAATTCCTTCCCGCTCAATATTTGGGAAGAGGACTGAGGCGTCTATAAATAGGGCTAGCCACCACCGTAGCAAGGGGATGGCTCATCGAGATTCAGTTCATACACAACACACCAGCACAAGAACACCTCTCCTCGCGAGGCTGTTCTTCCCCTTGTACTGTTCGTCATCAGCCCAAGAGGCAATCCACACACCACACACTGGAGTAGGGTATTACACCACAATGGTGGCCTGAACCAGTATAAACCTCGTGTCCCTTGTGTTGTTCATCGTGTTAGCTTAGAATCATGGCGAGGTTGTGGGCGTGGATCGGTAGGAAGAAGATCTTCGTGCGCACCCCAGAGTTTGAACCTTAAGGGTTTTGCCGGAACCCAAAATTCGACATTTGGCGTGCCAGGTAGGGGTGCGCCAGAGCTCTCCCTTCCGTCCGTTCAATCTCCATCAACACCGCACTTCACCCTCATGGCAGACAGCACGCCGCCGGCTCTGGCGACCAACGCTAGCGCTGGGGCTAGGGGGCTCCGAGCCTTGGCCCCCGCCCTGCGGCAGGTGCAGTGGCCGCACTAGTTTAGGCTAGATATGCCACCGTGCTACGACAGCGCGGCAGATCCGCTGGCCTTCTTGCTAGCATATGAGGAGGCCGTCCTCAAGGCCGGAGGCGACGACAAGGTCATGGCCAACTGGTTTCCCCTGGCCCTCACCGGGGTCCCGCGTGCTTAGCTGCTCAACCTGCTCACATCTTCTGTGGCCTCCTGGGAGGAGGTGGGCGACCTCTTCCTCACCCACTATGCGGCGCCGGCACCACCGGTCATCGCAGCTCTCCTGGGTGGCTCGCAGGCGCCACCCTCGGACCGTCATGTCAAGCACTCAAGCCATTGGTTCACCAGATCGGCGCCGCCTTCACATGGCAAGGAGCTCCTCCGGGTTGGGTGGCGCCCAAGGCCGACCTGACCTTCAATTCAAACGATACCCCATGCCTCAGAAATTCTTGCTCGCACTACTGGTGGCCTCACGGAAGCTGCGACATTACTTTCAAGGTCACCCCATCAAGGTCATCTCTGCTTACCCATTGAAAAGGGTACTCAGGAGCCCCAATTCTGCTGGGAGGGTCGCTGAATGGAACATCGAGTTGCAAGCGTTTCAGATGGAATTTAGCACAACCATGGTGGTCAAGGGAGCCGCACTTGCAGATTTCATGGCAGAATGGACATAGGCGCCAGGGCTCGAAGCAGGCGAAGACCGATCGCCTTCCCCAGGGAGTGAGGTGCTGGATGGTTAGGTCATGTACTTCCACAGAGCATTCTCGTGGCACGGCGCAGGGGCTGGCGCAGTGCTCATATCCCCCACTCAGGACAAGCTCTATTACGCCGTGCATCTCTACTTCCAGCATGGCTAGAAGGTCTCCAACAACATAGCAGAATAAGAAGGCCTCATAGCAGGCTTGAAGGCTGCAGTAGCTATGGGAGTGAAGTGCCTCATCATCAAGGGTGATTCACAACTCCTCGTCAACTTCTCCAACAAGGTGTACGAGCCGAAGGACGAGCATATGGAGGCATACATGGCGGAGGTGCACAGGATGGAAAAGCAGTTCTCGGGGCTGGAGCTGCAGCACGTGCCCCGCGGCACCAATCAAGAGGCTGATGACATCGCCAAAAGGGCATCCAGGCGGCTGCCTCAGAAGCCTGGCATTTTCGAGGAACGGCTCTTCAAGCCATCGACAGCGCCTTCACTATCAAGCATGGTGCTACCTCGGAAGGAACTCCCTCAACCACCTGCCACAGGAGCCCCGGCCTGTGGCCCGACCTTGGGAGCACGCTTGCTCCTGGCGATGGAGCCTCAGGAGGAATGCTGGACCACGGAATTCAAGGGCTACCTGATGCAGGGGACACTACTAGAGAAAGAGGAGGACGCGGAATGCGTAGCCCGGTAGGCCACGACCTACTGCATACAAGACGGGGAGCTCTACCGGAAGCGGCCAAATGATGTTTCCTTGCGTTGCATCTCCAGGGAACAGGGGAAGGAGTTGCTGGCTGACATACATGGTGGGGATTGTGGACACCACTCGTCATCGCGGACCCTCGTCGGCAAGGCGTTTCGCAGCGGGTTCTACTGGCCTACGACACTCAACGACGCAATCGAGCAGGTGAAGGCCTGCGAAGCCTGACAATTCCATGCCAAGCAGATACATCAGCCAGCTCAGGGCCTACAGGCCATCCCACTCTCGTGGCCGTTTGTGGTCTGGGGGTTGGATATCTTGGGCCCGTTCCCTCGAGCGCGAGGGGGCTACCGCTACCTCTACGCCGCCATTGACAAGTTCACCAAGTGGGCGGAGGTAGAGGCCGTCCGCACCATCCCAACTGGTTCAACAGTCAAGTTCATCATGGGCCTCGTGAGCCGGTTCGGGGTCCCTAATCACATCATCACCGACAACGGTTCATAGTTCACCAGCAATCTCTTCAAAACATATTGTGCTAACCTTGGAACGCAGATATGCTATGCTTCGGTGGCACACCCCCGGAGTAACGGCCAAGCCAAGCGCGCCAACGCAGAGGTCCTGAAAGGCCTCAAAACTAGGACCTTCAAGAAGAAGCTTGAAGCCTGCGGCAGGGGCTGGTACGACGAGCTCCAGTCCGTGCTGTGGTTCATCCGTAACACCGCCACCAAGTCGACTGGCGAGACCCCGTTCTTCCTCGTCTACAGGGCAGAGGTGGTCCTCCCTCACGAGGTCAGGCGTCGCTCCGCGCGGGTCCTAGCGTTTGATGAAGCACAACAGGGCGCCATGCGAGGGATGGATCTAGTGTTGGGGGAGGAGCACCGTCGAGAAGCAGCGCTACGAGAAGCAAGATACCAGCAGGCACTGTGACAGTTTCACTGCCGCAACATCTGCCCCAGGACTCTCGAGGTAGGTGACCTCATGCTCAGGAGGGTGCTGTAGCAACCAGACCTCAAACAGTCTGATATCTGTGCATCAGTGTCATCCCTGGATCGGTAATGCTGACATGCATAGTACTTGAAGGATTTATAACAGAGTAGCAATCACACACTTATTACATCAAATGTCTCAAAAGAGAAGTTATTACAATAAATATGGCTGAAGGCCATCTAATAACGATAACAGTGGAAGACTTGGAAGATAAGCAAGTCCACCAACTCCAACGGCATCATTGAGTATAAGACCACAACCTAAGGCACCTTACTCATCGTCTGAAAAGTCTGCAACATGAATGTTGCTGCCTGGAAACGGGTCAGCACATGGAATATGCTGGCAATGTAACACATAGAGAGTAATAAATAGAAGTATGCTATCACTACATGCATATATGGCTGGTGGAAAGCTCTATGGTTACAGTTTTGCATAAAGCCAATTTTTCCCTACTGCAAAGGAATAAATTTTATTTAACTATCATGGTGGTTGTTATACATTGAGAAGGGTACTCCAACTCAATCCCAATTAAACATCATCATTAACCCAACAAGATTAAATTAAAAGTAACATAATTAGATTCACATGATAATCCAAGTACTAGATACTCAAAACATCCATAACCCGGGACACGGCTAACCATGATTAGTTCATACACTCTGCAGAGGTTTGCGCACTTTTCCCCACAAGACTCGATCTCCTCCACTGGATTTCTCGCACTACATGGTGTTTGAGAAACGGATGACCGAGACACAGTCTTTCAGAAGCATAAACTCCCTACTCCGGGTAGACAGTTACACCTACTTTCCCCTACATCTGCTAGTCTACCTCTTCAAGAGTTCATACAACTTAATCAACTATGCTAGTGCCCATATTAGCTTGTGGATGCACACGGAAGTTTCTAGCATGAACAAGCTCATGATCCCTTTGAGCCTGGGTGGCAGTCCATAGGAGAATCACACGGTACCCCGGGATTTCCAAAAATACAGGCAACACTGGGTTCCCCAGGTGCCTCAATCCACCCAAATGTGAGTTTAAGTTGCCACCTTAAGTAAACCATTAAATAACAATCTCACATCTGTCATGAATACACTCACCTAATCCACGTCTACTAGCATAGCATGGCAATATAAGCAAACGTAGAAGTAACTCCCAAGGTTTGATAATAAACAGGCAATAGGTACTACCTCATCTACTTCCCAAAATCCACATATTAATCAGATCCTAACCATCCAATTGTTTGAGGATTGATCTAATGCAATGAAACTGGGTAGTAAATAGGTATGATCAAAGTGTTACTTCCCTTGCTGATGATCCGTGAACCCTAGAGATTCGAAGTAGCAAGCGGCACAATCCGGGTACTCTATCGAAAACAAACAAGCATACAATAAGTAGTCATCTAATGCACATGTAAAACTCAAATAAGAGATCTAACCAGAAAGTTCAACTTAAGAACTCCAGTTTGCAAAAAGAATCAAATCAAACGAAGCAACAAAGTCAAACGACGAAAGAAACAAGCTTCGTTTACTAATCTGGACCTAAGTCAATTTTACAGTAGCAAAAAATTGTTTGAGTAGGTTAAATGGAAAGAGGGTTTCGAGACAAAACTCTAGGCGCTTGAATCGCCTGATTCCGATAAACGAGCAAAAAGTTATACTGAAACGAAAATCGGATCAGAAATCGTGATCTGGAATAATCGCAGAAAATCCGAGAAAAAGAAAAACAGACGAACAGGCTAACGAATGAACGTTCGCTGTCTGTGTCTAAATGACGAAAACTGTTCGTTAAAACGAACGTACGAACGAACGTTCGCAAAATAAGTAAACCGGAAAAAAATTAAACCGATCTATAACAAAAATAAACCACAGTTCCTAAAAAACCAACGGCTTCCGAAGAAAACCGGCGGTGGGGGGGTCCGGCGAGGGGCGGTGGGCTCCGGCGGGTGGCGGCGGTTGGCGGCAGCGGGGCGGCTCCGGCGCGGGGTGGCGGCGGCGGGGTCGGTAGCATCGGGCGGCGGGGTCGCGGCGGCGACGGTGAAGGCGGCGGCGTCCGGCGGCGTCGGCGGCGGCGGGTTAGGGTTAGGGCTTCGACGGGGTGGGCTAAGGTGGGCTGGCGGGTCGGCGGCTTATAAAGCCTGGGCAGAGAGGAGTCCGGGTCGCCCACGACGGCCCGAGTCGGTTCGTTTTTTTAATAATTTCGCGCAGAAAAACAAATAAATGAAATACTAAACAGACTCCAAAAATCCTGAAATAAATTTGCCCTAACTTCTAAAATCAAGCCGGACAAGATGAACATTTATTTGGGTCCTAAATGCAATTTTGAAAAACGCGCATTTTTCCTAAATTCAAATAAAATAGCCAAAAACTCTGAAATAAAATCTTATTTGGTTTTTGTATTAAATCCTCAATACTTCTTTATTATGGGAAAGTCATTTTATTCCCTCTCTCATATTTTCATAATAGGAATAACTGAAGATAAAATAAATAAAATCAAATGATCCTATTTTCAAAATTTGAGAAAACTCAAATATGAAAATAACGAAATCCCCAACTCTCTCCTTGGGTCCTTGAGTTGCGTAGAACTTCTTGGATCAAGCCAAAATGCAATAAAATGTGATATGCAATGATGATCTAATGTATAACATTCCAAATTGAAAATGTGGGATGTTACAGGTGCTCTCCCGGGAAGGGTTAGACAAGCTCTCGCCCATGTGGGAGGGCCCGTTCAAGGTTGTCCATGTTTCCAGGCCTGGCTCCGCATGTCTGGAGACTCAGGAGGGGGTGCCCATCCCAAACGCATGGAACATTCAGCACCTCTGGAAGTTCTACCCCTAAAAAGACCCAGTGCCTGTGAAGCTCGCCGCCCTAAAAAGGCCCAGTGCCTGTGAAGAAGGCCAGGTGCCTGTGAAGCTCGCCGCCCTAGAAAGGCCCAATGCCTGTGAAGAAGGCCCGGTGCCTGTGAAGCTCGCCGCCCTAAAAAGGCCTAGTGCCTGTGAAGCTTGCCGCCCGTGACACTCTCACATAATAATGAGTTGGGGTTGTACATGCCTCGGAGTCTCCAGAGTGCCGCCCTTGGGCCTCGGGTGCTTGCGCCCACGACCAGTGGCAGCACTTAGCTCCATGCTGGTGAGAAGACATCGAAGACTAGGCTAGGTGCCGGACGCGCCTTTTCATTTGCTTTATGTAGTTGGCTTGTTCTCCCTTGTTTGAACCTTCATTGAAGTTGCTTCTAGTGTTATTCGCCAGCTTCTGCCCTTGCCCCTTGTTGTCGGCTTTTGTTTGGCTCGCTCTCTCTCCCGCTCGCAACCTCGCGAGGGGGCTGCGCGGGCGCCCTCGTGAGCCTCCTTTTCTCCCGCCTAGTTTTCGCGAGGCCTTCGTTCAGGTTCACAGCGGGAGCACCCCTCCCGGTCCGTGCCCCTCGGGCATCGCGACACCAAGCGCCGGGCCTGAGCCGGCAACCCTCGCAACCAAGATTCAGAAGCTATTCTCCCAACTAATCTTTGCAGATCTTAAGACGCCCGGAGAGGGCTCGAGCGGGTACCTCGTGAGGCGAAAACTACTGCAAACATCCCGAACTAAGTTGTTCTTACACGCAAGCACATAACCACAGCACAAAAACACAGCACATGGACGATAAATATAGCATGATAATTGGGGACCATGGTCTGTTGCACACCCCCACGGGGCTCCATACTTCTCTCTCTCGATGCAGGAAAAAGAGAAAAACAAAATAAAGACGACGCGTGCCTTGCAAAGGCTCGCGAGGAGGGATCCGCATTGGCCTCCCGAGCTCAATCAGACTCCGCCTCGCGCTTCACCGAGGCGCGGCGATGGGACGCCTCGCTACCACCCTCGAAGCGGGCTCGGCGACGTGGAGGCTGATCGTGGCCACTACTGGAGGAGCTGCCGCCAGAGGAGGAGCCGCTGAAGCTCGATGAGTAGCGGGCACCGCCAGGAGCGGGTCCGCCTTCGCCCTCGTCCTGACCATCACCGAGGCCAAGCACCTCGTCGCCGTCATCATCTTCAGGGCAGCACCCAACACGACGATCGTCCTCTTCAAACACCCTCACGTAAAGGGTCGCATCGCCATCGAACTTGAAGTGGAGGGTGCATCGCCGTCCCAGGCCACGCGCGTGGGCGAATGCCTGCCAACTCCGGGCCAGGGCCATGTTCCCGACGATGGAGATCTTCACCGCAACCCATGAGGCCCGGCTGCAGCAGCCGTCCGCCCGCAGCCAAAGCCCGCCGGGGCTAGCGGCCGGCAGTTCGTTGGTGAAGAAGCGGGGGAGCTGGAGCCAGTTGCCGGCCTGGTTGACAGACCAAACAACAAACTCTGGCAGCACCTCCGCCAAATGGAAGCGCGACCGGGGAGGCTGCGCAGCTGTGGCGCGTCCACCTCCACCTCCTGGGCTGCCTTGATACATGCAGCCACCGTCGCACGAAGGGAGACCAGCGCGACCACGAGGAGCTGCGATGGGAGTCCCGGGAATCTTGTGAGGGCGGCCACGACCGCGCTTGGGCGGAGAAGAGTCCAGCCCATCCTGGTGGGACTTCCCTTTCTTCGCGGCTGAGAACCTCTTCACGGGCGCCATCAGACACTGCAGGCAACCGGAGCAAGGAGGGGGGAGAAGCAGGTGGGGAAAGAAGAGATGTGCAATGGGGGCTTCCACCCTTCCTCATTTATAACCCAAGGGAGGCCAACCGACAGCCTCCACGATCACAGGTAATGATGACCCCTTTTGCATGCAGCAGGCACTCGTCAAATCGGGCAGTTGCTGAGGTAGCATGGGGAAGCGGAGACGCCCATGTCCAATCAAGTCGCCATGCGTCAACCAAGGCCCCAGGTTGTTGGGGCCCGCGACACTACGTACTTGCCCTTTGGCTTCGCAGCTAAGCCAAGCCCGAGCGCGCCTTGGGCTCGGGGGCTACTGTCAGCGTTCTAGATAAGGGGGTATCCAGATTTGCCTGCCTGCGGCGTGGCTCATTAGTGGCCCAGTACGACCCGTCTTCATCAACCCAAGTTCAAGACCCTCGCGAGGGGCCAAGCCTCGCGCGGCGTATGATGGAAGGCCTCCTCAGGGGCGGCCTCACCAGGCAGGCTCGCGAGGAGGCGGAGAGATCAAGGCAAGAGGTACCTCGCGAGGTGCACATGACGCAAGCCATGACGATCAAGGCCAGGCGGGCGCCAGGCGGGCGTCAGCCAATGTAGTGTCCTTGTTTCCTCTTTGGTGCAAAGGGGGCAAGCACAGGCGCAGGGTACCGAGGCATCAAGCAAAGGTTTCCATATCAGTGCAACAAGACCAAGACCAGCAGGACGACAGGACGGAGGTCACCATGGAGCCCAAGACGGTGTCATCGCCAGTGCCTTTAAATCCCACCATTGTGGAATCCCTTCCCGCTCAATATTTGGTAAGAGGACCGAGGCCTCTATAAATAGGGCTAGCCACCACCATAGCAAGGGGACGGCTCATCAAGATTCAGTTCATACACACCACACCAGCACAAGAACACCTCTCGTTGCGAGGTTGTTCTTCCCCTTGTACTATTCATCATCAGCCCAAGAGGCAATCCACACACCACACACTGGAGTAGGGTATTACACCACAATGGTGGCCTGAACCAGTATAAACCTCGTGTCCCTTGTGTTGTCCATCTTGTTAGCTTAGAATCGCGGCGAGGTTGTGGGCGTGGATCGGTAGGAAGAACATCTTCGTGCGCACGCCAGAGTTCGAATCTTAAGGGTTTTGCCAGAACCCGAAATCCGATAGTGGTAGTGGAGTTGCTTCTAACAAATGGTGGGAGAGGCTTTCTAGACAAATGGAGGGCACGCCTACAATATCAATAAGAGAGGGGATGGCTGCCTGTCTGTGCACGTGCCTGTGAAAGACGGGTCAGGAGGCATGCACGAATGGTGAGGGGGACAATATGGTTGTGGTAAGAAGACGTAACTACATAGGAAGATCAATCGTCCTTTGTCAGAGAAAGGACAGACATAACTTGTGAGGTACGTCGGTCGATGGGTGGGGAAAAAATAGTTAAAGTTGACCTAGGTATATGTTGGGAGATCGATCGGTATACATGCATGTATGGGTTAGAAGCAAATAAGGCAAGGGGAGAAGGATAGAGAGAGAGGGATGCATCTAGGAGGTGGTGCGAGAGGCATACTATACGAGGGGGAAGGAGTGTGCGAGTACGAGATTGATGAAAAGAGTGGTGGGAGTGAGGCATGGAAGGTGATAAGAGAAGAGGGGAAGCTTGTGTTTGTGCTAGGAACACCTGGCTAGAGAGGCATATCGATCGATGTGTGCCGTAAAGAAGGAGCTAGGGGGCCTACACACACCGTGGGTGAATGACCTTAAGTGAAAAGACGAATTTGCATGATGGAGCTAGAGAATGCTGAGGGAGGGTGAGAGGGATGCGGGCGTGTGCACGCACGAGAGAAAGTTAGCGCTAGCTACAAAGCTAAGAGGATTGTGTGGGTGTAAAAGACGAATAGAGATCATAATTCATTATAAAAAGCGAATTCGGATATTTGAAGAATTTATCATAGTGTTTTAAACCGACGCATGTGTGAATATATATAATGGTGATACACATGGTGTGGTTATGAACATGCTATACTACATATAATATATTTTATCTCTACTCTTATAAAAAAATAGAGTTGTTGATGATGGTGTGCCTGCCATCCTGCAATATAGACGGTCTGATTTATATCTGACGGATAGGAGGAAACTATGGAAATTTTGAAAAACATACCCACACCCCTCTCCATATTTGCAAATAAGGCCTCCCCTTGATCATGTTGATGTTCCGTGGAACGCATGGGCATCTTGCTAGTACTACATAAAATATATAGAGCATTGTTTATAATTTGGGCCAATGTGTGGCTTTTGCAGCATAGGGCTAAATACTTGTCATAATGTAGGAGGCGGGGCACTATACTTTGTGTGATAAACACGGTGTATGTATGGAACATGGTTTAGATTATGAATGTATAGTTAGTACATCAAATGTACTATTATTTGGAATCAACATCAAGTGTATTCAAAAAATTGAATTCAAGTTCATATAGTAAACATATTTCATATCTATCTCTATAGTAATCACGTGGTGTGTTGTTAAGGTAATACACGAATGATGGTTGAAGTTGGCAACAATCATGATTGTAGATTGTTATTGAAATAGAGAAACGGATTCAGATTCAGTTTGAATTGCAGCGGTAGTATAAACATTTGGAATGCACTAAAATGTTGGTATGAGTAGGTTACATGCATTATATAGCCAGCGAAAAAATTTAATTGAACATAACATGGATTCATACTCCCTCCTTCCATCTATATAGGGCGTAATGTGTTTTTTAAGACTGCCTTTGACTATTAACAAGATTAATAGTACATGACATGCACAATGCAAAAATTGTATATTGAAAGCTCGTTTCACACACGAATTTAACGGTGTGCTTTGTGTAAGTTGCATGCCATATATTATTGCTCTAATATTTGGTCAAAGTTAGCATCGAAAAATGCATTAGGCCCTATATAGATGGAAGGAGGGAGTAGCTTTGAATAGCATTTGTATAGTAAAACGGGACAAGACTCTCTCTTTGTGTGGTGTGAATAGTTTTATTTTTTTTGTTTTTTTTCGTTGAGGGAAGTGCGAATTGATTTGGTACGTACAAGTACAATATTACACGTTAGGCTTGTCCCTAAAGTTCAACCCGCACCTTGTCATATCCCGAAAATGCAGATATCGTGCTCCCAAAACTCACGCCTTCACAACCCGCGCTTGCTATCCCGAAATTACAATGCGTGCGAAAACTCCCTCCAGCCGCCAAATCCCGACACGTGAAATCCCCCTTCTATCCCTGAGCCGAAAGGGCCGCTAGTTCAAATCGGTGGGGGTACTTTTGTAACGCACCCTACATTTTGGACCAGCGCATCCCTAAGTCATGGTTCACCCCCTTCCATCACCTCCTTTTCGCCATTCGAAATCCCAGGCCGCCAAAACCTCTCCGCTCCAGCTGTGAAACCCCACCATCCTCCGTCCGCCAATTGACCTCTGCCCAGCCGGAGCCTCTTCCCCGATGACATTGTCCACCGCAATAGCTCGACGTCCCTCGTCCACCTACCTAGATGAGGATCCGTCGTCCATCTCGTAATCCCGCCGGTTCAGCCGCCCCGTCCTCCACCTCCAAGGAGCTGCTCCGACGATCGCCTTGTCTATCTTGGCTGCTCCATCCCCACAGCACCGCCTTAACCTGCTCCATCGAATCCTCAGCTTCCTCACCGACTCCTCAGACGAAGTCTAGGCCTACTCGGCGCCACCAAAGAGGTTGTACACTCATCGCATCGCACCTTCTCCTTAGCTCGACCTCCTAGCACCGACGATGCTCCATCCCGCACCCCCATGGAGCGGCTACCTTCAAGCTGGCACCGCAAGCGACATCTCCACGATGGCTCTCCCTCAGTGTGAGGCCCATTCGGTGGTGGCGTCCATACCAGCCAGATCTGCTGCTACTGCTGCAGCTCTCGCTCGCTCGCTCGTGCTGCTGCTGCTGCTCTGGCTCTCACTCGCTCACCCAGCTACTTGTAATGCCCCAAGACCGACGCTCGAGAAGACTTCCAGCTATTCCGAGTTTCGCCGTGTGTTTCTGTTGTGCTTGCTCTTTTATTTTTGCATTGCATCACGCCATCATGCCAGCATGTCATTTAATTTTAAAACCTCAACTAAATAAATTGCATAGATCTTTTGATCTATTTAAATTGAGGGAAATTCACAATGGTGATTTCTCTTTATAACATATCCTCCCAATATTTAGGGAGCTATATTAAACCATTCCATAACACATTTGCGCGGTTCTTCAAATTTCCTTTTTATCCAACTCAACTTCTTTTCTTCCTTTGGTGCCTTTTAGTAAAATTGAGTTAAAATTTTACTTTATCCACAAATGTTCCAAATCAGCCCATAAATCACATCTAGTGTGTAGGGCCATCTCCTATATTTTCAACCCATTTGGAGTTCACTCGAATGGGTTTCGAAATTCAAACATGTTGAGTTAAATTCAACATGTGTGGATTTTACATTCTTTAAAAAATCCTAGGGCCATTTTTGTTAAATTCCTCATATTTTTGTGAGCCTAAGGAAATGCCCTCCTAGCCTTTCTTTTCTTCCTTTGTTTTTTTCCTGCTAGAGAGAGAAGGAGAGAGAGCCAGCCCAACCAGCCTCTTAGGCCCGACCATCTAAGCTGGCCCATTAGCCGAGCCAGCCCACCTAAGCCTATAACCCTAGCCTCTCCCCATCGCCTCCTCCTCCTACGCGCTGCGCCCGATCCCCTCGCCGCCTCCACCGTGAGACCCCCACGCCCGACCACCTCCTCGCCGCCGTCGCGCCCCCTCCCATCAGCAGCCGCGCCTCGTCGCCGGGAGCTCGTCCCCAAGCCTCGCTTGAGACCGCCCTCCTCCTATCGCGCCCCGTCGACCTGACTTGTCCTCGCGTCTCCGGCTTCGTCCTCGACCCTAGGCGCCGGATCGAACCGGCCCGTGTCCACCACCACCACCACCATGCACCATGCGCCAGCAACCTCCCACCTCGCAGCCCGACCTCCTGTCCAACGCTGCCATTCCTGCGGTATTGACCTCCCCTTCGGCCTCTGTTGTCGCACCTCCGCGGTTCGCGGTTGCCATCTGCCTTGAGTCCGAGCTCGAGCCCTGATCGACACTGCCATGGACAGCCATCTCGCCTGCATCCTCTCGTCGGCCGCCTCCTCTGCTCCAGCCACGGGCATCTCCTGCCCGAGACGACGCCTCTGTTTTGCCTACAGCAGACCCGCATCTCCCGCACCTTGGCCGTGGTTGCCGCTGCCTAGACCACCTTCAGCCGGGTGCCCTGCCTCCTGCTTCAGCCAAAGCTCCTTCACGTCCTTGTTGCTGCCACTCGAGGCCCTGGTGTTGCTTCATTTTAGATTGTCAAGGCCGACTACTACTGCTGATGCGTCAAGTACCTTGGAACGTCTACGCCTTCGTGGATTTTGCCAAGTTCACCGGATGCCTAGTACGACTACAGGTCTAGAACGCCAACTACATGGATACGCCAAGTTCTGCTTCGAACATGTACGGCTACACGACGACCCGCCAAGACCCTGAACAACTACCTCCGCCGCCGTGTACCACTACTTCCACTAGCGTCGCCCCGAAGATGTTGGGTTCGGCAAGTGCCTCTTCGAAACGAACATGTACAACTACTTCCCACGACGACCCGTGAACGACTACTTCCTCTAAGTTGTACCGAACTCGATCCGCCCCGAAAATGCATGCTTCGAAGGTATAACCCCGAGACGACCGACCGTGAACGAATGCATGTTGTATGAGATGCTCGTGTTTGCACCGTGTCCGAATTGTCACTCGTTTCCATGCCACCGACATGTGGGAACCCGGTATCCGGGATCACTCCCCATCTCTTGCGTGTTCCACACATCCGCACACTTCTCGTTTGCATTGGTATCTCACTCAAGTTACCGGAATCAAAATGTTGCCGTGGCACCATTTTCGTTTCGTCGCCATGGAACCCTTTTCGTTTCGCCATGGTGACCAAATGCTTCATATCATGCTCTTGTCAACATTTTCATGAAAATTGCATAAACTTGCACATGTCATCCGCATCATGATAACAACATTTAAATGGTTAAAATTGTGTTTGCATTAAATTACTAAATAATATGGGGATTTTTAGGAATTGTTATTTGTTATTTCCGGCCTTTTTTGAACTTTCCTAAATAGTTAGTTTACTTATGCCTCACCTCTTGCCATGTTTAACAACATTTAATATTGTTGAGTAGCTTATAACGAGAGAGAACTAAATAATTGATGTGGCGTTTCGTCAATATACAACTCGTTGCATATTGAGCTCCACTTAACTTGTAGTATCGTTTGTTGCACTTTGCCATGCCTCATTAAACCGGACATGCATCATACTTGATTGTGCATCATGACATGTTTATGCTTGTGTGTTTACCATATTGTTTGCTTCTTTCCGGATTGCTTCTCTCGTTAGCTTCGGTTTCGTTCCGGAGTTGTGAGGATTCGTTCGACTATGTTCGTTTGTCTTCTTCATGGACTCGTTCTTCTTCCTTGCGGGATTTCAGGCAAGATGACCATTACCCTCGATATCATTTCTATCTTTGCTTGCTAGTTGCTCCGTTCTATCACTATGCTGCGCTACCTATCACTTGTTTACCATGCCTCCCAAATTGCCATGTCAGCCTCTAACATTTTCACCCTTCCTAGCAAACCGTTGTTTGGCTATGTTACCGCTTTTTCTCAGCCCCTCTTATAGCGTTGTTAGTTGCAGGTGAAGTTGAAGATTGCTCCATGGTGGACAGGATTTATGTTGGGATATCACAATGTCTCTTATTTAATTAATGCATCTATATACTTGGTAAAGGGTGGAAGACTCGGCCTTATGCCTGGTGTTTTTTTCCACTCTTGCCGCCCTAGTTTCCGTCATACCGGTGTTATGTTCCCGGATTTTGCGTTCCTTACGCGGTTGGGTGATTTATGGGACCCCCTTGACAGTTCGCTTTGAATAAAACTCCTCCAGCAAGGCCCAACCTTGGTTTTACCATTTGCCTCACCTAGCCCTTTTTCCCTTGGGTTTCCGAAGCCCGAGGGTCATCTTTATTTACCCCCCACCCGGGCTAGTGCTCCTCCGAGTGTTGGTCCAAACTATAGTACCGGACCATTCCTTGGCAACTTGGATTACGTCGGTTCCTGTACGCTTCGCTTATCCGGTGTGCCCTAAGAATGAGATATGTGCAGCTCCTATCGGGATTTGTCGGCACATCCGGGCGGCTTTGCTGGTCTTGTTTTACCATTGTCGAAATGTCTTGTAAACTGGGATTCCGAGTCTGATCGGGTCTTCCTGGGAGAAGGTATATCCTTCATTGATCACGAGAGCTTATCATGGGCTAAGTTGGGACACCCCTGCAGGGTATAAACTTTTGAAAGCCGTGCCCGCGGTTATGGGTAGATGGGAATTTGTTAATGTCCGGTTGTAGATAACTTGACACCAGATCCGTATTAAAACGCATCAACCGCGTGTGTAGCCGTGATGGTCTCTTTTTGGTGGAGTCCAGAAAGTGAACACGGTTTTGGGTTATGTTTGACGTAAGTAGGAGTTCAGGATCACTTCTTGATCATTGCTAGCTTCACGTTTGCTCTCTTCTCGCTCTTATTTGCGTATGTTAGCCACCATATCATGCTTAGTCGCTGCTGCAACCTCACCACTTTACCCCTTCCTTTCCCTTTAAGCTTTGCTAGTCTTGATACCCATGGTAATGGGATTGCTCAGTCCTCGTGGCTCACAGATTACTACAACAACAGTTGCAGGTACAGGTTTTGTGATGATCATGACGCGAGAGCGATGCTTGCTTGCGTTGAGTTCTTCTTCTGCTTCTTTGATCAGGGGATAGGTTCTGGGTCAGCAGCCTGGGCTAGCAGGGTGGATGTTATTTGAGTTTCTGTTTGTGTTTCATCCGTAGTCGGATGGTGATCTTATGTATGATGATGTTGTATTCGTGTGGCATTGTATGCCTCTTGTATGTATCCCCATATATTATTTAATGTTGATGTAATGATATCCACCTTGCAAAAGCGTCTTCAAGATGCGCTTCTATCCTTGGTGGGACCTTCGAGTTCCCTTAGGATAGGGTCGCATCTTGGGCATGACAAGTTGGTATCAGAGCCTCGACCGACCATAGGAGCCCCCTTGTTTGTTGGCCGTTGTTGAGTCTAGAAGAAAACTATTTTTGAGTCTTAGGATTATATATATCAGAGAGTAGGATTCTTTTTACTCCTCAGCCCCTTCTCGCTCTGGTGAGGTCTCTTGATGTAGATGTTTTGACTTTCCTCTCCTCAAATTTCACTAATTTTTTTAGGATCACGTGGGTATCTTGGAATCGTTCCGATGGTTTTGTGATGAGAACATTGTTCTTGGTGCCTCCTATCTATTATGTGGGATTGACCCGGGGAGTTGAGCTCCGAGGTGTTGTCATCACAATTTTATCGTTGCAGTTCTGGAATACCTGAGTTTTGCCGACATCGAAATTCACTTTTATGCAGTTGTTGGTGAGATAACCTCGACGTCACCCAGTAGTGGGGAGTTCGGGAGTATTGCCATAGCTCGTATAACAGATGCTTTTCGAAGGTTGAGGTACACGATTTCCGAAGGTTTCCTGGTTATGTGTTGACGGATGGATACAGCTTGGATGTAGGTATTGTTAGTTTGGGTGAGATATTATTGCTTCCCCTGTATCCCCAATACCAGATTGCATAACCAAAAAGTTTCGGTAGTTTATAGGTGGGAATTCAAGTAGCTCCTAGAATATCTTTCCGACAGATGCATGATATGGGATTGGGTAAATCTCTATCATATGTATTGCTCCGGCTTATTTCTGCAAGCCAATCCTTTGTTTTGTTTTGAGTTGTGGTATTCGAGTTGCTTCAATGTCAAGTGTTGATTCCATACCTTTCAAGAGGTGTTCTCATATTTCTATGGGAGTGCTAATCCTTCTTGATCATTGAGGTTGTCATGTTAATTATTTTCCAACCGGCGTGGTTCTCTCCAGGCTAATACTATCATTTTTTCCCATTCGCGAGATCAACTCTAAGTTTTCTCACGGGTGTTTGTTTCATCCGTCCCAAGTTACCTTTGTTTTCCCGCCCTCCCACCATTTTTCTTCAAGGACTCAGATTTCTTAATCATGTATCCTTTTATTTGTGGGAAGTCTCTTCATTCTTTTCTTTCAATGTTCTTATCCGGTGATTTCCCATGAAGATGCTCAACAGTTTCAAGTTCATCATTCTTCGTTCTTTTTCTTCTCCGGTGGATTTAATTCAAGCTTTCGGTGTTGATCATATTCCCTTCCTTGTTTCAAGTGTTTTCGTATGCCGGTGGACCTCTTAATCGTTCACCTCTCTCTATTCGTATCCGGAGTGCTGAAGATATCTCAAAAGAATCATGTTTCCATTCTCAATCCGTTCAAGATATTTCGAGGTTGTTATCTCATTCAAGTCATTTAATTCAACCGGTGCAATTTCCCTTTCAAGTAATTTTTCGAAGGTGTATATTTTGAGTGGGCCCTAACCCACAGGTCTTTTCCCAGGATCCTACCTGACTCTTCTAATTATTCTGGAGTTATTCTCAAATCCTTTTCGAAGTTTGACGTAAGTATGAATTTCATCAGTCATATGCCTTGTCCAAGATCGCTTTCAAATTCTTTTCATCTTTGGCTCAACCTTTTTCTTTTAATCCTTCTGGAGTGTCTCAACAATTCATGGTGGTGTTTCTCGTCGTCATTTTCGAATTTTGAAGACCGAAGAAGAGTTCCTATTAAATCCTTACCCGTTCTTCCAAAGATGCGTAGTTCAAGCTTGATGCCATCCTCATAATTGTTTTCGGTTGTGAAAATTCTTTTCTTACCATCCGGAGCATTTCATGAGTTTTTTCCATTTCTTTCCTTCGAAGGCCATCATGTCATAATTCTTCATTCTCATCATGTAGCTATCGTTCTCCAAATCTTACCGGTGCATCGTTCAAATATCCTCTAATCAGTTCATGGCCTCTTCATTCTCATGTATCTAAATCCCCTCAAGTATCTTCGTTCGTGTTCCAATTCTTCTATGTGATTTGTGCCTTTGTTACTCTCATTTTCAATTCTTACGGTGGTTCGTTCAAGATTTCTCTTCCTTCGTTATCGTATCAATTCATTCATTCTTTCATTGTTTCAATCCCACCGGTGGTTCCATCAATACCTTCTCAAGCTTGCGCTATATCTCTTTTAATCCTTTCTACGGGAATAAGTAGTATGCCAAATCCATTGCTTGTCATCAATTTAATTTGATGAAGGATAAGCATACAATAAATCTTATTCTTATTTCCGCGAGGTGATTCAAATCTCTTCTTTGGAGATTGTTCATGATGAAGTAATTCTCGTTTCTAGTGATTCATCTTTTCTTTTTTCGGAGTTCCAAGTTTTCTTGGTTATATCATCGCGAAGCTCCTTCTAAATCATCGCAAGGCTTCACCTTATATTTGCAACTTCTCTTTCTTTCTATCATCCTTTTATTACCAGAGTTCTTCATGGAGGCTCAACATGGTGGTTCATCAAGGATTCTTTTCATTCTTCAATTGTACTTCAAGATTTCTCTCGGAGCTAAGATCCGCCAAGCTATACTCTAAAATAAACATGGTGCCCAACACATGTTTTGTTTGGAGGCGTTCAAGTATTCTTCATCTTGCATTCCAAAGTGCAATTCTTTCTACCTTATCTTTTGAGGTGGTGTTATGTCACTCTTGGCAATTTCCTTCATGGTTCATGATTCATATTGTTGTCAAGAATGAGGTATTTTAAATCAATCAATCTCTTCTTTGGAGTTATCTTCGTATAGATTTCACCTAAAGCCTTCCCTAAGGAATGTTGCTATTTGTGGTGCTTATCAATGATCCAAGCTTTCTCCATATCCTTCTCGGTGAAAGAGGTTTTTCATCTCTTCATTGATCTCAAGCAAGCAATTGTTTCCGTTAGTGGCCGGTTGTCACCTCAAAATTTTGAGATGTTTTCCATAAGCCCACTACAAGCTTATTCGTTTCGTTGTTGGTTTTCCAACAGCTCCGTTCTAACCTTCTTGGAAGGGTGCTTTCCAAGCTCATTTGTGGCAGAAGTTGGCATTTTCTTCTTCATTCTGTTATTCCAATGATCTATCTTCTATTCTTTCTTCTGGAGGCATTGTGATGTTGCTCTTTTCACTCATCATCTCGAATTGTGGGGATCATGTTCTTTTCTTGATTATCCATTTAACCGGAGTGTTGTGTTCTCATTCAAGTTCTTTCATCTTATCAAGTTTTGCCTCTCTTTTCAACCTGAGTGTTGTCTGAAATCCTTCTTACCCATTGTGCCATTCTTTCAATAGTTCCGGAGGCAGTGTGTTGTTGATTTCATCAAGTATCATCCCATCTTCTCAAGTTCATGTTCTATTCCTTCCATGTTCAACTGGAGTGCTGCCCGAATTCTTCCTCTCTCATCTTATTTTAACCAGAGTGGTTCCAATTCCTTCTTGTCCATTGTACTCGTCATTGATAGCTTTGCAACCTCCAAGGTTCATATGGTGTTCCTTGTTTCTATTTTCTACCGCATTGCTCTCAATTGTGTTCAAGTCCGTTGTGTTTTTTCTTTCAACTTTTCAACCTCTCAAGGTTCGTGGTTTCACTCGTTCGTCAAAGAAGCAACTTAGTTTTATCTCTTCTCTTCCTCTTCCGTTTCTCTCCGGTGCCATCCTAGATCTCGGGACGAGATCCTCTTGTAGTGGTGGAGTGTTGTAACGCCCCAAGACCGACGCTCGAGAAGACTTCCAGCTATTCCGAGTTTCGCCGTGTGTTTCTTTTGTGCTTGCTCTTTTATTTTTGCATTGCATCATGCCATCATGCCAGCATGTCATTTAAATTTAAAACCTCAACTAAATAAATTGCATAGATCTTTTGATCTATTTAAATTGAGGGAATTCACAATGGTGATTTCTCTTTATAACATATCCTCCCAATATTTAGGGAGCTATATTAAACCATTCCATAACACATTTGCGCGGTTCTTCAAATTTCCTTTTTATCCAACTCAACTTCTTTTCTTCCTTTGTTGCCTTTTAGTAAAATTGAGTTGCAATTTTACTTTATCCACAAATGTTCCAAATCAGCCCATAAATCACATCTAGTGTGTAGGGCCATCTCCTATATTTTCAACCCATTTGGAGTTCATTCGAATGGGTTTCGAAATTCAAACATGTTGATTTAAATTCAACATGTGTGGATTTTACATTCTTTAAAAAAATCCTCGGGCCATTTTTGTTAAATTCCTCATATTTTTGTGAGCCTAAGGAAATGCCCTCCTAGCCTTTGTTTTCTTCCTTTGTTTTTTTCCTGCTAGAGAGAGAAGGAGAGAGAGCCAGCCCAGCCGGCCTCTTAGGCCGGACCATCTAAGCTGGCCCATTAGCCGAGCCAGCCCACCTAAGCCTATAACCCTAGCCTCTCCCCATCGCCTCCTCCTCTTGCGCGCTACGCCCGATCCCCTCGCTGCCTCCACCGTGAGACCCCCACGCCCGACCACCTCCTCGCCGCCGTCGCGTCCCCTCCCATCAGTAGCTGCGCCTCGTCGCCGGGAGCTCGTCCCCAAGCCTCGCCTGAGACCGCCCTCCTCCTATCGCGCCCCGTCGACCCGACTCGTCCTCGCGTCTCCGGCTTCGTCCTCGACTCTAGGCGCCGGATCGAACCGGCCCGTGTCCACCACCACCACCACCATGCACCACGCGCCAGCAACCTCCCGCCTCGTAGCCCGACCTCCTGTCCGCCGCCGCCGTTCCCGCGGTATTGACCTCCCCTTCGGCCTCTGTTGTCGCACCTCCGCGGTTCGCGGTTGCCATTTGCCTCGAGTCCGAGCTCGAGCCCTGCTCGACGCTGCCATGGACAGCCATCTCGCCTACATCCTCTCGTCGGCCGCCTCCTCTGCTCCAGCCACGGGCATCTCCTGCCCGAGACGACGCCTCTGTTTTGCCTACAGCAGACCCGCATCTCCCGCACCTTGGCCGTGGTTGCCACTGCCTAGACCACCTTCAGCCGGGTGCCCGCTCTCCTGCTTCGGCCAAAGCTCCTTCGCCTCCTTGCTACTGCCACTCGAGGCCCTGGTGTTGCTTCGTTTTGGATCGTCAAGACCGACTACACCTGCTGATGCGTCAAGTACCTTGGAACGTCTACGCCTTCGTGGATTTCGCCAAGTTCACCAGATGCCTAGTACGACTACAGGACCGGAACACCAACTACATGGATACGCCAAGTTCTGCTTCGAACATGTACGGCTACACGACGACCCGCCAAGACCCTGAACAACTACCGCCACCGCCATGTAGCACTACTTCCACTACCGTCGCCCCGAAGATGTTGGGTTCGGCAAGTGCCTCTTCGAAACGAACGTATACAACTACTTCCCACGACGACCCGTGAACGAGTACTTCCTCTACGTCGTACCGAACTCGATCTGCCCCGAAGATGCACGCTTCGAAGGTATAACCCCGAGACGACCGCCCGTGAACGAATGCATGTTGTATGAGATGCTCGTGTTTGCACCGTGTCCGAATTGTCACTCGTTTCCATGCCACCGACACGTGGGAAACCGGTATCCGGGATCACTCCCCATCTCTTGCGTGTTCCACACATCCGCACACTTCTCGTTTGCATTGGTATCTCACTCAAGTTACCGGGATCGAAATGTTGCCGTGGCACCATTTTCGTTTTGTCGCCGTGGCACCCTTTTCGTTCCGCCATGGTGACCAAATGCTTCATATCATGCTCTTGTCAACATTTTCATGAAAATTGCATAAACTTGCACATGTCATCCGCATCATGATAACAACATTTAAATGGTTAAAATTGTGTTTGCATTAAATTACTAAATAATATGGGGATTTTTTGGAATTGTTATTTGTTATTTCCGGCCTCTTTTGAACTTGCCTAAATAGTTAGTTTACTTATGCCTCACCTCTTGCCATGTTTAACAACATTTAATATTGTTGAGTAGCTTATAACGATAGAGAACTAAATAATTGATGTGGCGTTTCGTCAATATGCAACTCGTTGCATATTGAGCTCCACTTAACTTGTAGTATCGTTTGTTGCACTTTTCCATGCCTCATTAAACCGGACATGCATCATACTTGATTGTGCATCATGACATGTTTATGCTTGTGTGTTTACCATATTGTTTGCTTCTTTCCGGATTCCTTCTCTCGTTAGCTTCGGTTTCATTCCGGAGTTGTGAGGATTCGTTCGACTACGTTCGTTTGTCTTCTTCATGGACTCGTTCTTCTTCCTTGCGGGATTTCAGGCAAGAAGGCCATTACCCTTGATATCACTTCTATCTTTGCTTGCTAGTTGCTCCGTTCTATCGTTATGCTGCGCTACCTATCACTTGTTTACCATGCCTCCCAAATTGCCATGTCAGCCTCTAACCTTTTCACCCTTCCTAGCAAACCGTTGTTTGGCTATGTTACCGCTTTTGCTCAGCCCCTCTTATAGCGTTGTTAGTTGCAGGTGAAGTTGAAGATTGCTCCATGGTGGACAGGATTTATGTTGGGATATCACAATGTCTCTTATTTAATTAATGCATCTATATACTTGGTAAAGGGTGGAAGACTCGGCCTTATGCCTGGTGTTTTGTTCCACTCTTGCGGCCCTAGTTTTCGTCATACCGGTGTTATGTTCCCGGATTTTGCGTTCCTTACGCGGTTGGGTGATTTATGGACCCCCTTAACAGTTTGCTTTGAATAAAACTCCTCCAGCAAGGCCCAACCTTGGTTTTACCATTTTCCTCACCTAGCCCTTTTTCCCTTGGGTTTCCGGAGCCCAAGGGTCATCTTTATTTACCCCCCCCCCCCGGGCCAGTGCTCCTCTGAGTGTTGGTCCAAACTAGAGCATCGTGTGGGACCATTCCTTGGCAACTTGGATTACATCGGTTCCTGTACGCTTCGCTTATCCGGTGTGCCCTGAGAACGAGATATGTGCAGCTCCTATTGGGATTTGTCGGCACATCCGGGCGGCTTTGCTGGTCTTGTTTTACCATTGTCGAAATGTCTTGTAAACCGGGATTCCGAGTCTAATCGGGTCTTCCTGGGAGAAGGTATATCCTTTGTTGATCGCGAGAGCTTATCATGGGCTAAGTTGGGACACCCCTGCAGGGTATAAACTTTCGAAAGCCATGCCCGCGGTTATGGGCAGATGGGAATTTGTTAATGTCCGGTTGTAGATAACTTGACACCAGATCCGTATTAAAACACATCAACCACGTGTGTAGCCGTGATGGTCTCTTTTTGGCGGAGTCCGGGAAGTGAACACGGTTTTGGGTTATGTTTGACGTAAGTAGGAGTTCAGGATCACTTCTTGATCATTGCTAGCTTCACGACCGTTCCGTTTGCTCTCTTCTCGCTCTTATTTGCGTATGTTAGCCACCATATCATGCTCAGTCGCTGCTGCAACCTCACCACTTTACCCCTTCCTTTCCCTTTAAGCTTTGCTAGTCTTGATACCCATGCTAATGGGATTGCTGAGTCCTCGTGGCTCGTAGATTACTACAACAATAGTTGCAGGTACAGGTTTTGTGATGATCATGACGCAAGAGTGATGCTTGCTTGCGTTGAGTTCTTCTTCTGCTTCTTCGATCAGGGGATAGGTTCCGGGTCGGCAGCCTGGGCTAGCAGGGTGGATGTCATTTGAGTTTCTGTTTGTGTTTCATCTGTAGTCGGATGGTGATCTTATGTATGATGATGTTGTATTCGTGTGGCATTGTATGCCTCTTGTATGTATCCCCATCTATTATGTAATGTTGATGTAATGATATCCACCTTGCAAAAGCGTCTTCAAGATGCGCTTCTATCCTTGGTGGGACCTTCGAGTTCCCTTAGGATAGGGTCGCATCTTGGGCGTGACACTACTGCTGCTCCGGCTCTCGCTCGCTCACTCGCGCTGCCGGTGCCGCTCTCCCCCTTGCTCGTGTTGCTGCTCTGCTCCGATTTAGCTACACTTCAGTCAACTGAATCAACTTTTGGGATAGTTGATTTTCAGGGGATGGGGGGGGGCTCGCCGGAGTTAAGCAAGAACCACCCGCACCGGGGAGGGGGGGCTCACCGGAGAGGTACCCCACTATCTATCTTAGGGTTCAGGGTGGGGGCAAGGGGGGGCTAGAGGGCTGGCTGGGGCGGCAGCGGACCAACAATGGGGAGTTGTTTCAGGGTGGCGAGGCGGCGCGGGGCCGGCGGTTTGGCCGGTGGTGGCTGGATGCTCAGGGGGGTGCAGGTTGAAGATGAACTGCAGGCCCTCCATAAACTACATGTCAAGTGCCTCTCTGCTACCATTGCATTCAGTTTAGACAATAACATTCAGATTCCACAGCAAATTTCAGTTTCGACAGTTAAGTTCAAAGCCAACAGTTTTTACCTCATCTGTTGTAGTCAGCTGGTTTTTGGTGATGTAAATTTTACATCTATTTTACATCATCTATTGGAGATGTTATTAGAATCCCACTTGAGAATAACGATGTGTGTCTTGTGCCACTTCAGCCTTGACGTCTTACGGCTCACCGGAGCTGCTCCAACGACAGAACGATCCATCACAGTAGAGCAGTGCCTAGGACGCCGTCTACATATTCCTCAGATCTTCCTCCACACCTCCAACAACCACTTCTGCCTCAACTTCTTCAGCGACCAATCCAATGATGCTGAGGTCGACACGGCTACGACAAAGAGGTTATACACTTGTTGCATCACTTATTACTCTACATTCATGTCGATCCATTAGGGCTATTTTGGTTCAACGGAAAAACATAGCAATAGGAGATTTTCCTATGGCGCTCTACTATTCAATTATTCATGCATTTTGTTGAAAGGAATGGAGCAAAACATCGACCTGAACCTACTTTTCAAAATCCTATGCATGAAAACAAGACCACGTGCATTAGTGACACAATAACATTCTAACTGTACACGCTTTCATATGTTTCTTTGCATTCCTCTGTTCTTCCAATTCCGGTGAACCAAACACCCAAGTTGACAGAAATCTTGTGTTTACAAATGCTCTGTTTACCATATGCATTCCTATCCTATTTCAGTGTTTTACCTATCCCTGCGTTTTTAGAATCATGCAAGCCAAATGAGCCCTTACAGAATTACTTTAGTTACAGGTAGGTGTCGAAGAAAACTTTGTGTGGTTTGTCCTACTCCTGCCGCGACGTCGTCCACCTCATCTGAGCTGCTCCATTGACACAAGCATCCACCAAACTAGACATCACGACTCCTGACCGTCTTTCGCCACCTCAGATCTCCTTCCCTACGTTTGGCACCCACCGCAACGGCATCACCATCATCGACTCAGCAGATGAACCTGAGGAGTACACGGGTCCACAAGAGAGGTCACACTCTTTTGTTTCTGCTTATGTTATGCATTGCTTAATATTACCTGCTACTTTATTTTCCTATTCACCTCTTAGACTCCAAGTCAGGTCCTAATTGATGTTCAAACTTGAGTTCTAAATTAGTTGTGGGGCACATATGGAGGCAGCAATGAATAATATCTCTGTCCAATATCTGGTTCACCTAGGGTATGCCTATGTTGTTCATCTTGGGTGGGAAACAAATAGTAAAGCAATCATCATCTTTTTTTATTAAATTAAAGCAATCATCAGCCTGCTATCATTATTTTTGGATCCATCCACTGGTTGTTACCATTACTCTAGATTTTTGCACGCTCTCCTTACATAATCTCACTTATTTTTTTGTATGCATGTCAGATATTTTACATAGTCATGCTAAACATGTAGAGAAAAAGAGAAGAGTTTTGCACGGCAATACAATGTCATGCAGACATCGCTCCATGATGTGTTCAATAAAAAACCTTCCCCCCTCTCCAAATTATAATCCAGAGGAAGATATCTGTTCTGAGGCGGATTCAGATGCAGCTAGCCACTCCTATTTACCCCCCAAGGTGTTTGCTCTAACTTGGCATGATGATGTTAGTCATATCATGCATATGTTGCCTTCCACTGCCTACTTTCGACATCATATATGTCATCTGCTTAGCTTAGACATGTTCTGTAATGCCACTTGTTTAGTTTCAATATTATATATGGGAATTATGCAGTATCATGTCTTTTAGCCAGCCATAATATATGTGAAATGTGCAATGCCATCCTGTTTAACCAGGCATCATATATTTGAATGATATCTAGCCCATCCTTTTATTCATTAAATTTCCATTTGTCGACAATGTTTGTACATTAAACTACTCTTCCTGTGAATCAGCCATTTGAGTGGGTGATGGAAAAATCTGGAGTGAAAACAAGGCCTTCGAAGCAGACAGGGCTACCTGTCGAAGCAGATCTCGTGCTGGGTCCCAATAGCTCCTCAGAGATGGATTCAGAGACAGATGACCAGTCCTATTCCCCCACCGAGGTGTATGCTCTAACTTGTCACGGTTCTACTACTCATATCATGCATATGGTGTCTTGCATTGCATACTTTAGACATCATATACACAATATTCAACACCATGTTCTTAGTTTAGACATCATATATGCGAATGCCCTCTGCTTAGCATATAAATCACATATGTGAATTAAATCATGTGATCCTGGTTACTTAGATAACATGTATGTGAATTATGTCATGTGATCCTGTTTAGTTAGTCATCATATCTCTTAATTATGTTATGCTATGCTATCTAGTTTAGATAGATATCATATATGTGAAATTATGTCATGCTATCCCTTTTAGTTAAACAATATACATGTCAACTATTTAATGCCCTCCTTTTTCCACACTATCTACTGCATCTGTCTCTCATACAATGTCTGTACATTCAACTATGTTTACTGTTTATCAACCATTTGTATTGGAGCGGGTGATGGTAATATCTAGCAGAGTAAAAACACGGTCTTCAAATAAAACAGTGCTACCTCTTCGTGGAGATAGCACCCCGGCTGTACATGCATGAGAACCAGCCCCACCACACATAACCTAGACTCTCGTAGATTTTACCCCTATTGCGATGGACAGAGAACCAGCTTCACCCAATCTAACCCCAACCCCAGCAGATTGTAATCCAGTTCCTGTTAACACAACACCATCTCCACCACAGAGCTCCCAAACAAGAGCAGTTAGTAAGGCAGCTCCAGTGCCCAAAGCACCAGTACTACCATGGTGAACCCCAACTCCACCAATTAGTACACCTATTCATGTGGATGAAGCACAACCAGCCATTCATAGTTTAGCATCTGTCGCATTTGATGTTGTTAAATCCTATGTGCGTATCTTCCCATCATGGAAATATTATACTGAAGATGAAGGAAAATGCCATTTGCAGGTGTTTGTCCAGGAGTTATGTGTAAGTAATGTTATTCATGGCAATTACTTTGCTTTGTCCCATACATTCTACCTCCATGATGGTTATAATACAACAAATTTTCCCATTTTCTATATAGAGAAGGATGGATTTAGAAACTCAGGATGAGGTAACCTATGCTAATACCTCTGCTATCTTGAAGAATGCTTGGTGGCAGTATCAGAATTACCTGAAGAAAACGTACTTCACTGGCAAAGAAACTCATCAAATTCCCTTACATTCTCCCAAGACACATTTACTAGACGATGACTGGGAACGCCTTGTTCTTTACTGGTCCCGAACCAAGAATGTGGTAAGGCCTATGAGCTCATTTTATTTTAAGTACTATATGCTTGCGTCTTACTGTACTCTGTTCATGTAGAACAAGTGCTTAAACCTGAAGAATAACTATTCTCATTTAAGATTCCATTGTTATCGTGCATACTGCTTTTCTCTTGTATCACTGTATTTACTCGTACAAAATTATTTTTAAATTGAATGATCCAATGGAAACTCCAATGGTACAACAAGTATGTTTACGCATGTTTCTTTAATAAGTTTCCTCTTATAAATAGCTTTGTTGATTTCAATTTCAATTGTGTATATAGTTGACTTCTCATATCATGCACATTACTAGCATCATAACAAGGCTAATAGTGTTATTGTACATGTAGACCCATGGTACCCATCTGAAATCTTGGTGTGCCATGTAGTTTCCCGCGCTTTTTATCGTTCAGTGCTACTTTCTCTTGAACTGATATGATTTCAACCGTGTCTCTTTTTTGTTTGGCAAGACAATGCAGTGTCCATAGGACATAGATATGTGTTTGTTTGATGCTTTTATAATGTACTACTTGGAAATAGAAGACTTGGTAGTTTAATCTTGTCCATCTTACTAATGAACTGGTTCACCGAAATGAGTTTCATAAAGTAGTACATGCTAAACTTGTTATGTGTCTGCTTGTTTCTTCTTTTAGAATGCTGACAAAATATTAGGGAAGAGTGCCTTACTAAGCAATGATAAAGGAAGTACTGCAGATAAGGTTCAGGATCGTGAAACATCCTTGTTGGTCTCCAACAAAGCTGATAAAACAACTAAGGAAAACTATCTTGAAGACAGTGAGGCAACCCCAAAGTCATGTCTTGGTTTACTATTCAGGTTACTGGCCACTACCACTTGCACAAGCTATTCAAACTCACTATCTGAATCAGTTCGGTTTCTTGAGTCTCAACTACAAGCTGAAAGACATCGATTAGATGTGATGCGACAAGAAGCGGAAGGACTGTAGAAGTCCCTGGAGCATTCAGATGCATACTTTCTGATGCAACAACAAGCGTTGGAGGATTTTAGCGCCAAACAGACAAAGCTAATAAGCTTGGTAAGCTTATTGCCAGCATGGTAGATACCCATGATAACGTTTCTTGAGCTCTTCTGAAGTTGTTTCAGTTATGGACTTGTTTTGCTGCCTCGTTTATTTGCACTCATGCCCAATTTTGACGGCCAGTTTATGTAATATGCTGCTTTGTTCCCTATATTTGCACTGGTGGCGAACTTTGATGCCCAGTGGATGTAATATGTGTAATAGCTGTAATTGGCTAGCGTTAGTTGCTTGCTTATTTATTTCCTTATTGTCTTGTTTAGTTGTTTGCTTGTAGCCACTACAGTTCTTTTTCCGTGTTTTTTCTAGTGGCCACAATAACCTATTTTTGGTAACTAGGCCACAATAATCATGGCAACACACAAACTGTTGTAACCATGGGCCTCCTGTGGGCCGTAGGATCTGTGGGCCTTCTACGGGCCGTAGGATCCACGGGCCTTCTACGAGCCGTAGGATCCATGGACTTTCTACGGACTGTATGATCCATGGGCCTTCTATGGGCCGTAGGATCCATTGGTCTTCTACGGGCCGTAGGATCCATGGGCCTTCTACGGGGCGTATAATCATTACACAAAACATGGACCATACTATTTGTGGACCATAACGAGCCGTTAATAGGTCGCATTTGATAATGTTATGAAAACAGCCAAACGGCTTAACGGGCCACAAACAGGCCGAATGTAACCACATGCTGAATTTGGCCCACAAACGGAAGAGGCCAGTAACAGGCTGTAATAAACCGAATTCTAGAAATGAGCCCAATAATAAATGGGCCCTTAGAAGGCCAAAAGTTAACACGGGCTAGAAACGACCGACAGAATAATGGGCCGTTAATGGGTATAAAGCGATACACTCTTCATTATGGGTCAGTTTCATCTCGGGCCTTTAATGGGCCGAGAGTTATCGAGGGCCTCATATGGGCCGAAAGACATCATGGGCCATACATGGGCCGGAAGTTACAACGGGCTGGAATCATATTGGACGGCCCAGATGAAGGTACTGGGATTAATTCCGATAGGCCGTAACAGGCCGGGAGTTAGCGGGCCGTAAATGGGCTATATACGAACATGTCGTTAACAGGCTTTCCGTTAGTCGGCTCGTTACCTTTTGACCAAGTCAAACTAGCCAGCCTTTTCACCAGAATGGGCCTCTATTGGGTTGTGCCACGTGTCGACATATCATAGGCGCCTCCTGTCCAATGAGTTGATGACATCTGTCCCAATGGTTTCCTCTGGCCAATGAGAATTTTACACGTGGAAAATCCCCCTTGGTCCGGGCTGTTAACGGGTTATCGGATCCAAAACTGGACCCGATATCTTAACGGCATCCTGTTACGGTGGATGCCACGTGTCGGCCACCCTTAACGAAAGCATTTCTGTGATGCGCGATTTATCGTCATGGAAGTAGACACTTCCGTGATGATATTTTTGGTAATGTCATGGAACACTTCTACGACAGCACAGGTATGACTATCTTGATTCTGTCATAAAATCGTCATGGATGTACATGCACGACAGAAAACGTGACCTACAGTGACAAACACATATCTTCACGGAAGTATATATTTTTTAGTGTAATCTATGCATAGGGGTTGATATGCGTTTTCATATTCCTTTCTTCGATAGAAATCTTGGGGTACTCTTTGAAGTTCTTTGTGTTGGACTGAATATTATGAATCTGAAGTTGTTTGATGCATATCGTATAATCAACTCACGAATACTTGTGGTGACATTGGAGTATCTAGGTGACATTGGAGTATCTAGGTGACATTAGAGTTGGTTGATGTGTATCATATGGTGTTATTTTAGTAGAACTCTAGGGCTTTTTTGTGACACTTATAGGAATAGCTCAATGTATTTATCGGAAAGAATAACTTTGAGGTGGTTTCGTAACCTACAAACAGTTTCATCTTATGTATTCCACAATAGGAACTTTGGAGTGATTCTTTGTTGCACGCTGAGGGATTGTTATATGACCCAATTATGTTATCATTGTTGAGAAATTTTGCACTAGTGAAAGTATGAACCCTAGGCCTTGTTTTCAAGTATTGCGATACCATTTTTGCTCACTTTTGTTACTAGTTACCTTGCTGTTTTTATATTTTTCAGATTACAAAAACCTATATCTACTATCCATATTACACTTGTATCATCATCTTCTCCAAACTAGTGCACCTATACAATTTACCATTGTATTGGGTGTGTTGGGGACACAAGAGACTCGTTGTTATTTGGTTGCAGGGTTGCTTGAGAGAGAGACCATCTTCATCCTACGCCTCCCACAGATTGATAAACCTTAGGTCATCCACGTGAGGGAAATTTGCTACTGTCCTACAAAACTCTAGGCTGGGAGGCCCAAGACGAGTCTACAAGAACAAGTTGTGTAGTAGACATCAAGCTCTTTTCTGGCGCCTTTGCCAGGGAAGTGAGTGCTTGAAGGTATATCTTTAGATCTTGCAATTGAATCTTTTAGTTTCTTGTTTTATCACTAGTTTTGTTTATAAAAGAAAACTATAAATAATGGAATTGAGGTTGCCACATATAATTCATCTTTACAACGTCTTTCTTGAAAATGATGGGTCAGAAAATTGTGCCAAAGTGTTAGAACAAGAAGTCAATAAAATATTTGGCACTAAATCTTTGAATGATAAACATGATTGCAATGTTGTTAGTGTGTTTGTTATGAATATTCATGATACCAATGATGATTGCACTAGTTATGATAAAGATGTTTCTTATAAGCATGTCAATCTTTGCGGAGTGCATAAAGTTTGTGAAGACATGCATTATAGGGATGATAGATTTTGTAAGAAGCATAAACAAGATAGAACCAATTTTTTGCTCAAAGTGATAGATGAATTTGCTACAAAATTATGTTCTCTTTATCCTATTACTTGTGAACTTTGCAATAAAGTTGGTCACCTTAATTTCCAATACATGCTTTTTCATGATCGAATCGTGTCCAAATATTGCAATAACTTGATCACCCTTGAACTTTATAATGAACTTTGTTTATTTTTGGGCTGTGAAGAATTGTCACATGAAAATAGTTGGTTTGAAGCATTCATATTCACACACCATGTTGAAAGTTGTTTGAAAGAAATCTATATGTTTTGCATGGTAAGTTGAAGTGAAAATGCTTATATTGCCAACTATAGGAAGACAGGAAAACCAATAGAATATAAAAAGGAACACTAGTGAAAGTTAAAGATTTCCACTTTCCCTCCTATTATCTCTCATGATGAAATAGGTGACGAGAAGGAGCTCCCTATTCAACCTATCTCATCAATAAGGAGCTCCAAAAAGTTGATTAAACTCACACATGTTGTGTAGAAGAAAAATAAAAGATGGAGAAGCAAAGGTAAAAAGGTATCCCTTCGAAATGATGTTGCTCCTATTATTGTTATGCCTCATGAGAATGAATCAAAAATAATTGTTGAAGATGATATACTTGATGATGATATTGCTTCTTTGTCTCATGTCACTATGTCCGAAGAAACTATTGAGGATGATTTTGTTATGCCTATTACTCATTGTGATGATTATGATTGGGAAAGTAATGATACTTCTTATAATCTTGAAAATCTTTTTGGCACCAACATAGACAATTGTGATGATGATAATTGTTATACTATTGATGCTATTCATACTATTAATGATGATAGTGATTATGCTTATGATATGCCAAGCCACTTAGGGATGCTATGCTTGATTAAGATGATCTTTTTAGTCCCTCTACTTTGGATGATCAAATTTGTTATGATGATTGCATGCCTCCTATTTATGATGGTTGCAATATTTATGAAAGTGGGTTTGGAAGAGTGTCAACTTTAGATAGTAATTATCCCACTATTTTGGAGGGTGTTGAATCTTATTATAATGATAAAATTGGATTTGGAGAGGTAATGACTTTATTTAGTAATGATTCCACTATCTTGGAAGAGGTTTCAATTGATTATGATGAGAACAAGGTTGCTACTTATGATGATTATTGTGATGACACTTTATGTTATAAAGAGTACTGATGATCACTCTTATAAAACTTGTCATAATTGTGATTTCCCTTATTCTGAACATTACTCTTTTAATGTGGAAACATTTTATACTACGAATGAGAAGAAAATTGCTTATGAGGAGAGTAATATAAATTCTATGCTTGTGGATCACGAAAAGAATGCTTTATGTGATAGTTATATTATTTAATTCATTCGTGATGCCACTGAAAATTATTATGAGAGAGGAACATTTTCTTTTACATATCTCAATAATATCAAATTTCCTCTCTATGTGTTGAAAATCTTGATGTCATGCTTGTTTTGCCTTCCTTTGCTAGTTGATTCTTGCTCCCATAAATTTGCTCACAAAATCCCTACGCATAGGATGTGGGTTAGACTTAACTGTGCTTGCCATGTGATTCATGATGCTCTATTTGTGTTTCAATTCTTTCATTCTATGTGACCATAATTGAATCATCATGCCTAGCTAAAAGGCATTAAAGAAAGCGCTTGTTGGGAGACAACCCAATATTTATACCCACTGTTTTTGTGTGTTCACATGATTAAGCTACCGTAGTAATCATGTTTTATAGTTTATGTTTCAATAAAGTGCCAAGTAAAGCCTTTGGGATAGTGTGGATGATAGTTGACTTGATTTTGTGCAAAAACAAAAACTTTTGCGCCCAATTCTGGAATTACCATAATTCACTGAGACATGGTACAATTCTGAATTTTTTACACATGATTGATATACTAATTTCCTACGTTGTCCTAATTTTTCATATTTTTTGGGTTTACAAAAGTATGGTCATTGTCTCGATCTTTACAGACTGTTTTGTTTTTAACAAATTCTGTTTTCAATGCATAATTTGCTTGTTTTAGTGTTTCCATAGCTTGTGATATAAATTGTGGAAATAATGAGGTACAGTAGGAATTGTGTGAGTATGTCCATGTGAATGATTTGTTTTATCATACTAACCTCTCTCACGAAGTTCCGTTAAGTATTGTGTGATTGAAGTTTTCAAGTTTTGGGTGAGAGGTCGACACGAGGAGAATAAGGAGTGCAAGACCCTAAGATTGGGGATTCCCAAGGCACCCAAAGGTAATATTAAAGGGATATCCAAGCAACTAAGCTTGGGGGGGCATCCCATCTTTCGTGAACAACATTATCGGTAACCTTACTTGGATCTATATTTTTATTCATCGCATGATATGTGTTTTGCTTGGAGCGTCATTTTATTCTGTTGAAATTTACTTGCTGTTATTTAGAATAAGGTTTTGTATCTTTTATTTCCATAAAATGTCAAGGATAGCCTTCACCATGCTTAGTTTGCAAGTATATGAGTTGTTGTTTCATAACAGAAAGTTGCACACGCTATTGCATAAATTCTCCAGACAAGTAAGAATGTGATAAAATGTTGAAATTTTGACACAATGAGCTTTGATAAATTATCTATAGTGTGGTAAATTTTTCGATTTTGTTGAGTTAAATAAGTATGGATCTTCCTTAATCCTTTACAGACTGTTCTGTTTAGACAGATTGTTGTTATGATTGCATTGTTTGCATATGTTTGCTTGTTTAATGATTCTATTTGAGGATAGGAGTATTAAATATGTAGAGTGATGGAAATATGCCCTAGAGGCAATAATAAAATAGTTATTATTATATTTCCTAAATCATGATAAAGGTTTATTATTCCTGCTAGAATTGTATTGATCGGAAACTTAAATAGATGTGTGGATACATAAACAAATACCATGTCCCTAGTAAGCCTCTACTAGACTAGCTCGTTGATCAAAGATGGTTAAGGTTTCCTAACCATAGAAATGTGTTGTCATTTGATAACAGGACCACATCATTAGGAGAATGATGTGATAGAAAAGACCCATCTGTTAGCTTAGCATATTGATCGTTCAGTTTATTGTTATTGCTTTCTTCATGTCAAATACATATTCCTTCGACTATGAGATTATGCAACTCCTGGATACCGAAGGAATACCTTGTGTACCATCAAATGTCACAACGTAACTAGGTTATCATAAATATGCTTTACATGTATCTTCAAAGGTGTTTGTTGAGTTGGCATAGATCAAGATTAGGATTTGTCACTCCGAGTATCGGAGAGGTATCTTTGGGCCCTCTTGGTAATACACATCATAAGCTTGCAAGCAAATGACTAAGGAGTTTAGTCACAAGGTGATGTATTACGGAACAAGTAAAGAGACTTGCCGGTAATGAGATTGAACTAGGTATGAAGATACCGATGATCGAATCTCGGGCAAGTAACATACCGCTGGACAAAGGGAATTACATATGTCGCCATAATTGTTTGATCGATAAAGATCTTCTTAGAATATGTAGGAGCCAATATGGGCATCCAGGTTTCGCTATTGATTATTTACTGGAGAGGTGTCTCGGTCATGTCTACATAGTTCTTGAACCCGTAGAGTCCGCACGCTTAACGTTCGTTGACGATATAGTGTTATATAAGTTATATGATTTGGTGACCGTATGTTGTTCGGAGTCCCGAATGAGATCACTGACATGATGAGGAGTCTCAAAATGGTCGAGAGGGAAAGATTGATATATAGGACGATGGTATTCGGACACGGAAAGAGTTTCGGAGTGCACCGGGTCACCGGAAGGGGTTCTGGACACCCCGGTAAGTGTATGGGCCTAATGGGCCAAAGGGGGGGGCAGATCAGCCCCTGGTGCGCCCCTTCCTTGGACTGCAAGCCCTAGGGGAAGGATAGGTGAGGGGAGGCCTCTCCTTCCTTTCCCTCCCCAGGGGGGGGGGGCGCCACCCTCCCCTACCTTTTCCCCGCACTTATACAAGGCAGGGAAGGGCGCGGCTTGGGAGAGACCCCAAGTAGGATTCCTCCTACTTGTGTGCCCCCCTTGGCTGCTCGTCCCTCCCTCCCACCTCTATATATCTGGGAGGGGCGCCTAGCACAAAACAGACAATTGCTTAGCCGTGTGCGGCGTCCCCCTCCACCGTTTACACCCCCGGTCATATTTTCATAGTGCTTAGGCGAAGGCCCACGAAGATCACTTCACCATCACCGTCACCTTGCCGTCGTGCTGTCGGAACTCATCCACTACCTTGCCATCTTGCTTGATCAAGAAGGCACATACGTCACTGAGCTGAACGTGTGCTGAACGCGGAGGTTCCGTACGTTTGGTACTCGATTGGTTGGATCGCGAAGAAAGTTCGACTACATCAACTGTGTTGTGAAACGCTTTCGCTTACGGTCTACGAGGGTACATAGACACACTCTCCCCTCTCGTTGTTATGCATCTCCATGGATAGATCTTGCGTGTGCTTAGAAAGTTTTTGTTTTCCATGCAACATTTCCCAACAGTGGCATCCAAGCCAGGCCTATGCGTAGATGATATGCACGAGTAGAACACAAAGAGTTGTGGGCGTTGTCAGTGTCAAAACCGTTGGTAGGGGGTCCCGAACTGTGCTTCTAAGGCTAATGGCAATAGGAGGCAGGGGACACAATGTTTACCCAAGTTCGGGCCCTCTCTATGGAGGTAATACCCTACTTCCTGCTTGATTGATCTTGATGAATATGAGTATTACAAGAGTTGATCTACCACGAGATCGTAATGGCTAAACCCTAGAAGCTAGCCTATGATTATGATTGTTCTTGTCCTACGGACTAAACCTTCCGGTTTATATAGACATCGGAGGGGGCTAGGGTTACATAAGGTCGGTTACAGAGAAAGGAATCGACATATCCGAATCGCCAAGCTTGCCTTCCACGCTAAGGAGAGTCCCATCCGGACACGGGACGAAGTCTTCTATCTTTTATCTTCATAGACCAACAGTCTAGACCATGTATATAGTCCGGCTGTCCGAGGACCCCTTAATCCAGGACTCCCTCAGTAGCCCCCGAACCAGGCTTCAATGACGATGAGTCCGGCGCACAAATTGTCTTCGACATTGCAAGGCGGGTTCCTTCTCCGAACTCTTCAACGTACCTATTGTAAAGAGCAGTATCCAGCTTTTCATTTACTGTCACGCTCATCGGCTTCTGCACCTTCATGATGCTAGCTCCCACGTGTCAAGCAAATGCGAGAGGTCGGGGTATTTTACATTTACCACCTAACCATGTGAATAAATTGCTTATTTAAAGAGACGGAGACCTTCAGATCTAATCCACACCATCTCCCCCAAGTGAGGAATTCTCAGCATGCCCGCAAAAACCACCCCAACATGGCCAGCGCTTGCAACTCTCCCTCCCGCCCTCAAGGCCCCAGAAAGGGTGATTGGGAGAAGTGTTCCGTATCCCACAGTCAACTGGTGAAGTTTCATACCCAGGGGTTTCTTCCCCCCGCATATTTAGTCCCCGTTCGAGCCGAATTAGCTTCCTTTGACGGTGGGGAGCAAGCGGAGGAGTATCCCAACCCATCCAAGGGAGAATGTGTATGCTTTGTACCCTACTTGCTAGGAGGGGTCAGATTTCCAATCCCTCCGTTCCTTCAAGGGCTTCTGGAGTACTACGGCCTCCAATTGCACAACTTCACACCTGCCTCCATCCTGCACATTGCAGGTTATGTTGCTCTTTGCAAGTTATTTTTGGGTTCTGAGGCCCATTTCGAGTTATGGAAGAAGTTGTTTTGCCTCGTCCCTCGTAATCAAGAGGGATCAGTATTCCAAGTGGGCGGAGACGAGATATGGTGCATCGCCGGGACCGAATACCTATCCGGCACACTGAAGAAGGCATCCAAAGAATGGCCTTCCAAGTGGTTTTATGTAGAGGATGTCTCCCTTCCTGACCAAATACGGATGGGTCTTCCTGAATTATGAAGTGCTCCGTTGAAGAAACGCCTCAGCTGGCATCCTCGGAGTCCCAGGGAGGAAGATAGCATGGAGGTCCATCAGTTGGTGAGCAAGATAAGGATACTTGCTCAATCCGGATTATCCATAATCAAGGTTATGGCGATATACATAATGCGAGGGGTTCAGCCACTCCAATACCGAGGGCGTCCCATGTGGCACTTCAATGGAGAAGACAACGTCACCCGCTGCGGTCGAAAGGGTCCGGACACGCCCACCGCTTTGGCGAAAATACTGTCCGGACTATACAAAGGGGAGCAAGAGGAGTTCATCCGCATTAAACCTAGAGATGGATTTTCTATGTACAACCCTCCCAGCTGGGTGAGTTTCCATCCCACTACTCTACTCTATTTATTCCCTGAGTCTTTTTTCATAAATATTTGATCCATCCATTTATAACAGGAATGGCGAAAAATCACCAGGGAGATCCACAGCCTGGCTCCATAGCCAGAGGACCACAACCGGGCCCTTGACCCCGGATTTGAAGAGGATCCGGATATATTCATGGAGCTCGGGGAAGGGGTATTTTACCAGGCCAACTATGATGGCACAGAAGTGGCCATCATCACCGACTATCCCGGCCTCCTCCCTGCGTTGCATGTAAGTAATCAAGAGACATATCCTTTCAAGAGGATTTATTATCTCCACCTTAACCATCACACAATTTCATGCTCTAAAGGGAAGACGATCGGCGCACCATGGCAAACTTGAGGCGACTCGTTAGAAAGCGGCGCCTATGCCGGGCAGGCCTTCGAAGAGAAAGGCAGATGGAAATGTGGCCTAGCCATCCTCAAAGAGGTATGGTTTTTAACATGCTCCATGGTTGTCATCTTAAAGTATGACACTATCCGTTGTGTCTTAACAGGAAGAACATTCACCGGATTGAGTGTGGGGATTCCGCTGGTCATGCCTCTACTAGCCGGATTCTGGGCCCTATTTCGAGGGCTGAGGCTAACGCACAAGTGACACCGGATTGTCCTCATACAGAGGATTCAGATAGAATATCCGTCACAAATTCTGAAATGGAGAGCGCCATGAATCATCGGCGCCGGCGGGCCATACTTCGCAACCCTGGGTTTTCAGAAGAGGCTTTCAATGCCTTCAACTCAGGTGATGCGTACATCCGAGCTACTCAAGATGGGCTTGCTAGAGCCACAGACCAGTATTTGAAAGATATATGGGTAAGTACACAGTTGTAAAAATCTGATAATTATATATATCAGTAGCCCATGAGACTTGAAATAGTTGGTACAACTGATTTAAGGATCATTGTATTAATAGGTGCTCACAGAAAAGAACAACCTGTTGTCTCAAGAGCTGGAAAAGTGTCAGACCCAGCTAACAGCCGCTATGGCCGAACTGGAAAAATCCCAAAAGGCATCCGCTGGTATGTATTCCCGAATTGAGAAAAAACAGGATTATATGTATAGACCAGTAATGCTAATAATAAGTCATATCTGATGACAGAATCCTCAAATAATTCGGGACAGAATCCGAAAATCCCAAAAGAGGGTGAACCAGGAGCTCAAAGGCAACTGGCCGCTGGCGAGTGTGTAGTTACACGGGCCAGACAGGAGAAAAACAAACTCCAAGATGCCAATACCCAGCTGGCTGACTCCGTGATGGAAAATAAGAGGCTTCAATGCGGCATTTTTAGTATGTGCTCAGACGAACCTTTATATAGTTCGGCAAAGAAGAGAACTAACATAGTCATGTCTGTAGGTATACTGACTGGCCGTCCCGAAGAGGAGATGCCCTGATCCTCAGGCGATCTGCTACAAGAGCTTTCGCAACTACACGGGCAAGTTTGGCAGGCAATGCGGAGTGTCGCCAAGGCGTTGTGGCCATCCACCTCCCTATCAGGAAGTATGGAGGAGCTTGTACAACTATTCTAGGGAGCGCAGTGGCGTTTCCGATTATGGAAGATATCGCCCTGTCGAGAAGGTGCGCAGGAAGCTCGGGCCATGGTGAAAACACGGTATACCAAGCTCGATCTGAATCATATGGCCCGGGTCAGACCATTAGGGTCACATGGGAAAGAAATTCCAATTAGTCTCGTATATGACCAGGTAGAATTAGCCGCAAAGTATTCCCAACATGATTGTAGGCTAGACAACCTGTTGGATGGCATAGAACAGGAAGCTTTTGAGTCCAAATGACTATGTACTTCAATGGACAAGGTTGTCCCTAGCTGGATTGTAAAACATTTGTCATGGCGGACCTTTTCTCTTCGGCCTCCGGACCCGACAGTCCGGAGTGTTTCCGAATACCCGCTCGGTAATATAAACGGGGTATGCTTGGAAACAAGGCGTAGGGGTCATTGTTGCTTGATAGACAAGTACCCGACTAGCTATGTTATATTACATTGATAATAAGAAACATCTTCCAGAGAGAATAGTTGCGTTAAGGGTTCCTTTCCTTGGGTACACATGCATTAATGTGCATGTCCGAGCTGCGATCCAAAAGTTGCAGTATATGTAACATCTGGGGGTTCATAGTGTAATAGGTAAAAAACATCTTTAGTCCACCGACCGAATATTCTCTTAAGAACACTAGCTTTCGGCTTCACCCAGTCTGAGGTACACATCCAGAGTACCCTGCAGTAACAATCACAGAGGTGCTCCCTTTATGCCCTAGCCAAACTAACGGGAACGTAGGGCATAAGCACAGGAGCCAGGCAACCCAGCTTGGCCAAAACTTAAGTCATATCGCATATAATGGCAGAGAAAAGGTACATATGGAAAAATGACACACATGCAGTGAGCTTGATGCTCGGAAAATAATTATAATAAGCTTCTGGCCCTGTTTGGTTCAGCTTCTATCGATGGATTCCGCTGCCGCGCAGCAGAATCTGAACCAAAGGGCGAACCCAGCAGAATCCGATTCCAGAAATCCGCTGCCAAAATCTGAACCAAAAGCAGAAGTAGCCCATGACGTGCTTTACAAAATCTGATTCCGCTGCGGGCCAAAATCTGAAAAAGCTGTATCAGCTGGTTTGCCAAATGACCTACATCTTTTTCACATCAGATTTTCCACAGCTGCTTTTAGAAATCAACAGCCGAGCCAAATAGGGCCTCTTTATAAGAAGTCCCCAGGTATAATGGGCGCACATACTTGAAGATTAGTGTGTCGCCAGTGTCCGGTCTAGCCACGCGAAAGCTTTTAAAGCTAAAAAGCAAAAGCAAAAAGAGAGCTAAAAGTAAATAGAAAGGAATGAGGGGAAGGAGACGAACAAAGAGTTTGGCGCTAGGCGTAGAATCTTTAGAGTCTGGCCGCTTTCCATGGGTTTGGCTTGAGGCGATTATCTGACGCATCACGCAGGCGGTACGCTCCTCCAGTGAGGACTTTGTGAATGATGAAGGGACCCTCCCACTTGGGCTTGAGTTTGTCCTTTTTCTCCTCCGGTAGATGTTGAACGAGTTCGCCAATATTATAAGTCTTGGCCCATACTTCTCTCCTTTGATACCTGCGAGCCTGTTGTTGATACAATGCAGAACGGGATTTTGCGACGTCGCGCTCCTCTTAAATGGCATCTAAACTGTCCTGCCGATCAAGCTCGGCTTCTCTCTCTTCGTACATGCGCACTTGAGGTGAGTCATGAATAATATCGCAGGGCAACACAGCCTCTGTGCCGTACACCATGAAAAAGGGTGTGTATCCGGTAGTGCGATTTGGCATGGTCCGCAGCCCCCAGAGTACGGAGTCAAGCTCCTTAACCTAGTGCGTGTCTGATTCTTTCAAAGATCACACTAGTCTGGGCTTAATGCCGCTCATAATAAGACCATTGGCTCATTCAACTTGACCGTTTGTTTGAGGGTGATAGACGGAGGCGTAATCGAGCTTAATGCCCATGTTACTGCACCAAGTTTTCACCTCATCAGCTGTGAAATTGGAGCCGTTATCGATGATGATGCTGTGGGGAACACCGTAACGGTGCACCACACCAGATATGAAGTCTATCACTGGTCCGGATTCGGCCGTTTTAACTGGTTTGGCCTCTATCCATTTGGTGAATTTATCCACCATGACCAACAAGTATTTTTCTTATGGCTTCCTCCTTTAAGGGGTCCGACCATATCAAGCCCCCAGACTGCAAAAGGCCAAGTGATGGGGATTGTTTGTAGAGCGGTGGGTGGCATATGGCTTTGGTTGGCGAAAAGCTAGCATCCGACACAATGTTGGAGGAGGTCCTGTGCGTATGCTCGGGCCGTTGGCCAGTAGAAACCTGCACGGAAGTCCTTGCTTACAAGGGCCCGAGCTGCGGCGTGGTGTCTGTCGAGTCTGGCATGAATTTCAGCCAAGAGCTTCTGCCCTTCTTCCTCAGAGATACATCTTTGAAGTACTTCGGTAGCACTTTTCTTGTAAAGTTCTCCCTCGTGGACTTTGTAGGCTTTAGAGCTCCACACAATGTAGCGTGCCTCATTGTGATCCTCAGGGAGTTCTTGCCTATTAAGGTAGGCCAAGAAGGGTTCCGTCCATGGGGTGATGACAGCCAATAATGAGATGGGCCGATTGTTGGGTTTCGTAGTAATTTCAAAAAATTTCCTACGCACACGCAGGATCATGTGATGCATAGCAACGAGGGGAAGAGTATTGTCTACGTACCCTACGCAGACCGACTGCGGAAGCGATGACACGACGTGGAGGAAGTAGTCGTACGTCTTCACGATCCAACCGATCAAGCACCGAAACTACGGCACCTCCGAGTTCGAGCACACGTTCAGCTCGATGACGATCCCCGGACTCCGATCCAGCAAAGTGTCGGGGAAGAGTTCCGTCAGCACGACGGCGTGGTGACGATCTTGATGAACTACAGCAGCAGGGCTTCGCCTAAACTCCGCTACAGTATTATCGAGGAATATGGTGGCAGGGGGCACCGCACACGGCTAAGGAATGATCACGTGGATCAACTTGTGTCAACTTGTGTGTTTAGAGGTGCCCCTGCCTCCGTATATAAAGGAGGAGAGGAGGGGAGGCTGGACGGCCAAGGGGGGGAGGCGCAGGAGAGTCCTACTCCCTCTGGGAGTAGGATTCCCCCTCCAATCCTAGTCCAACTAGGATTCCTCGGAGGGGAAAAGAGGAGGAGGGGATCGACCACCTCTCCTAGTCCTAATAGGACAAGGGGAAGGGGGGGGGGGGCGCAGCCCAACTAGGGTAGCCCCTTCTCTTTTCCACTAAGGCCCACTATGGCCCAAATAGCTCCCGGGGGGTTCCGGTAACCCTCCCGGTATTCCGGTAAAATCCTGATTTCACCCGGAACACTTCCGATATCCAAATATAGGCTTCCAATATATCAATCTTTACGTCTCGACCATTTCGAGACTCCTCGTCATGTCCGTGATCACATCCGGGACTCCGAACAACCTTCGGTACATCAAAATGCATAAACTCATAATATTACTGTCATCGTTACCTTAAGCGTGCGGACCCTACGGGTTCGAGAACAATGTAGACATGACCGAGACACGTCTCTGGTCAATAACCAATAGCGGGACCTGGATGCCCATATTGGCTCCTACATATTCTACGAAGATCTTTATCGGTCAGACCGCATAACAACATACGTTGTTCCCTTTGTCATCGGTATGTTACTTGCCCGAGATTCGATCGTCGGTATCCAATACCTAGTTCAATCTCGTTATCGGCAAGTCTCTTTACTCGTTCCGTAATACATCATCTCACAACTAACATATTAGTTGCAATGCTTGCAAGGCTTATGTGATGTGTATTACCGAGAGGGCCCAGAGATACCTCTCCATCAATCGGAGTGACAAATCCTAATCTCGAAATACGCCAACCCAACATCGACCATTGGAGACACCTGTAGTACTCCTTTATAATCACCCAGTTACGTTGTGACGTTTGGTAGTACCCAAAGTGTTCCTCCGGTAAACGGGAGTTGCATAATCTCATAGTCATAGGAACATGTATAAGTCATGAAGAAAGCAATAGCAACATACTAAACGATCGGGTGCTAAGCTAATGGAATGGGTCATGTCAATCAGATCATTCTACTAATGATGTGACCTCGTTAATCAAATAACAACTCATTGTTCATGGTTAGGAAACATAACCATCTTTGATTAACGAGCTAGTCAAGTAGAGGCATACTAGTGACACTCTGTTTGTCTATGTATTCACACATGTATTATGTTTCCGGTAAATACAATTCTAGCATGAATAATAAACATTTATCATGATTATAAGGAAATAAATAATAACTTTATTATTGCCTCTAGGGCATATTTCCTTCAGTCTCCCACTTGCACTAGAGTCAATAATCTAGATTACACTGTAATGATTCTAACACCCATGGAGCCTTGGTGCTGATCATGTTTTGCTCGTGGAAGAGGCTTAGTCAACGGGTCTGCAACATTCAGATCCGTATGTATCTTGCAAATCTCTATGTCTCCCACCTGGACTAGATCCCGGATGGAGTTGAAGCGTCTCTTGATGTGTTTGGTCCTTTTGTGAAATCTGGATTCCTTTGCTAAGGCAATTGCACCAGTATTGTCACAAAAGATTTTCATTGGACCCGATGCACTAGGTATGACACCTAGATCGGATATGAACTCCTTCATCCAGACTCCTTCATTTGCTGCTTCCGAAGCAGCTATGTATTCCGCTTCACATGTAGATCCCGCTACAACGCTTTGTTTAGAACTGCACCAACTGACAGCTCCACCGTTTAATGTAAACACGTATCCGGTTTGCGATTTAGAATCGTCCGGATCAGTGTCAAAGCTTGCATCAACGTAACCTTTTACGGTGAGCTCTTTGTCACCTCCATATACGAGAAACATATCCTTAGTCCTTTTCAGGTATTTCAGGATGTTCTTGACCGCTGTCCAGTGATCCACTCCTGGATTACTTTGGTACCTCCCTGCTAAACTTATAGCAAGGCACACATCAGGTCTGGTACACAGCATTGCATACATGATAGAGCCTATGGCAGATGCATAGGGAACATCTTTCATATTCTCTCTATCTTCTGCAGTGGTCGGGCATTGAGTCTTACTCAATTTCACACCTTGTAACACAGGCAAGAACCCTTTCTTCGCTTGATCCATTTTGAATTTCTTCAAAATTTTGTCAAGGTATGTGTTTTGTGAAAGTCCAATTAAGCGTTTTGATCTATCTCTATAGATCTTAATGCCTAATATGTAAGCAGCTTCACCGAGGTCTTTCATTGAAAAACTTTTATTCAAGTATCCCTTTATGCTATCCAGAAATTCTATATCATTTCCAATCAGTAATATGTCATCCACATATAATATCAGAAATGCTACAGAGCTCCCACTCACTTTCTTGTAAATACAGGCTTCTCCGAAAGTCTGTATAAAACCAAATGCTTTGATCACACTATCAAAACGTTTATTCCAACTCCGAGAGGCTTGCACCAGTCCATAAATGGATCGCTGGAGCTTGCACACTTTGTTAGCTCCCTTTGGATCGATAAAACCTTCTGGTTGCATCATATACAACTCTTCTTCCAGAAATCCATTCAGGAATGCAGTTTTGACATCCATCTGCCAAATTTCATAATCATAAAATGCGGCAATCGCTAACATGATTCGGACGGACTTAAGCATCGCTACGGGTGAGAAGGTCTCATCGTAGTCAATCCCTTGAACTTGTCGAAAACCTTTTGCGACAAGTCGAGCTTTGTAGACAGTAACATTACCATCAGCGTCAGTCTTCTTCTTAAAGATCCATTTATTCTCAATTGCTTGCCGATCATCGGGCAAGTCAACCAAAGTCCATACTTTGTTCTCATACATGGATCCCATCTCAGATTTCATGGCTTCAAGCCATTTTGCGGAATCTGGGCTCACCATCGCTTCTTCATAGTTCGTAGGTTCATCATGATCTAGTAGCATGACTTCCAGAACAGGATTTCCGTACCACTCTGGCGCGGATCTTACTCTGGTTGATCTACGTGGTTCAGTAGTATCTTGATCTGAAGTTTCATGATCATTATCATTGGCTTCCTCACTAACCGGTGTAGGTGTCACTGAAACAGTTTTCTGTGATGAACTACTCTCCAGTAAGGGAGCAGGTACAGTTACCTCGTCAAGTTCTACTTTCCTCCCACTCACTTCTTTCGAGAGAAACTCCTTCTCTAGAAATGATCCATTCTTAGCAACGAATGTTTTGCCTTCGGATCTGTGATAGAAGGTGTACCCAACAGTTTCCTTTGGGTATCCTATGAATACACATTTCTCCGATTTGGGTTCGAGCTTATCAGGTTGAAGCTTTTTCACATAAGCATCGCAGCCCCAAACTTTAAGAAACGACAACTTTGGTTTCTTGCCAAACCATAGTTCATAAGGCGTCGTCTCAACGGATTTTGATGGTGCCCTATTTAACGTGAATGCGGCCGTCTCTAAAGCATAACCCCAAAATGATAGCGGTAAATCTGTAAGAGACATCATAGATCGCACCATATCTAGTAAAGTACGATTACGACGTTCGGACACACCATTGCGCTGTGGTGTTCCGGGTGGCGTGAGTTGTGAAACTATTCCACAGTTTTTCAAATGTACACCAAACTCGTAACTCAAATATTCTCCTCCACGATCAGATCGTAGAAACTTTATTTTCTTGTTACGATGATTTTCAACTTCACTCTGAAATTCTTTGAACTTTTCAAATGTTTCAGACTTATGCTTCATTAAGTAGATATATCCATATCTGCTCAAATCATCTGTGAAGGTGAGAAAATAACGATATCCGCCACGAGCCTCAATATTCATCGGACCACATACATCGGTATGTATGATTTCCAACAAATCTGTTGCTCTCTCCATAGTACCGGAGAACGGTGTTTTAGTCATCTTGCCCATGAGGCACGGTTCGCAAGTACCAAGTGATTCATAATCAAGTGGTTCCAAAAGTCCATTAGTATGGAGTTTCTTCATGCGTTTTACACCGATATGACCTAAACGACAGTGCCACAAATAAGTTGCACTTTCATTATCAACTCTGCATCTTTTGGTTTCAACATTATGAATATGTGTATTACTACTATCGAGATTTAGTAAGAATAGACCACTCTTCAAGGGTGCATGACCATAAAAGATATTACTCATATAAATAGAACAACCATTATTCTCTGATTTAAATGAATAACCGTCTCGCATTAAACAAGATCCAGATATAATGTTCATGCTCAACGCTGGCACCAAATAACAATTATTTAGGTCTAATATTAATCCCGAAGGTAGATGTAGAGGTAGCGTGCCGACCGCGATCACATCGACTTTGGAACCGTTTCCCACGCGCATCGTCACCTCGTCCTTAGCCAATCTTCGCTTAATCCGTAGCCCCTGTTTCGAGTTGCAAATATTAGCAACAGAACCAGTATCAAATACCCAGGTGCTACTGCGAGCATTGGTAAGGTACACATCAATAACATGTATATCACATATACCTTTGTTCACCTTGCCATCCTTCTTATCCGCCAAATACTTGGGGCAGTTCCGCTTCCAGTGACCAGTCTGCTTGCAGTAGAAGCACTCAGTTTCAGGCTTAGGTCTAGACTTGGGTTTCTTCTCTTGAGCAGCAACTGGCTTGCTGTTCTTCTTGAAGTTCCCTTTCTTCTTTCCTTTGCCCTTTTTCTTGAAACTAGTGGTTTTGTTAACCATCAACACTTGATGCTCCTTTTTGATTTCTACCTCCGCAGCTTTCAGCATTGCGAAGAGCTCGGGAATAGTCTTGTTCATCCCTTGCATATTATAGTTCATCACGAAGCTCTTGTAGCTTGGTGGCAGTGATTGGAGAATTCTGTCAATGACGCAATCATCCGGAAGATTAACTCCCAATTGAATCAAGTGATTATTATACCCAGACATTTTGAGTATATGCTCACTGACAGAACTGTTCTCCTCCATCTTGCAGCTATAGAACTTATTGGAGACTTCATATCTCTCAATTCGGGCATTTGCTTGAAATATTAACTTCAACTCCTGGAACATCTCATATGCTCCATGACGTTCAAAACGTCGTTGAAGTCCCGATTCTAAGCCGTAAAGCATGGCACACTGAACTATCGAGTAGTCATCAGCTTTGCTCTGCCAGACGTTCATAACATCTGGTGTTGCTCCAGCAGCAGGCCTGGCACCCAGCGGTGCTTCCAGGACGTAATTCTTCTGTGCAGCAATGAGGATAATCCTCAAGTTACGGACCCAGTCCGTGTAATTGCTACCATCATCTTTCAACTTTGCTTTCTCAAGGAACGCATTAAAATTCAACGGAACAACAGCACGAGCCATCTATCTACAATCAACATAAACAAGCAAGATACTTTAAGGGACTAAGTTCATGATAAATTTTAAGTTCAATTAATCATATTACTAAAGAACTCCCACTTAGATAGACATCCCTCTAATCCTCTAAGTGATCACGTGATCCAAATCAACTAAACCATGTCCGATCATCACGTGAGATGGAGTAGTTTCATCGGTGAACATCATTATGTTGATCATATCTACTATATGATTCACGCTCGACCTTTCGGTCTCCGTGTTCCGAGGCCATATCTGCATATGCTAGGCTCGTCAAGTTTAACCTGAGTATTCTGCGTGCGCAACTGTTTTGCACCCGTTGTATTTGAACGTAGAGCCTATCACACCCGATCATCACGTGGTGTCTCAGCACGAAGAACTTTCGCAACGGTGCATACTCAGGGAGAACACTTCTTGATAATTTAGTGAGAGATCATCTTATAATGCTACCGTCAATCAAAGCAAGATAAGATGCATAAAAAGATAAACATCACATGCAATCAATATAAGTGATATGATATGGTCATCATCATCTTGTGCTTGTGATCTCCATCTCCGAAGCACCGTCATGATCACCATCGTCACCGGCGCGACACCTTGATCTCCATCGTAGCATCGTTGTCGTCTCGCCAATCTTATGCTTCCACGACTATCACTACCGTTTAGTAATAAAGTAAAGCATTACATCGCGATTGCATTGCATACAATAAAGCGACAACCATATGGCTCCTGCCAGTTGCCGATAACTCGGTTACAAAACATGATCATCTCATACAATAAAATTCAGCATCATGCTTTGACCATATCACATCACAACATGCCCTGCAAAAACAAGTTAGACGTCCTCTACTTTGTTGTTGCTTGTTTTACGTGGCTGCTACGGGCTTAAGTAAGAACCAATCTCACCTACGCATCAAAACCACAACGATAGTTTGTCAAATAGACTCCGTTTTAACCTTCGCAAGGACCGGGCGTAGCCATACTTGGTTCAACTAAAGTTGGAGAGGCAGTCGCCCGCAAGCCATCTCTGTGCAAAGCACGTCGAGGGAACCGGTCTCGCGTAAGCGTACGCGTAAGGTTGGTCCGGGTCGTCTCGTCCAACAATACCGCCGAACCAAAGTATGACATGCTGGTAGGCAGTATGACTTGTATCGTCCACAACTTACTTGTGTTCTACTCGTGCATATAACATCAACATCAATAACCTAGGCTCGGATGCCACTGTTGGGTTTCGTAGTAATTTCAAAAAATTTCCTACGCACACGCAGGATCATGTGATGCATAGCAACGAGGGGAAGAGTATTGTCTACGTACCCTACGCAGACCGACTGCGGAAGCGATGACACGACGTAGAGGAAGTAGTCGTACGTCTTCACGATCCAACCGATCAAGCACCGAAACTACGGCACCTCCGAGTTCGAGCACACGTTCAGCTCGATGACGATCCCCGGACTCCGATCCAGCAAAGTGTCGGGGAAGAGTTCCGTCAGCACGACGGCGTGGTGACGATCTTGATGAACTACAGCAGCAGGGCTTCGCCTAAACTCCGCTACAGTATTATCGAGGAATATGGTGGCAGGGGGCACCGCACACGGCTAAGGAATCGATCACGTGGATCAACTTGTGTCAACTTGTGTGTTTAGAGGTGCCCCTGCCTCCGTATATAAAGGAGGAGAGGAGGGGAGGCTGGCCGGCCAAGGGGGGGAGGCGCAGGAGAGTCCTACTCCCTCTGGGAGTAGGATTCCCCCTCCAATCCTAGTCCAACTAGGATTCCTCGGAGGGGAAAAGAGGAGGAGGGGGCCGGCCACCTCTCCTAGTCCTAATAGGACTAGGGGAAGGGGGGGGCGCGCAGCCCAACTAGGGCAGCCCCTTCTCTTTTCCACTAAGGCCCACTATGGCCCAAATAGCTCCCGGGGGGTTCCGGTAACCCTCCCGGTATTCCGGTAAAATCCCGATTTCACCCGGAACACTTCCGATATCCAAATATAGGCTTCCAATATATCAATCTTTACGTCTCGACCATTTCGAGACTCCTCGTCATGTCCGTGATCACATCCGGGACTCCGAACAACCTTCGGTACATCAAAATGCATAAACTCATAATATAACTGTCATCGTTACCTTAAGCGTGCGGACCCTACGGGTTCGAGAACAATGTAGACATGACCGAGACACGTCTCTGGTCAATAACCAATAGCGGGACCTGGATGCCCATATTGGCTCCTACATATTCTACGAAGATCTTTATCGGTCAGACCGCATAACAACATACGTTGTTCCCTTTGTCATCGGTATGTTACTTGCCCGAGATTCGATCGTCGGTATCCAATACCTAGTTCAATCTCGTTATCGGCAAGTCTCTTTACTCGTTCCGTAATACATCATCTCACAACTAACATATTAGTTGCAATGCTTGCAAGGCTTATGTGATGTGTATTACCGAGAGGGCCCAGAGATACCTCTCCATCAATCGGAGTGACAAATCCTAATCTCGAAATACGCCAACCCAACATCGACCATTGGAGACACCTGTAGTACTCCTTTATAATCACCCAGTTACGTTGTGACGTTTGGTAGTACCCAAAGTGTTCCTCCGGTAAACGGGAGTTGCATAATCTCATAGTCATAGGAACATGTATAAGTCATGAAGAAAGCAATAGCAACATACTAAACGATCGGGTGCTAAGCTAATGGAATGGGTCATGTCAATCAGATCATTCTACTAATGATGTGACCTCGTTAATCAAATAACAACTCATTGTTCATGGTTAGGAAACATAACCATCTTTGATTAACGAGCTAGTCAAGTAGAGGCATACTAGTGACACTCTGTTTGTCTATGTATTCACACATGTATTATGTTTCCGGTAAATACAATTCTAGCATGAATAATAAACATTTATCATGATTATAAGGAAATAAATAATAACTTTATTATTGCCTCTAGGGCATATTTCCTTCACCGATGGTGTTATTTCAGTGGTGGATCCCCCGATGATGTTAGTGTGTTCGGAATCTAGGGTTGTGGTCGGATCCGGACTAGTGTTGCCGTTCTCCCCTTGCCACACCACGGATGGCTTGAAGAGCCTTTCTAGAAAGATGTTAGGTGGCACAGGGTCGCGCTTAGCGCCGATGCGGGTAAGGACATCTGCCGCTTGATTGTTTTCTCGAACCACATGATGAAACTCAAGCCCCTCGAACCGAGCTGACATTTTAAGAATGACATTACGATAAGCCGCCATTTTCGGATCTTTGGCATCAAAGTCTCCATTTATTTGGGATATTGCGAGGTTTGAATCCCCCCGCACTTCCAGGCGCTGAATGCCCATGGAGACGGCCATCCGAAGACCATGCAACATAGCCTCGTATTCGGCTGCATCGTTGGAGTCTATGTATAATAATTGGAGTACGTATTGGACTGTATCTCCAGTGGGGGATGTTAGGACAATGCTACCTCTTGAGCATGTGTTGGTTTTTCCCTTGAAGAGGAAAGGGTGATGCAGCAAAGTAGCGTAAGTATTTCCCTCAGTTTTTGATAACCAAGGTATCAATCCAGTAGGAGGCTCCACGCAAATCCCTCGAACCTACACAAACAAACAAGAACCTCGCAACCAACGCGAAAGGGGTTGTCAATCCCTTCACGACAACTTGCGAAAGTGAGATCTGATAGAGATAATAAGATAAGATAAATATTTTTAGTATTTTTATGATGTAGATTGAAAAGTAAAGATTGCAAAATAAAGTAGATCGAAAACTTATATGATGGAAGATAGACCCGGGGGCCATAGGTTTCACTAGTGGCTTCTCTCAAGATAGCATAAGTATTACGGTGGGTGAACAAATTACTGTTGAGCAATTGATAGAAAAGTGCATAGTTATGAGAATATCTAGGCATGATCATGTATATAGGCATCACGTCCGTAACAAGTAGATCGACTCCTGCTTGCATCTACTACTATTACTCCACACATCGACCGCTATCCAGCATGCATCTAGAGTATTAAGTTCATAAGAATAGAGTAACGCATTAAGTAAGATGACATGATGTAGAAGGATAAACTCAAAAAATATGATATAAACCCCATCTTTTTATCCTCGATGGCAACAATACAATATGTGCCTTGCTGCCCATGCTGTCACTGGGAAAGGACACCGCAAGATTGAACCCAAAGCTAAGCACTTCTCCCATTGCAAGAAAGATCAATCTAGTAGGCCAAACCAAACTGATAATTCGAAGAGACTTACAAAGATAACCAATCATACATAAAAGAATTCATAGGAGATTCAAATATTTCTCATAGATAAACTTGATCATAAACCCACAATTCATCGGATCTCAACAAACACACCACAAAAAGAGTTACATCGAATAGATCTCCAAGAAGATCAAGGAGAACTTTGTATTGAGATTCAAAGAGAGAGAAGAAGCCATCTAGCTAATAAATATGGACCCAAAGGTCTGTGGTAAACTACTCACAACTCATCGGAGAGGCTTTGGCGTTGATGTAGAAGCCCTCCGCGATCGATTCCCCCTTCGGTGGAGCGCCGGAAAAGGCTCCAAGATGGGATCTCCCGGGAACAGAATGTTACGGCGGTGGAAATAGTGTTTCGTGGTGCTCTTGGATGTTTTTGGGGTACGTAGATATATATAGGCAAAGGAAGTCGGTCAGGAGAGCCACGAGGGGCCCGCGAGGCAGGGAGCGCCCCCCTAGGGCGTGCCCTACACCCTCGTGGCCGCCTCAGCTGCTTCTTGACATCCACTCCAAGTCTCCTGGATTTCGTTTGTTCCAATATGATGATGGAGGTTGTGTGGAGGAAAAAGTCTCACATTAACTAGGCGTATCAGCGGGCTATGGAGATACCCATTAATAGATATCAATGTGAGTGAGTAGGGATTGCCATGCAACGAATGCACTCAAGCTATAAATGTATGAAAGCTCAACAAAAGAAACTAAGTGGGTGTGCATCCGACTCGCTTGCACACGAAGACCTAGGGCATTTTGAGGAAGCCCATCATTGGAATATACAAGCCAAGTTCTATAATGAAAAATTCCTACTCGTATATGAAAGTGACAACATAGGAGACTCTCTATCATGAAGATCATGGTGCTACTTTGAAGCACAAGTGTGGAAAAAGGATAGTAACATTGTCCCTTCTCTCTTTTTCTCTATTTTTTTTATTTTGGTGGGCTTCTTTGGCCTCTCTTTTTTATTTGGGCTTCTTTGGCCTCTTTTATTTTTTTTATAAAGTCCGAAGTCTCATACCGAGTTGTGGGGGAATCATAGTCTCCATCATCCTTTCCTCACTTGGGACAATGCTCTAATAACGAAGATCATCACACTTTTATTGATTTACAACTCAAGAATTACAACTCAATACTTAGAACAAAATAGGGCTCTATGTGAATGCCTCCGGAGGTGTACCAGGATATGTAATCAATCAAGAGTGACATGTATGAAAGAATTATGAAGGTGGCTTCGCCACTAATACGATGTCAACTACATGATCATGCAAAAGCAATATGACAATGATGGAGCGTGTCATAATAAACGGAACGGTGGAAAGTTGCATGGCAATATATCTTGGAATGGCTATGGAAATGCCATAATGGGTAGGTATGGTGGCTGTTTTGATGAAGATATAAGGAGGTTTATGATACTGGCGAAAGTTGTGCGGCACAAGAGAGGCTAGCAATGGTGGAAGGGTAAGAGTGCGTATAATCCATGGACTCACATTATTCATAAAGAACCCATATACTTATTGCAAAAATTTATTAGCCCTCGAAGCAAAGTACTACTACGCATGCTCCTAGGGGGGAGGTTGGTAGGAGTTAACTATCGTGCGCCCCCAACCTCCACACATAGGAAAGGCAATCAAAAAGCACCACATGCTACAAATTTGTTACACAACTTTTACCATATGTGCATGCTATGGGACTTGCCAACTTCAACACAAGTATTTATCAATTTCATAATTACCCAACTAGCATGACTCTAATATTACCACCTCTATATCTGAAAACAATTATCAAGTATCAAATTGATCATAGTGTTCAATGCACTCTATATGATAGTTTTTATTATACCCAACTTGGATGTCCATCATTCTAGGACCAATTTTATAACCATAGCAAATACCATGCTGTTCTAAAAGACTCTCAAAATAATATAAGTGAAGCACGCGATATCAATAATTTCTACAACATGAAACCACCACCGTGCTCTAAAAAGATATAAGTGAAGCACTAGAGCAAAATTATCTAGCTCAAAAGATATAAGTGAAGCACATAGAGTATTCTAATAAATTCCGAATCATGTGTGTCTCTCCCAAAAGGCGTGTAAAACAAGGATGATTGTGGTAAACTAAAAGCAAAGACTCATATCATACAAGACGCTCCAAGCAAAACACATATCATGTGGTGAATAAAAATATAGCCCCAAGTACCCGTAGTCCATCAAATCTTTACCCAAAACTTGAAAACTTCACAACACAAAACTCAATAGAAAATCTCATAAGATCCGTTAGTGCAAGAAAGAAAAACCACTACTTAAGGTACTGTAATTAACTCAATCTTTATTTATATTGGTGTTAAACCTACTGTATTCCAACTTCTCTATGGTTCATACCCCCCGATACTAGCCATAGATTCATCAAAATAAGCAAACAACGCACGAAAAACAGAATCTGTCAAAACAGAACAGTCTGTAGTAATCTGTAACTTTCGAATACTTATGTAACTCTAAAAATTCTGAAATAAATTGGTGGAAGTGAGGAATTTGTCTGTTAATCATATTAAAAAATAATCAACCTAAAATCACTCTCCAGTAAAAAATGGAAGCTAACCTCGTGAGCGCTAAAGTTTCTGTTTTTTGCAGCAAGATCATAAAGACTTCACCCAAGTCTTCCCAAAGGTTCTACCTGGCACAAACACTAATTAAAACATAAAACACATCTAAACAGGGGCTAGATGATTGATTTAATACTAAACAGGAGCAAAAATCAGGGAACAAAAATAAAATTGGGTTGCCTCCCAACAAGCGCTATCGTTTAACGCCCCTAGCTAGGCATAAAAGCGAGGATAGATCTAAGTATTGCCATCTTTGGTATTCAATTCATAAGTGTCTCTCATAATAGATTCATAAGGTAATTTGATTTCCTTTATAGGAAAGTGTTCCATGCCTTTCCTTAATGGAAATTGGAATCTAATATTTCCTTCCTTCATATCTATAATTGCACCAATCGTTCTAAGGAAAGGCCTACCAAGTATAATAGGACATGAAAGATTGCAATCTATATCAAGAACAATAAAATCTATGGGCACATAATTCCTATTTGCAACAATAAGAACATCATTAATTCTTCCCATAGGTTTCTTAATAGTGTAATCCGCAAGGTGTAAGTTTAAAGGGCAATCATCAAATTCACGGAAACTTAGCACATCACATAAAGTTTTTGGAATTGTGGAAACACTAGCACCCAAATCACACAAAGAATAGCATTCATGATCTTTAATTTTAATTTTAATATTAGGTTCCCACTCATCATAAAGTTTTTTAGGGATAGAAAATTATAATTCAAGTTTTTCCTCATAAGATTGCATCAAAGCATCAACGATATGTTTAGTAAAAGCTTTATTTTGACTATAAGCATGAGGAGAATTCAACACAGATTGCAACAAGGAAATACAATCTATTAAAGGACAATTATCATAATTAAATTCCTTTAGATCCAAAATAGTGGGTTCGTTGCTATGTAAAGTTTTTACCTCTTCAATCCCACTTTTACCAATTTTTGCATCAATATCTAAAAACTCCAAATCATTGGAACGCTTTTTAACTAAAGTTGACTCATCTCCAGTCCCATTATTACCAAGATTCATATTGCAAAACAAAGATTTAATAGGGTACACATCAATCACTTTTAGATCTTCATCATTATTATCATGAAAACTAGAAGAACACACTCTTACAAAGCAATCTTTCTTAGCACGCATCCTAGCTGTTCTTTCTTTGCACTCATCAATGGAAATTCTCATGGCTTTGAGAGACTCATTGATATCATGCTTAGGTGGAGTAGATCTAAGTTCCAAAGAATCAACATCAAGAGAAATTCTATCCACGTTCCTAGCCAATTCATCAACTTTAAGTAATTTTTCTTCAAGCAAAGCATTGAAATTCTTTTGAGAATTCATAAATTCTTTAACACTAATCTCAAAATCAGAGGGATCTTATTAAAATTTCCATAAGAGTTGTTGTAGGAATTACCATAATTATTAGAGGAATTACTAGGAAACGGCCTAGGATTAAAGTTTCCTCTATACGCGTTGTTACCAAAATTATTCCTACCAACAAAATTCACATCCATAGATTCATTACTATTCTCAATCCAAGTAGACAAAGGCATATCATTAGGATCAATAGGAGCACTCTTAGTAGCAAACAATTTCATAAGTTCATCCATCTTTCCACTCAAAACATTAATCTCTTCTATCGCATGAACCTTTTTACTAGTAGATCTTTCGGTGTCCCATTGGGAATAATTAATCATAATATTATCTAGGAGTTTAATATCTTCTCCTAAAGTGATTTCCGTGAAAGTGCCTCCTGCGGCTGAATATAAAAAATTTCTAGAAGCAAAATTCAATCCGGCATAATTTTTTTGTATGATCATCCATAAATTCAAATCATGTGTAGGGCAATTGTGAATCATTAATTTCATCCTCACCCAAGATTGTGCAACATGCTTATGATCAAGTTACTTAAAATTCATAATATCGTTTCTAAGAGAGATGATCTTAGCGGGAGGAAAATACTTAGAGACAAAAGCATCTTTACACTTATTCCATGAATCAATACTATTTTTAGGCAAAGACGAAAACCAAGTTTTAGCACGATCTCTAAGAGAAAATGGAAATAGCTTCAATTTAACAATATCATTATCCATGTCTTTCTTCTTTTGCATATTGCACAAATCAACAAAGTTATTTAGATGAGTAGTGTCATCTTCACTAGGAAGGCCAGAGAATTGATCTTTCATAACAAGATTCAACAAAGCAGCATTGATTTCACAAGATTTAACATAACTAAGTGGAGCAATCGGAGTGCTAAGGAAATCATTATTATTGGTCTTGGAAAAGTCACACAATTTAGTATTATCTTGACCCATCATGACAAGCGATCCAACACACAAGCACACAAGAGGCAAGCAAAAGAGAGGCGAACGGAAAAGAGAGGGCGAATAAAATGGCAAGGGTGAAGTGGGGGAGAGGAAAACGAGAGGCAAATGGCAAATAATGTAATGCGAGGGAGATGAGTTTGTGATGGGTACTTGGTATGTATTGACTTAAGCGAAGAACTCCCCGGCAACGGCGACAGAAATCCTTCTTGCTACCTCTTGAGCATGCGTTGGTTTTTCCCTTGAATAGGAAAGGGTGCTGCAGCAAAGTAGCATAAGTATTTCCCTCAGTTTTTGAGAACCAAGGTATCAATCCAGTAGGAGGCTCCATGCAAATCCCTCGTACCTACACAAACAAACAAGAACCTCGCAACCAACGCGATAAAGGGGTTGTCAACCCCTTCACGGCAACTTGCGAAAGTGAGATCTGATAGAGATAATAAGATAAGATAAATATTTTTAGTATTTTTATGATGTAGATTGAAAAGTAAAGATTGCAAAATAAAGTAGATTGAAAACTTATATGATGGAAGATAGACCCGCGGGCCATAGGTTTCACTAGTGGCTTCTCTCAAGATAGCATAAGTATTACGGTGGGTGAACAAATTACTGTCGAGCAATTGATAGAAAAGTGCATAGTTATGAGAATATCTAGGCATCATCATGTATATAGGCATCACGTCTGTAACAAGTAGATCGACTCCTGCCTGCATCTACTACTATTACTCCACACATCGACCGCTATCCAGCATGCATCTAGATTATTAAGTTCATAAGAATAGAGTAACACATTAAGCAAGATGACATGATGTAGAAGGATAAACTCAAACAATATGATATAAACCCCATCTTTTTATCCTCGATGGCAACAATACAATACGTGCCTTGCTGCTCCTGCTGTCACTGGGAAAGGACACCACAAGATTGAACCCAAAGCTAAGCATTTCTCCCATTGGAAGAAAGATCAATCTAGTAGGCCAAACCAAACTGATAATTCGAAGAGACTTGTAAAGATAACCAATCATACATAAAAGAATTCAGAGGAGATTCAAACATTTCTCATAGATAAACTTGATCATAAACACACAATTCATTGGATCTCGACAAACACACCACAAAAAGAGTTACATCAAATAGATCTCCAAGAAGATCGAGGAGAACTTTGTATTGAGATTCAAAGAGAGAGAATAAGACATCTGGCTAATAACTATGGACCCGAAGGTCTGTGGTAAACTACTCACAACTCATCGGAGAGGCTTTGGCGTTGATGTAGAAGCCCTCTGTGATCAATTCCCCCTCCGGTGGAGCGCCGGAAAAGGCTCCAAGATGGGATCTCCCGGGAACAGAAGGTTACGACGGTGGAAATAGTGTTTCATGGTGCTCCTGGATGTTTTCGGGATATGTAGATATATATAGGCAAAGGAAGTTAGTCAAGGGAGCCACGAGGGGCCCATGAGGTACGGGGCACGTCCCCCCCTAGGTCGCGCCCTACACCCTCATGGCCGCCTCGGCTGCTTCTTGATGTCCACTCCAAGTCTCCTGGATTGCGTTTGTTCCAAAAAGATCGCTCCCGAAGGTTTCATTCCATCTAGATTCCTTTGACATTCCTTTTCTGCGAAACACTAAAATAGGCAAAAAAAACAGTAATTCAGGCTGGGCCTCCGGTTAGTAGGTTAGTCCCAAAAATGATATAAAAGTGTATAGTAAAGCCCATAAACATCCAAAACGGGTAGTATAATAGCATGGAGCAATCAAAAATTATAGATACATTGGAGACGTATCAGACAACACCTGCTCCCAGACCTGCCAACATTTTAGAGCTATCAAAGTGCATAATCCAATTGGAGTATGTGTCATACTCTTTAGGGAGTTCGGCCTGTGTCCATTCGGCGACGAAGTCTACCAGTACTTGGGATTTAATGGCTCTCTGTGGTTTATATGTAATGTCGAATGGGAGGAGGTCGATGGCCCACTTGGCAATCCGGCCCGTGCCATCGCGGTTGTTTATTATGTTAATTAGTGGTACTTCGGGGGCCACCGTGATGGAACACTCTTGAAAGTAGTGTTGTAGTTTCTGGGATGCCATGAAGACCGCATATGCTATTTTTTGATAATGAGGGTACCGAGATTTGCATGGTGTGAGGACAGTGGATACGTAGTATACCGGCTTTTGAAGAAGGAATTTGTGTCCGTCCTCCTCTCGTTCGTCGACGAGCACCACACTCACAACTTGGTGTGTTGCAGCTATGTATAACAACATGGGTTTGCCAACGTTCGGCGCGGCTAGGATTGGGTTGCCTGCAAAGAGAGCCTTTATTTCTTCCAGTCCGGCCGTCGCCGCGTCCGTCCAATCGAAGTGTTCGGTTCGTCAAAGAAGGCGATAAAGTGGCAATACCTTTTCCCCCAATCTGGAGATAAAGCGGCTTAAATCTACCACGCATCCAGTTAGTTTTTGGATTTGTTTAAGGTCTATTGGCGTAGCCAACTGTGACAAAGCTCGAAGCTGGGTTTGCTTCAATTCCTCTATTGGAAACAATGAAGCCGAGAAGCTTTCCAGCGGGAACGTCGAAAACACATTTTTCCGGATTGAGCTTGATGTCATATGTTCGGAGGTTATCGAATGTGAGCCTCAGATTGTCTATTAAGGATTCGACATGTCTGGTCTTGATGACCACGTCGTCCACATATGCTTCAACTATTTTGCTGATTTGTTTCTCTAGGCATGTTTGAATCATGCGTTGATAGGTGGCACCGGCGTTTTTGAGCCCGAAAGGCATAGTGTTGAAGCAGAAAGGCCCGTATGGGGTGATAAATGCCGTTGCGTCTTGATCAAACTCCTTCATCTTAATTTGATGGTATTTGGAGTATGCGTCGAGGAAACACAATGAGTCGTGTCCTGCGGTAGCATCGATAATCTGATCAATGCGGGGGAGAGGGAAGGGATCCTTAGGGCAGGCCTTGTTGAGGTCTTGGAAATCGACACATAGGCACCAGGATTTATCCTTCTTTGGTACTATCACCAGGTTTGCTAGCCAATCTGGGTGTTTTATTTCTCTGATGAATCCGACTTCGAGTAACTTGGCTAGCTCCTCTCCCTTAGCTTGTCGTTTGGGTTCTGAAAAGCGTCGTAGTGTTTGCTTGACCGGCTTATATCCCTTCAGTATGTTTACACTAAAAAAAATACACTTCCCTGATGATACGTGTTTGTCACAGTAGGTCACGTTTTTTGTCATGCATGTACATCCATGATGATTTTATGACAGAATCAAGATAGTCATACCTGCGCTGTCATAGAAGTGTTCCATGACATTACCAAAATTATCATCACGGAAGTGTCCACTTCGATGACGATAAATCGTGCATCATAGAAGTGCTTTCGTCAAGGGTGAGCGACACGTGGCATCCATCGTAATGGAACGTCGTTAAGCTATCGGGTCCAGTTTTGGATCTGATAACCCATTAACAGCCCCGACCAATGGGGATTTTCCACGTGTAAAATCATCATTGGCTGGAGGAAACATGTGTCGGCTCACCGTTAGGACAGATGTCATCCACTCATTGGACAGAAGGCGCTTATGATACTCGACATGTGGCACGACCCAACAGAGGCCCATTCCTGTGAAAAGGCCGGCCCATTTGACTTGGTCAAAAGGTGGCGGGCCGGCTCGTGGAAAGCCTGTTAACGACATGTTCGCATATAGCCCATTTACAACCTGCTAACCCAGGGCCCGTTACGACCTATCCGTATTAGGCCTAGTAGCGTCATCTAGGCTGTCTAATATGATTCCAGCCCATTTTAACTTCTGGCCCATGACGTCTTTCAGCCCATATGACGCCCTTTGTAACTCTTGGCCCATTAACGGCTCGTGGTGAAACTGGCCCGTAATGAATAGTGTATCACTTTATACCCATTAACGGTCCATTATACCATTGGACTGTTTCCATCCCATGTTATCTTTCGGCCTTCTCAGGGCCCATTTATTCTTGGGCTCATTTCCAGCATTCGTTTACTTATGGCCCGTTATTGTCATTTTCTGCTTGTGCGCCAAATTGAGCCCGTGGTTACACTCGGCCCGTTTGTGGCCCGTTAATACATTGGGTCATTTTCATAGCGTCATCAAATACGGCCTATTAACGACGGCCCGTTATGGTTGGCCCCATGAATGGACGATTCCAACTCTAGCCCGTTTACAACCATAATGCGGTCTGTTGTTGGCCCATGTTTGGCCGATCGATCATACGGCCCATATAAGGCCCATTGATGATACGGCTCATAGAAGGCCCAACGTGTCTATGGCCCGTAGAAGGCCCAATGTGTCTATGGCCCGTAGAAGGCCCATTGTTTCTACGGCCGGTAGGAGGCCTAGTGTCACTATAGTAAATATGTAGCCAATGGTTATTGTGGCCTAGTTTGAAAAAAATAGGTTATTGCGGCCACTAGCAAACCGCGGAAAAAGAACTGCACTGACTACAAGCAAACAAATAAACAAGACAACAAGGAAATAAATAAGGAAGCAACTTATGCTAGGCTATCACGACTATTACACATATTACATGCACTGGGCATCAAAGTTTGCCACTAGTGCAAATATAGGGAACAAAGCAGCATATAAACGCCGCAGCAAAACAAGTCCAGAACTGAAACCGCTTCAGAAGAGCTCAAGAAACAACATCCTGGGTACCCATAATGCTGGCAAGATGCTAAGCAAGCTTATTAACTTTCTCTTGTTTGGCACTTAAATCCTCCAGCGCTTGTTGTTGCACAAGAAAGTACACATCTGATTTCTGCAAGGACTTCCTCAGTTCTTCGGCTTCTTGCCGCAGCACAGCTGACTAATGCCTTTCAGCTTGTAGCTAAGACTGAAGAAGCCGAAGTGATTCAGGCAGCGAGTTCGAAGAGCTTTGATGACCCACAAGTGTAGGGGATTGCAACAGCTTTTGAGGGTAAAGTATTCAACCCAAATTTATTGATTCGACACAAGGGGAGCCAAAGAATATTCTTGAGTATTAGGAGTTGAGTTGTCAATTCAACCACACCTGGATAACTTAGTATCTGCAGCAAGGTATTTAGTAGCAAAGTAGTATGATAGTAATGGTAACAGTGGTAAAGGTAAAGATAGTAATAGCAATATTTTTGGGTTTTGTAGTGATTGTAACAATAGCAACGGAAAAGTAAATAAGCGAAGCACAATATATGAAAAGCTCGTAGGCAATGGATCAGTGATGGATAATTATGTCGGATGCGATTCCTCATGTAATAGCTATAACATAGGGTGACACAGAACTAGCTCCAATTCATCAATGTAATGTAGGCATGTATTCCGAATATAGTCATACGTGCTTATGGAAAAGAACTTGCATGACATCTTTTGTCCTACCCTCCCGTGGCAGCGGGGTCCTAGTGGAAACTAAGGGATATTAAGGCCTCATTTAATAGAGAACTGGACCAAAGCATTAATACAAGGTAAATACATGAACTCCTCAAACTACGGTCATCACCAAGAAGTATCTCGATTATTATCACTTCGGGGTTGTCGGATCATAACAGATAATAGGTGACTAAAGACTTGCAAGATAGGTTCAGGAACACACATATATTCATCAAAACATAATAGGTTCAGATCTGAAATCATGGCACTCCCTAGTGACAAGCATTAAGCATAGCAAAGTCATAGCAACATCAATCTCAGAACATAGTGGATACTAGGGATCAAACCCTAACAAAACTAACTTGATTACATGGTAAATCTCATCCAATCCATCACCATCCAGCAAGCCTATGATGGAATTACTCATGCACAACGGTGAGCATCATGAAATTGGTGATGGACGATGGTTGATGATGACGACGGCGACGAATCCCCCTCTCCGGAGCCCCGAACGGACTCCAGATCAGCCCTCCCGAGAGAGATTAGGGCTTGGCGGCGGCACCGTATCGTAAAACGCGATGAAACTTTCTCTCTGATTTTTTCCTCCGTAAGACGGAATATATGGAGTTGGAGTTGAGGTCGGCAGAGCCTTAGGGGGCCCACGAGACAGGGGGCACGCCCAGGGGGAGGGCGCACCCCCACTCTCATGGACCAGGTGTGGGCCCCCTGGTCTTGATTCTTTCTCTAGTATTTTTTATATTTTCCAAAAAGTGCCTCCGAGGATTTTCAGGACATTTCGAGAACTTTTGTATTCTACACATGAAACAACATCATGGTAATTCTGCTGAAACAGCGTCAGTCCGGTTAGTTTCATTCAAATCATGCAAGTTAGAGTCCAAAACAAGGGCAAAATTGTTTGGAAAAGTAGATACGTTGGAGACGTATCAACTTCCCCAAGCTTAAACCTTTGCTTGTACTCAAGCAATTCAGTTGATACACTGAAAGTGATAAAGAAAAACTTTTACAAACTCTATTTGCTCTTGTTGTTGTAAACATGCAAAGCCATCATTCAGGTTTCGACAATATTATAAAATAACCATACTCACAATAACACTTAGGTCTCACGACTACTCATATCAATAGCATAATCAGCTAGCGAGCGATAATAATAAAACTCGGATGACAACTGAGGGAGTCCCGGACTAGGGGGTGTCCGGATAGCCGAACTATCATCATCGGCCGGACTCCAAGACTATGAAGATACAAGATTGAAGACTTCGTCCCGTGTCCGGATGGGACTTTCCTTGGCGTGGAAGGCAAGCTTGGCGATACGGATATGTAGATCTCCTACCATTGTAACCGACTCTGTGTAACCCTAGCCCTCTCCGGTGTCTATATAAACCGGATGGCCTTAGTCCATAGGACGAACATCAATCATACCATAGGCTAGCTTCTAGGGTTTAGCCTCCTTGATCTCGTGGTAGATCTACTCTTGTAACCCACATCATCAATATTAATCAAGCAGGACGTAGGGTTTTACCTCCATCAAGAGGGCCCGAACCTGGGTAAAAACATCGTGTCCCTCGTCTCCTGTTACCATCCGCCTAGACGCACAGTTCGGGACCCCCTACCCGAGATCCGCCGGTTTTGACACCGACATTGGTGCTTTCATTGAGAGTTCCTCTATGCCGTCATGATCAGGAAGGATGCCTTCTCCCGTCTTTAAAGACGGCACCATCGTCAAGAGAGCTTTGGCCGCCGGCCAAACTGTCCGGCTAGGTGGTTTTCTTATGACCGCCTATTCGGCCACCGCTCCGACGATGACCTCTCAGGTCATCAAAAGCGATCTTCACGTCAGCCCGGAATTTGCCGAGCAGTTAGATCCGATTGAGCTCTCCTCTGTAAACGAGCTCTTGGATCGCATCACCGCCCTGGGAGTCGCCACAGACTACGAGCAGATTGGGCTTAAACCCGATCTGAGAGAGATTAACTCTCCTCAGGCCACACACCACGTTGTTGTGGTAGAGGAACAATGCGGCAACCCTTCTTCTATGTTGAAAACCAACTATGTCCGGATTCCCGATCCCTCCAAGCCGGATTCCCGCGAAGGGACGGATGCTAATCAAATACTGAACTTAGAGTCAGGCATCGGACTAGTTTCGTTGGAAAGCATCCAGCAAGTCAAGCTTCCAAATCCGGAAACTTCTTGGCCTTTGAGCCTTATATCGGGCGGGGTTCCGAACTTGATTCCACCCGCCCACCCAAACATAAGCGATCTATCTCGAATACGGCAAGAGCCCGATGAAACAGTACATCATTACTGGGCCAGATTCCTCCTGGTTATGAACAGGATAAAGGACTGCTGCGAAGAAAGCGCGATTTCAATTTTCTGCAACAATTGCACGGACAAGGGAATCATGAACGCCATAAGTCGTCACGAAGTTACACGCTTCATCGACCTAGCGACTATCGTACAAAAATACTGTGCGGTAGAGAGTGCCAGGAACACCGAAACTAGGTTTTGGGACAGTCCGGCCTTGACCACAACCCTAGTCCGAAGTAAAAGGGTGCGCCACACTCAAGCACCTGGGTTAAAAACCAAAAAGCAAAGTCCCCCTAAAGGGCACGGAACCGTACTGGAGGGCTGGCTCAACGGACCCTGCAAAATCCACAGTACGGACGTCGCCACTCCAACGCACAACCTTCGAGCATGTTGGATACTACGGCAGGTGGCCAAAAGTGGCGAAGGCTTTTTAGCCCCGGGCAAACAGCCCGGCAGTACCGGTACGGTATTAACAGTCTTCGAGACTTTCGCATCAAATAACATGCGAATACGAACAATCTGCAGCCTCGCCGATGTCTACCAAGTAGCAACAGCAAATCCATGGAGTGACACGACTATCACCTTCAACGCCAGCGACGAACCTAAATTCCGAACAGCTAGAGCACCAGCCGCATTGGTCCTCAGTCCGATAGTGGACGGCTTTCGCCTTACCAAGGTACTCATGGATGGCGGCAGCGGATTAAACCTCATCTATGAGGAAACCCTTCAAATAATGGATATTGACTGGAGCCGCATCGAGCGAAGCAGCACAACCTTCAGAGGGATAATCCCTAGTCGAGAAGTACGCTACACAGGAAAAATCACACTAGATGTAGTGTTCGGCTCACCGGACAATTACAGGTCCGAGAGGTCACGTTCCAAGTGGCCCCATTCGGCAGCGGATATCACGCTTTGTTAGGGCGAGAGGCATTCACAATCTTCCAAGCTATACCCCACTATGGGTACATGAAGCTCAAAATGCCCGGACCCAATGGGATAATCACTCTTGCCAGTGATCCAGATACAGCACTCCGCGCTGAAAATAAGACAGCCGCACTGGCCCTAGAGGCATTGTCCGAAGCCCTAGCGGCAGAGGAACTAACTACGCTGCGCTCCATGGTGGATAGGGACGACGTGATACTCGATAAGAGGTCCAAGTCCACCTCTTTTAAACCAGCAGATGAAATAGTCAAATTTCAGGTCCATCCAACGGACCCCACAAAGACGGCCTCCATTGGGGCACAATTAAGTCCTGATGTCGAAGCCGCACTACGAGAATTCCTTCGGCAAAATTGGGACATTTTTCCTGGCACCCTTCAGACATGCCAGGAATTCCACGCAGGCTGGCAGAGCACAGCCTAAACATCCTAAAAGGATTCAAGCCGGTCAAACAAGCTCTTCGGCGATTTTCCGAACCCAAAAGACAGGCAATGGGAGAAGAGCTAGCCAAACTCTTAGAAGCCGGATTCATCAGAGATATAAAACATCTGGACTGGCTAGCCAATCTAGTAATAGTACCAAAAAAGGACAAATCCTGGCGCCTCTGCGTCGATTTTAAAGACCTTAACAAGGCATGTCCAAAGGACCCTTTCCCCCTCCCTTGCATCAACCAAATCATCGATGCTACCGCAGGACACGATTCATTGTGCTTCCTCGACGCATACTCCGGATACCATCAAATCAAGATGGCGGAGAAAGACCAGGCTGCAACGGCATTCGTTACTCCATATGGGCCATTCTGCTTCAACACAATGCCCTTCGGACTCAAAAACGCCGACGCAACATATCAGCGCATGATTCAAACATGTCTAGCTACCCAGATAGGCAAAACAGTAGAGGCATACGTAGATGATGTGGTCGTCAAGACCAAACACGTCGAAACTCTAGTAGAAGACTTGAGGGTGACATTCGACAACCTCCGAGCATATGACATTAAGCTCAATCCGGAAAAATGCGTCTTCGGCGTACCAGCCAGAAAGCTCTTGGGCTTCATCGTATCCGGTAGAGGAATTGAAGCAAACCCGGCCAAAATCCGAGCTCTATCACAATTGGATATTCCAAAAGACCTCAAGCAAATACAAAAACTAACCGGATGCGTAGCGGCCTTAAGTCGCTTTATCTCCCGTTTGGGGGAAAAGGCTCTGCCCCTCTACCGCCTCCTCTGGCGCACCAAACATTTCGAATGGACGGATGCTACCACAGTCGGACTCGAAGAAATAAAGGCCATACTGGCAACAAATCCGGTCCTGGCTGCGCCCAGCCTGGGCGAACCTATGTTATTATATATCGCAGCAACACATCAAGTTGTCAGCGCGGTACTCGTCGTCGAGCGAGAGACAGAAGGGCACAGATTCCCTCTTCAAAAACCAGTGTACTACGTATCCACTGTTCTAACTCCATGCAAGTCCCGGTACCCACATTATCAAAAGATAGCATATGCGGTGTTCATGGCATCCCGGAAGCTGCGACACTATTTTCAAGAGTGTTCCATAATGATGGCCTCCGAAGTACCTCTCAACAATATTATAAACAATCGCAACGCAACGGGCAGGATTGCAAAATGGGCTATTGAGCTCTTACCATTTGACATAACCTATAAACCACGGCGAGCTATAAGGTCGCAGGTTCTGGCCGACTTCGTCGCCGAATGGACCGAAGTCGAACTCCCTAAAGAGTACGGCGCATACTCCAATTGGATCATGCATTTCGACGGATCCAAAATGTTGGCTGGCTTGGGGGCTAGCATCGTCCTGACGTCCCCAACTGGAGACACAATCCAATACGTACTTCAGATAATGTAAATGGACTCCAATAACGCAGCCGAATACGAGGCCCTTCTACATGGCCTCCGGATGGCAATCTCCATGGGCATTCAATGCCTAGAGGTGCGCGGGGATTCAAACCTCCCAATATCCCAAGTAAATGGAGACTTTCATGCCAAAGATCGAAAAATGGCAGCTTACCACAACGCCGTCCTAAAAATGCCAGCTCGGTTCGAAGGACTGGAATTCCACCATGTAGCCCGGGATAATAACCAGGCAGCAGACGTGTTAGCACGCATTGGCGCGAAACGAGATGCCGTCCCTCCAAACATCTTCCTGGAACGGCTCTTCAAGCCATCCGTGTTATGGGAAGAGGAGTCCGGAAATAACAATCCGGAGCCAGATGCATCACCAAACTCAGACCATTCTGACACAATCGGCGGCTCAGCCAACGAAATAACACCTTCAGCTCACGAAATAATGGCAATAATTGCCCCGTGGACAGAACCATTCCTAGCCTACTTAATTCGGCAGGAACTTCCCGAAGACCAAAATGAGGCCCGCTGCATAGTTCGGCGATCTAAAGCCTACAAGGTCCATGAGGGAGAACTTTATAAGAAAAGCACAACCGGAGTCCTTCAAAGGTGTATCTCCGAAGAGGAGGGGCGGAATCTCCTGGCTGAAATTCACGCCGGACTCGGCGGGCACCACGCTGCAGCCCGGGCACTCGTAGGCAAGGCCTTCCATACAGGATTTTATTGGCCGACAGCCCGGGCAGATGCTCAGGACTTAGTCCAACGATGCGTCGGTTGCCAGCTCTTTGCTAATCAGAGCCACATGCCACCCATCGCCCTCAAAACTATACCCATTACCTGGCCGTTCACGGTCTGAGGGCTTGACATGGTTGGACCCCTTAAAGGGGGAACCCACAAGCACAAATACTTATTGGTCATGGTGGACAAATTCACCAAATGGATTGAGGCCAAGCCAGTTAAAACGGCAGAATCCGGACCGGTGATAGACTTCCTATCTGGGGTAGTACACCGTTTTGGCGTCCCCCACAGCATCATCACTGATAACGGCACGAGCTTCACTGCCGACGAGGTTAAACTCTGGTGCAAAAACATGGGCATCAAGCTCGATTACACTTCAGTCTATCACCCCCAAACTAATGGTCAAGTCGAGCGAGCAAATGGTCTAATCATGAGTGGCATCAAACCCAGAGTAGTGCGGTCCCTCAAAGAATCTAACACGCACTAGGTAGAGGAGCTCGACTCCGTACTCTGGGGGCTGCGGACCACGCCATACCGAACTACTGGATTCACACCATTTTTCATGGTGTATGGCGCAGAGGCAGTTCTGCCTTGCGATATAATTCATGACTCACCTCGTGTGCGCATGTACGAAGAAAGAGAAGCCGAGTTGGATCGGCAGGATAGTTTGGACGCCTTAGAGGAGGAGCGGGACGTGGCAAAGGCTCGTTTCGCATTCTATCAGCAGCAGGCTCGAAGATATCAAAGCAGAGAAGTACGGGCCAAAACTTACAATGTTGGCGAACTCGTTCTACGCCTGCCGGACAAGAAAAAGGACAAACTTAAGCCCAAGTGGGAAGGTCCCTTCATCATCGACCAAGTCCTGACCGGTGGAGCATACCGTCTACGTAAAGCATCTGACAACCGACTCGAGCCGAACCCATGGAACGCAGCCCGTCTCCGAAGATTCTACGCCTAAACACCGGACTCAGAGTTCGTCTCACTCCCCCGTCCACCTTTTTATATTTTTTACTGTCTCTTGTCCCCCTCCTTCTTCCCACTTTTTTTCAATACCTTTTATAGGCTGATTTGCGCTTTGTTCGCACACACTTGATGTGCTCCTAGCACTCATTATACCTGGGGGCTTCTTTACCAGAAGCTTATTAATATGGGCTTCACGCCCAATACATGTGTCATACTTCCGCATGTACCTTTTATTCACCATTATATGCATCGATATGACTTAAGTTTTGGCCAAGCTGGGTTGCCTGGCTCCTGTGCTTACCCCTACGTTCCCGATTGTTCGGCTAGGAGGTAAAGGGAGCACCTCTGCGATTGTTACTGCCGGGTCAGCCGGATGTGTACCTCAGACTGGGTGAAGCCGAAAGCTAGCGTTCTTAAGAGAATATTCGGTCGGTGACTTGAAAGATGATTTATTACTTACTTATTTATAAGCCCCCAGATGCTTTTTCTGCTATTTTCGCAGTCCGGCATTGCACCTTAGGGCATGCCTCCCAGGGAAAGGAACCCTTAACGGAACTATTCTCCCTGGAAGGTGTTTCTTACTAACCATGTAATATAACATAACTAGTTGGGCACTTGTCTGATAAAGCAATTATGACCCCGACGCCTTGTCTCCATGCATGCCCCGATTCTTTTATAACCGTAGGGGTATTCGGACACACTCCGGACTGTTGGGTCCCGAGGTTGAAGTGAAACGGTCCGCAAAGACAAACGATCTACAATCCGGCTAGAAGGCATCTTACATGTCATTTCAAATTACATCGTCAAACCGACTGATTGTACTCCTCCTCAATCCCATCTAACAGGCTGTCTAATTTACAGTCCTGTTGGGAATATTTCGCGGCCAGTTCTACTTGGCCATACATCAAGCTCACAGGGATCTCCTTCCCTTCAGGCCCCGCAGGTCCGACCTCGGCCATGTGGTTTAGGTCAGCCTTCGGGTAGCGCGTCTTCACCATGGCCCAGGCCTCCCTGGCGCCCTGACGGCAGACCGATATCTTCCACAAACGGAGGCGTCGCCGTGCTCCCTGGAGCTTCTCAGCAAGCTCACCAAGGCCCTCAGGTAGGGAGACGGATGGCCATAAAGCCTGAACGACGCCACTCATCGCCTGCCGAACACGTTCGAACAATTGCGCCAGCTCGGGAAGTTGGTCACCTGTTGACCCAGGCATTTCCTCCGCAGGGCAACCTGTGAGCACACCTACAGACATATTTCTGTCAAACGACTTCCTCGCCGAATTCTTCTTTTCAAAGGAATTTGCTCAAGCACTTACTATAAATGCCGCGACGAAGCCGCTGATTCTCCTTCAAGGAGCCAGACAGCTGGGCCCGAACACCTTTCAGCTCTTCTCCTAGCTGGGTGTGGGCATCTTGGAGCTTGTTTCTCTCCTGATGCACCTTCATAAGCACCCTCTCGCCAGCCTTTAGCTGACGCAGTAGCTGTTGCTTATCCGGATCTAGTCCGGCGCCCTCTGCAATATTATTGTCAGATTCACGCTGCACTTTGTTAATTAATTATCTTTTCGAAGTACGTCTTACTAGCAGGGGTCTCTGTGGCTCCCCCTGTGGCGGCCAGTGCGGCCTCAAGTTGGGCCTTGCACTCTTGGAGCTCCTGGGACAGATGGGTATTCTTCTCCGTAAGATCCTGCATCAAAATTGATCCTTAAATCAGTTATTTTAACCATTTTAAGTCTCGGGGGCTACTGGCATATATAACTATTAAAATTACTTACACGTATGTCTTTCACATACTGATCCGTGGCTCTGGTTAACCCATCTTGAGTGGCACGGAGGTGCGCGGTTCCCGCATCAAAGGCATTTAACGCCTCCGAGGAGAAACACGCGTCACGAAGAACTGTCCGGCGACGCCTATGATTCATGGCGCTCTCCACCTCAAACCGGGTGGCGGACAGCCTGTCGGCATCCTCCGTCGGAGGAGCGTCCGACTCATGCCTTGTATTCGCCTCCCCTTCCGGGCCATGCATTGGAGCATGGCTGGCGGAGGCTTGATTGGCAACCTCTCCGGACACTGTCCGGCGAGCGCTCTTTCTGGAAAAGTTATGAGCATTAATATACCTCCTGGGAATCCTTCCCTTAAAAAATAGCGGTGCTCCGTACCGTTGCGGCGACGTTTCAGTTCGCGTCGCACTCCTCTTCCGCTTGCTGGGCCGGACTGACCCTTGTTGGCCGGTCGCCGCGGGCTCGACTTCCTGTCGAACACCATTGGTGCACGGTGGTCAGAACTAAGCATTAAAGAAGTAACGGCGCCAGGACTTCGGTCGTACTCACCGGGGAAGCCGGACACAAACCGGGGTAGTCAGCCATAATGGCGACTAAAGCATTATCTATGCTGAGCTGGTGGTACACCCCATCGATCAGTTCCATCGCTAAGTCCGGATCCTCTTCGGAGGCCGGATCAAGGGACCTTTCTGGGTCTTCGGGTTGTGGGGCTGGGCTTTTTATGCCCTCCACATCCCGACGCAGTTCTTGTGTCAAAATCATACAATAAGACAATTGCCTTTAAAGGCGCGGTTCAGATATGCATGCGACCGCTTACCCAGCTCTGAGGGTTGTTCATGGAAAATCCGTTCAAAGGATTCTTGTGGAGGAAGTCCTCCTTCTCCCCCTTGTACAAGCCGGACAGGATCTTCACCAGATCGTCGGCCAAGCCAGGTCCCTTGCGGCCGTGACGGGTGGCGTCGTCGTCTCAGTTGAAGTCCCACATGGGGTGGCCCCTATATTGGAGCGGCTGCACCCCACGCATAATGCATGTGGCCATGACTCCGATCATGGTTAATCCGGAATGGGCTAGCAGCCATATCCGGCCCATCAAGTAATGGACGCTACTATCATCTTCTCGTCGAGGGCTCCGTGGGCGCCAACTTAGGTGTTTCTTCAGGGGAGCGTTGCTGAACTCTGGAAGGCCGATCTGGACTGGATCCGGCAGCGGAGCGTCCTCCATATAAAACCACTCCGAAGGCCAATCTTCGGACGTCTTCTTCGGGGTCCCGGGCAGGCATCCGGTCCCGGCGATGCGCCATATTTCGGCTCCGCCCACTTGATATATCGACCCCTCGTGAGAGCGGGGTACGAGGCAAAACAGCCTCTTCCACAGTGCAAAATGGGGCTCAATGCCCAAGAACAGCTCACACAGAGCTACAAAGCCCGCGATGTGCAAAATGGAGGCAGGTGTAAGGTGATGAAGCTGGAGTCCGTAAAACTCCAGGAGCCCCCGGAGAAACGAATGTATAGGAAATCTGAGTCCCCTTATTAAGTAGGAGATGAAGCACACCCGCTCTCCTTTGGAGGGATTGGGGATGCTCTCCGCCTGCTTCCCACCTTTGTAGGTGGCCAGTCCGGCTCGAACCGGAACCATGAAGGCCGGGGGAAGATATCCCTCTGCTTGGAGCGTCACTAACTCGCTGTGCGGGACTGAGCATCTCCTCCAATCTCCTGGCTTAGGGCTGGGAGTGCGAGAAGAGGAGCCGCGTCGACTGTCCATGTTGGAATGGGTTTGGTGTCAGATGCGCCTCGATGAGTGCTTGCGGAAGGAGGATGATGTGATTTGGATCTGGATCCTCGCCTCTCTTATAGGCAGCTTATTTGCGCAGCTAGGGGGTAAAACATAAAAATACCCTGGCTTTTCGCATTCGTGTTACGCGTGGAAGAAGACCATTATTGGACGCGGAAGCCAAGGAGCACAGCATTTATGAAGCAACCGGACACTATCCGGCAAACACATGGAGCATGAAGAAGAACCCGCCTTGCAAACGCCGAAGACAACATACGCGCCGGATTCGTCATTATTGAAGCCTGGTTCGGGGGCTACTGAGGGAGTCCCGGACTAGGGGGTGTCCGGATAGCCGAACTATCATCATCGGCCGGACTCCAAGACTATGAAGATACAAGATTGAAGACTTTGTCCAGTGTCCGGATGGGACTTTCCTTGGCGTGGAAGGCAAGCTTGGCGATACGAATATGTAGATCTCCTACCATTGTAACCGACTCTGTGTAACCCTAGCCCTCTCTGGTGTCTATATAAACCGGATGGCCTTAGTCCATAGGACGAACATCAATCATACCATAGGCTAGCTTCTAGGGTTTAGCCTCCTTGATCTCGTGGTAGATCTACTCTTGTAACCCACATCATCAATATTAATCAAGCAGGACGTAGGGTTTTACCTCCATCAAGAGGGCCCGAACCTGGGTAAAAACATCGTGTCCCTCGTCTCCTGTTACCATCCGCCTAGACGCACAGTTCGGGACCCCCTATTCGAGATCCGCCGGTTTTGACACCGACAACAACACTTTCTCAAAACAATCATAACATGATATAACAAAATGGTATCTCGCTAGCCCTTTCTGAGACCGCAAAACATAAATGCAGAGCACCTTTAAAGATCAAGGGCTGACTAAACATTGTAATTCATGGTAAAAGAGATCCAGTCAAGTCATACCCAATATAAACCAATAATAATGAATGCAAATGACAGTGTGCTCTCCAGCGGTTGCTTTTTAATAAGAAGGTGATAACTCAACACAAAAATAAATAGATAGGCCCTTCGCAGAGGGAAGCAGGGACTTGTAGAGGTGCCAGAGCTCGATTTTAAAATAGAGATTGAATAACATTTTGAGCGGCATACTTTTGATGTCAACGCAACAAATATGAGATGGATGTATCTTCCATACTACATGCATTATAGGCAGTTCCCACGCAGAATGGTAAAAGTTTATACTCCCCAACCACCAACAAGCATCAATCCATGACTCGCTCGAAACAACGAGTGCCTCCAACTAACGACAATCCTGGGGGAGTTTTGTTTAATTATTTTGATTTGCTTTGATCTTTTTGGATCATGGGACTGGGCATCCCGGTTACCGACCCTTTCTCGTGTATGAGGAGCGGAGTCCACTCCTCTTGAGAATAACCCACCTATCATGGAAGATATAGGCAGCCCTAGTGGAAACATGAGCTGCTAGAGCATACAAAAAAATTCATTTGAAGGTCTAGAGTTTGGCACATACAAATTTACTTGGAACGGCAGGTAGATACCACATATAGGAAGGTATAGTGGACTCATATGGAACACCGTTGGGGTTTAAGGAGTTTGGATGCACAAGCAGTATTCCCGCCTAGTACAGGTGAAGGCTAGCAAAAGACTGGGAAGCGACCAACTGAGAGAGCGACAACAGTCATAAACATGCATTAAAACTAATTCACACCGAGTACAAACATGAGTAGGATATAATCCACCATGAACATAAATATCATGAAGGCTATGTTGATTTTATTTCAACTACATGCGTGAACATGTGCCAAGTCGAGTCACTCAATTTATTCAAAGGAGGATACCATCCCATCATACCACATCATAATCATTCTAATAGCATATTGGCACGCAAGGTAAACCATTAGAACTATAATCTCTAAATGTTATTGCAAATATGTTTACTTCATAATAAGCTAAATCAGGAATAGTGAACTCATCATATTTACAAAAACAAGAGAGATCGAGTTCATACCAGCTTCTCTCATCTCAATCAGTCCATCATATATCATCATTATTGCCTTTCACCCGCACGGCCGAACGATGTGTATAATAATAAGAGTGTACGTGCATTGGACTAAGTTGGAATTTGCAAGCATTCAAATCGAGAGAGAAGACAAAGTAATATGGGCTCTAAGTTAAATAAATAATCATGCATAAGAGAGCCACTAAACATTTTCAATATGGTCTTCTCGACCCCCAAAGAAAAGAAAAGAAAAGAAAACTATTTACACGGGAAAGCTCCCAACAAGTAAAAGAGGAACAAGAAATCTTTTTGGGTTTTCATTTTAATTCTACTACAAGCATGGAAATTGAACTAACTAATTTTTTGGTTTTTTCATAAGGTTTATCAAACACACAAGAAGAGAACTAGAAAAAGGAAAATTAAACTAGCATGGATGATACAATGAAAGAGTATGAGCACCGATGACTAGAATAGTGTTTGAACATGAATCTAAAGTCGGTGAGAAATACGTACTCCCCCAAGATTAGGCTTTTGGCCTAAGTTGGTCTAATGCCATGGGTAGCCTGGCTGATATCTGTAGTTATAGCTGGGGTCGTACTGAGATGCAGCAGCAAATGCCTCCTGAGCTACGGCATGTTGGCAAGCTGCCTCCGCTCTCCCCTCGTGTTCAGCTGCTTCCTCCCTGGTAACAACATGTCTTCCTTTTGCCTGATAATCAATAAGGAGAGGAGCAGGAAGAGTAACATGGACAACGTTGCGTCTGTTATAGATTAGTCGATAATGGAGGAATTGTTCATTCCTTGTAAGAAAATGATGATTGACCATAGCATCATAATCTAAATAAGCAGGAGGTATCATCATATCCCCCTCTCGTGGGGCTATACCAAGATAGTTAGCCACACGGGTTGCATAAATTCCTCCAAATAAATCTCCAGCTCTACCATTATTCTGCAACCTATGTGCAACTATTGCCCCCAAGTTATAACCTTTATAACCAAACACAACACTCTTGAGGACACAGAGATCAGGGACACACATATGACATGCCTCATCTTTACCATTAATACATCTACCAATGAAGAGAGCAAAATAGTGTATAGAAGGGAAATGAATGCTCCCTATGGTAGATTGTGTTATATCCCTAGATTCTCCCACAGTAATACTAGCAAGGAAATCTCTAAATTCAGATTTATGGGGATCATGAACACTTCCCCACTGCGGGAGTTTGCAAGCAGTAGTAAAATCTTCCAGATCCATGGTATATGATTTATCATAAATATCAAACAGGACACTATGAGAATTACACGAAGATGTAAATTTAAACCTTCTCACAAATGAGTCAGTCAAATATTGGTATTGCAGACACTTATCTTGCATGAATTCCTTGAGGTCAGCATTACGCACATATGTATCGAATTCATCCTTGATACCCGCTGCAACCATAAACTGTTCTGACGGCCATTCACAAGGCCGCACATCAGCTTCCCTTGGTGGTTTGTCGTCAAGCTCACGTATCACGAGCCGAGGTCCTTTCTTCCTTGAAGAACCACCTTGGTACATTCTCCTGAACATATTTCCTTTTCTGCGATATTTCTGAAAGTTTTAGTAACTTCAAAATAAAAGTGAAAATAACTAAACAAGATTGGTAGCAACTACTCCTAAAAGTGCCTAGAGCCTATATCATGCATTAGAATTACTTGGAACCTCATAAATTTAACATGCAAGCTCAAGAACAGGGTCACCAAGGCAGCAAGGATTTGCAATGAATAAAGCACTAGAACGAAAACTATTTGGACCAATGGAGAAGTTACATACCAAGCAACAATCTCCCAAAGCAGTTTTGTAAATGGAGCTTTGAGAAAGGAGATCGAAAATCGCAGCAAAATGAGCTAGAACTCGTGCTTGAGCTGGATGGGGATTTTTTTGGGAAGAAGATGGAGTGTGTGGGTGCTGGCATAAGTGGAAGGGGGCCACCAGGGGCCCACGAGACAGGGGGCGCGCCCAGGTGGGGTGGGCGCGCTCTCCACTCTCATGGCCTGGTACTTGCCCCTCCTGCAGTGATTTCAGTGCCTAAAATCCTCAAATATTCCATAAAAAATCATACTAAATTTGCAGGGCATTTGGAGTACTTTTATTTTCGGGATTTGTTTTTATTGCACGGATAATTCAGAAAACAGACGAAGAATACTATTTTTGCTTTATTTAATCTAAATGACAGAAAGTAAAAAGAAAGTACAGAAGGTTGTGCCTTCTAGTTTCATGCATCTCATGATCATCAAAATGAATCCACTAACAAGGTTGATCAAGTCTTGTTAACAAACTCATTCCGAATAACACGGAACCTGAGAAATTTTGAATAACACTAAGTTACCTCAACGGGGATATGAAAATCCCAACAATAATAATATCATACTTTTTCTTGACAGTAGGGAGAGGAAATTCAAAACCTCCAATAATAATTGATGGAATTTTCTCAATAGTATTTATGCTATGAACTTGAATTTGCTTCCTCGGAAAATGTACCGTATGCTCATTTCCATTAACATGAAAGGTGACATTGCCTTTGTTGCAATCAATAACAGCTCCTATAGTAGTTAAAAAAGGGTCTACCAAGAATAATAGACATACTATCGTCCTCAGGAATATCAGGAATAACAAAGTCTGTTAAGATAGTAACATTCGCAACAACAATAGGCACATTCTCACAAATGACGACAGGTATAGCAGTTGATTTATCAACCATTTGCAAGGATATCTCAGTGGGTGTCAACTTACTTAATTCAAGTCTACGTTACAAGGAAAGAGGCATAACACTAACACCGGCTCCTAAATCACATAAAGCAGTTTTAACATAATTTCTTTTAATAGAGCAAGGTATAGTGGGTACTCCAGGATCACCAAGTTTCTTAGGTATTCCACCTTTAAAGGTATAGTTGGCAAGCATGATGGAAATCTTAGCTTCAGGTATTTTCCTCTTATTAGTGATGATATCTTTCATATATTTGGCATAAGGATTTAATTTAAGCATATCAGTTAAGCGCATGCATAAGAAAATAGGTCTAATCATTTCAGCAAAACGCTCAAAGTCCTCATCATCCTTTGTCTTGGATGGTTTAGGAGGAAAGGGCATGGGTTTTTTAACCCTTGGTTCTCTTTCTCTACCATGCTTCCTAGCAACAATATCTCTCTTATCATAACGTTGGTTTCTTGATTGTGGGTTATCAAGACCAACCGCAGGTTCAATTTCTATATCATTGTTATTACTAGGTTGAGCATCTACATGAACATCATTATTAGCATTATCATCAGGTTCATGTTCATCTCCGGATTGTGTTTCAGGCTTTCAGCATCAGAGATAGAAGTATTATTAGGATTCTCAGGTGTTTCTGCATTAGGTTCACTAGATGTTTGCAAAGTCCTATCATTTTTCTTTTTCTTCTTCTTAGAGGAACTAGGAGCATCTAGATTATTATTCTAAGAATCTTGTTCAATTCTCTTAGGGTGGCCTTCGGGATACAAAGGTTCCTGAGTCATTCTACCAGTTCTAGTAGCCACTCTAACAGCAAAGTCATTTTTATTATTTAATTGATCAAGCAAATCATTTTGAGCTTTAAGTACTTGCTCAGCTTGAGTAGCAACCGTAGACGCATATTTGCTAATGAGATTAAGTTCACCTTTAACTCTAGCCATATTATCACTCATGCGTCCTATCTCGAAAGCATTATTTTTTAACTCTCTACCAACATAAGCATTCAAACTTTCTTGCTTAGCCATAAAGTCATCAAATTCATCTAAGCAAGGGCTATGAAATTTAGTAGAGGGGATTTCAACTTTATCATATCTATGGAGAGAATTTACCTTTACTACCTGTGTTGGGTTATCAAGACAATGTGGTTCTTCAACAGGCGGTATATCAAGACCATGTATTTCTTCAATAGGTGGTTAATTCTTAATGTCTTCAGCTTTAATAGCCTTTCTCTTTCATTGATTTCTTTGCCTCTTGCATATCTTCAGGACTGAGAAATAAAACACCTCTCTTCTTAGGAGTAGGTTTAGGAATAGGCTCAGGAGTTGGCTCAATTGGTTCAGGAACTGGCTCAGGAATTGGCTCAGGGAGAGTCCAATTATTTTCATTAGTCAACATATTATTCAATAATAACTTAGCTTTGTCGACTGTTCTTTCCCCGAAAACACAACCAGCACAACTATCCAAGTAGTCCTTGGAAGCATCGGTTAGTCCATTATAAAAGATATCAAGTATTTCATTTTTATTAAGTGGATGGTCAGGCAAAGCATTAAGTAATAGGAGAAGCCTCCCCCAAGCTTGTGGGAGACTCTCTTCTTTGATTTGCACAAAGTTATATATTTCCAGCAAGGCAGCTTGTTTCTTATGAGCAGGAAAATATTTAGCAGAGAAGTAATAAATCATATCCTGGGGACTACGCACACAACCAGGATCAAGAGAATTAAACCAAGTCTTAGCATCACCCTCTAATGAGAACCGAAATATCTTAAGTATGTAATAATAGCAAGATGTCTCATCATTAGTAAACAGGTTGGCTATATCATTCAACTTGGTGAGATGTGCCACAACAGTTTCAGATTCAGTGCCATAAAAAGGATCGGATTCAACTAAAGTAATAATCTCAGGATCAATAGAGAATTCATAATCCTTATCAGTAACAAAGATAGGTGAAGTAGCAAAAGCGGGGTCATGTTTCATTCTAGCATTTAGAGTCTTTTGTTTCAGCTTAGCTAACAATTTCTTAAGATCTGATCTATCATTGCAAGCAAGAAAATCTCTAGCAGTTTCTTCATCCATAACATAACCCTCGGGAACAATAGGCAATTCATAATCATTCGGAGATCTTTCATCATCACTATCATCAATAATAGCATCTTCAATAATTTCATTCTCTCTAGCCCTAGCAAGTTGTTCATCAACAAATTCACCTAATGGCACAGTAGTATTACACACAGAAGTAGTTTCATCATAAGTATCATGCGAAGCAGAAGTGGCATCATCGATAACAAGAGACATATCAGAATTCATAGCAGTAGCAGGTTTAGGTGTTGCAAACTTATTCATAACAGAAGGAAAATCTAGTGCAGAGCTAGATGGCAGTTCCTTACCTCCCCTCGTAGTTGAGGGATAGATCTTGGTTTTAGCGTCTTTCAAGTTCTTCATAGTGATCAACAAATATAAATGCCAAGTGACTCAGAGAACAGAGCTATGCTCCCCGGTAACGGCGCCAGAAATTAGTCTTGATGACCCACAAGTGTAGGGGATCGCAATAGCTTTCGAGGGTAAAGTATTCAACCCAAATTTATTGATTCGACACAAGGGGAGCCAAAGAATATTCTTGAGTATTAGCAGTTGAGTTGTCAATTCAACCACACCTGGATAACTTAGTATCTGCAGCAAGGTATTTAGTAGCAAAGTAGTATGATAGTAATGGTAACAGTGGTAAAGGTAAAGATAGTAATAGCAATATTATTGGGTTTTGTAGTGACTGTAACAATAGCAACGGAAAAGTAAATAAGCGAAGCACAATATATGAAAAGCTCGTAGGCAATGGATCAGTGATGGATAATTATGTCGGATGCGATTCCTCATGTAATAGCTATAACATAGGGTGACACAGTACTAGCTCCAGTTCATCAATGTAATGTAGGCATGTATTCTGAATATAGTCATACGTGCTTATGGAAAAGAACTTGCATGACATCTTTTGTCCTACCCTCCCGTGGCAGCGGGGTCCTAGTGGAAACTAAGGGATATTAAGGCCTCCTTTTAATAGAGAACCAGACCAAAGCATTAGCACATGGTGAATGCATGAACTCCTCAAACTACGGTCATCACCGAGAAGTATCCCGATTATTATCACTTCGGGGTTGTCGGATCATAACACATAATAGGTGACTATAGACTTGCAAGATAGGATCAAGAACAAACATATATTCATGAAAACATAATAGGTTCAGATCTGAAATCATGTTACTCGGGCCCTAGTGACAAGCATAAGCATAGCAAAGTCATAGCAACATCAATCTCAGAACATAGTGGATACTAGGGATCAAACCCTAACAAAACTAATTTGATTACATGGTAAATCTCATCCAACCCATCACCGTCCAGCAAGCCTATGATGGAATTACTCACACACAACGGTGAGCATCATGAAATTGGTGATGGATGATGGTTGATGATGACGACGGTGACGAATCCCCCTCTCCGGAGCCCCGAACGGACTCCAAATCAGCCCTCCCGAGAGAGATTAGGGCTTGGCGGCGGCTCCGTATCTAAAACGTGATGACACTTTCTCTCTAATTTTATTCTCCACGAGACGGAATATATGGAGTTGGAGTTGAGGTCGGCGGAGCCTCAGGGGGCCCACGAGGCAGGGGGGCGCGCCTAGGGGGGAGGGCATGCCTCCCACCCTCGTGGACAGGGTGTGGGCCCCCTGGTCTTGATTCTTTCTCCAGTATTATTTATATTTTCCAAAAAGTGCCTCCGAGGATTTTCAGGACATTCCGAGAACTTTTGTTTTCTACACATCAAACAACATCATGGTAATTCTGTTGAAAACAATGACAGTCCAGGTTAGTTTCAATCAAATCATGCAAGTTAGAGTCCAAACAAGGGCAAAAGTGTTTGGAAAAGTAGATACGTTGGAGACGTATCAAGCTTGTGCCAGCGGTACTGGCCAGTAACTCGAACACTACATCAACGTAGGACTATGAGGTTTTCTCATTGTCTACAAGATCGTTTTTATCACCTTTCTTGGAGACCAACATGGTTGTCTCACTATCTTGAACCTTATCTTCATTACTTTCTCTACCATTGCATAGTGGGGTGCTCTTCTCCAATATTTTGTTTGCATACTACAAGAGAAACAAGCAGACACATCACAGGTTTAGCTTGTAGTATACGGAACTCATTTTGGTAAACCGGTTCAGTAGTAAGGTGGACAGGATAACATCATGAAACAAACATATATCTATGTACTATGGTCACTGTGTTATCCATATCATTCTAGTTTATGTTGCGTAATCAAGATAGAGACACAGTTCAACTCATATATTTTTAAGACACAACAACATAGATAGAATAAAAGTGTGAGAAACTACACAACATTGGCAACACTTGTAATGTGCATCCCATGAGAACATAACTGTTTATACACCTTAAACTGAAATCAAAATAGCGCAAGAAGTTAGAATAACAATCCAGTTAAAGAAATAGGTTTGAAACATACATGTTGCGCCATTGGAGTTTCAATTGGATCCTTCAAATTCGGAAGTAGTTGGTATGAGTAAATACAGTGATGCAACAGCAAAGGAGTATGGACCATAGCTACAGAATCTGACCTGAGAATAGTTGTTGTTTTGCTTTAAATGTGGAGTTTGGGTTTGATGTGGTGGTCTTCATGCTTTGGGTACTGCAGTAGCTTTACAAACTGCTCGTGTGGGGGTACACTATGGTGGACATGGTGCTTTGTCAACTAGAAGTGGGTTATTATCCTCTGGGGTTGCGGTTGGATGGGTTGTAGCTGGTTCTCTGCCCAACGGTGTAAGTGTGCAATCTGGAAGAGTCTCGATTATGTGTGGTGGGGCTAGTTTGTGGGCCAGTACAACCATGGTTCTATATGCATCGACGGGTAGCACTGTCTTTTGTGAAGAACGGGTTTTTGCTCCCTTAGATACTGCCATCAACCCCTCAAATTCAAATGGCTGATAAACAAGAAAAGAAATTGAACGTACAGACATTGTATGATAGACAGATGTGGTAATTCACATATATGTTGTCTAACCAAACAGAACAGCATGACACAATTTCACATATATGATGCCTAACTAAAAAGGATAGCATGACACAGTTTCAGATATATGATGGATAACTTAATAGGATATAATGGCATAATTCAACATATGATGAGTATCTAAACAGGATGACATGAAAAAACTATATGATGTCTTTCTAAAATAGGTTGGGAAGAAATAATTCACATACATGTTGTCTAAGTATATAGGATGGCATGATACAATTGACATAATTGATTCATATACTAAGCAGCTGGCACTCGCATGTATGATCTCTAAACTAAGCAGATGGAATTCAATATTGTGCATATGATGTTTAAACTAAGCAATGCAAGACACCATATGCATCATATGATAAATATAAACATTGCAACTTAGAGCATACACCTCAGGTGGGATATAGGACTGGTCATCTGTCTCTGAATCCTCCTCTGAGGAGCTCCCTATAACCATCGAGACATATGCTTCAACAGGTACCATTGCCTGCTCTGAAGACCTTGTTTTCACTCTAGATTTTTCCATAACTAGCTCAAATGGCTGATACACATGAAGAGTAGTTCAATATACACAGATTGTCAACAAATGGAATACGTAATAAAAAAAGATGGCATGAGATAATTCAAATATATGATGTCTGGCTACATTGTAGTGCATAATTCACGTATATGATAACTGGTTGAAAAACATGGCATTGCATAATTCACATATCTGATATAGAAAGAAAACATGAGGCATTCACACAAAGCATGTCTAATCTAAGCAGATGGCATGGCAATGCAAGACACCATATGCATGATATCAGCAATATAACCCTGCCAAGTTAGAGCATGCATCTCGGGGGGGGGGGGATACGACTCGTCATCTGCCTCTGAATCCTCTTCTGAGGAGCTATCTGTAACCATCAAGAAATCTGCGTCGACAGGTAGCCCTGACTGCTCAGAAAACCTTGTTTTCACTCCAGATTTTCCCATGACCGACTCAAATGGCTGATGCACAGGAAGAGTAGATGAATGTATAAACATTGTTGACAAATGGAATACATTATGGAAAAAATATGGCACGATACAATTCACATATACGATGACTGGCTAAACAGGATGGCATTGCATGATTCACGTATATGATGTCTGGATAAAGAAGATGGCATTGCATAATTCCCATATACTCCCTCTGTTCCTAAATATTTGTCTTTTAGACATTTCAACTGGACTACCACATACGGATGTATATAGACATATTTTAGAGTGTAGATTAACTCATTTTGTTCCGTATGTAGTCACTTGTTGAAATCTCTAAAAAGACAGATATTTAGGAATGGTGGACGTATGATATAGAAACCAAACAGGTGGCATTCACACAAAGCAAATCTAAACTAACCTGATGACATATAAGATGTATAATGTAAGCAATGCGAGGCGCCATATGCATGATATGACCAACATCAGCATGCCAGGTTAGAGCAAGCACCTCAGGTGGTAAACAGGCGTGGGCAGCTCCTTCTAAATCCCCATTTGAATAGTTATCTTCCTCTAGAATACAATCTGGAAATGCAGGAGGGGGGCACTTCGCCCACCATGGAGCGGCGTCTGCATGACATTATATTCCCATGCAATGGTCTTCTCTTTTTCTCTACATGTTCAGTACAATTGTGTACAATATCTGACATGCATAATAAAAAAATAGTTATATTTTGTCAGGCCTAAGGGGTGCATGCAAAAATCAAGACTAATGGTAGCAAATGAGTGGATGGATCCAAAACTAATGATAGCAGGTAGGTTATAGCTTCAGTTTAAAAAGATAGACAATGGATCATCTATTGTTTGTTGCCCACCCAACATGAACCACATAGAAGACCCTAGATGAACCAGATAGTAGACAGATACTATTCGTTGCTGCCTCAATATGAGACCCACAAGCATTTTAAAACTCAAATTTGAACGATAAAGTAGTAGGTAATAATAACCGATGTATAACATAAGCAAACACGAAAGACTGTGACCTCTCTTCCGGAACTGTGTAGTCCTCAGGTTCATCTGCTCAGTCGATGATGGTAATGCAGTTGGCGTGGCTGCCGACAACGGGGAAGATGATCTGAGATGGCGAAACAAAGTCTGCAGGGGGGATATCTACTGTAGTGAACGCTTCTGTCGATGGTGCACCCCGGGTGGGGTGGATGACGGCATGGCAGGAGCAGGACATAACACACAGAGTTTTCTTTGACGCCTATCGGAAAATGAAGTAAATCTGTAAGGGCTGCTTAGAATTGGAGGATTCTATAAACGCAGGGAACAGAGAAACGTGGTCAAATTAAATTCAAACCACGTGAAAATGAAAAAAAATAAGAATCTTATTATGCCAGTAATGCAATTAGTCCTGTTCTTCATGCATATTAATTTGAAAAGGACGTCCAAGTGAATATTAAAATTCCTACATTTTTCTTTGAAAGAGACACCAAAGGAAAAATTCCTCCAGGTTTGCTTTGCTCCACTCCTTCTAACCAAATGCACGAATAGTAGTTCCATAGCAAAGGATCCCTGAGGGATCGACATGAATGCAGAGTAACAAAGTGATGCGACGAGTGTACAACCTCTTTGGCATAGCCTTGTGGACCTCAACATCATTGGGTTGGACGTGGAGGATGGTGATGCTGGTGTGGCTGTCGGAGGCGGGGAAGAAGATCCGAGGCCTCTGGAAACGGCGCCGAGGGTACTACTCCGCTGTGATGGACGGTTCCGTCGTTGGAGCAGCTCCAGTGAGGTGTATGGCGGCGAGGTTGAAGCAGGACAAGACAGACAACGTTATTCTATAGTGGGACTCTAATATCATCTGCAATAGATGATGTAAAACACATCACCAAAAAGTGCTAGATGTAAAACGCATCAGCCGCGCCACGGCCGCTCCGACAGATGTTGTAAGTACTGTTCACTCTGAACTTAACTGAAGAAACTAAACTTTACCATCGAAACTAAATTTTACTGTCGAAACTGATTGAACTAGTAGCAGAGCATTGCAATAGATGTTTAGGGTGTTCGAGCACTAATAGCAGAGAAGCAGTGGCCTAAATCAGCAGACGCTCGAGTAGGGAACGCACTAGCAGGGAGAAAATTGTGCAGTAGCACCGCGAGCAAGTGCTAAAGCAGCAACTCCTATAGCTGCCGGAGGTTGTGCAGCAGCAGCAGCAGCGCGAGCGAGAGCAAGAGCAGAGCAGCAGCACGAACGAAAGCAAGAGCAGTGCAGCAGCGTGATCGACAGCAAGAACAGAGCTGCAGCGCGAGCAAGAGCCAGAGCAGCTGCAGCTAGTGCTGGTGTGGAAGTCGTTGTCGAGTAAGCAACGACATGGAGGAGATACACAGTGGATGATGTGGCTGGCGATGGCGCCGTCGATGGAGACCCGCCATGGCTGCTTGGTATCGAGCACCGGCAACCCCATGAGATCAAATAAAATATAAAATGCAGTGGTGAGTGTGGAACCTCCTTGGTGGCCCGAGTTGGCCGCGGCTTCATCGGAGCAATTGGTGAGGGTGCTATGGTTCCGGTGGGGCAGGTCAAGACGGCGCTGTGGGGATTGAGGTGGCACGATAGACAAGGCGAACGTTGGGGCAGCTCCTTGGAGGTGGAGGACGGGGCGGCTGATCCAGCAGGACGACGAGATCGACGATGGATCCTCATCCAGTGCGGTGGATGAGGGACGGCGAGCTGTTGCGGTGGACAACGTAGTCGGGGAAGAGTCTCCGGCTGGGCGGCGGTCGGGAGGCCGACGAAGGAGCCTGGGGTTTTGCGGGTTTTGGCGGCCTCGGTGTACGAATGGGGGGGGGACGAAGGGGAAGGGAGGAGGGAAGCCAAGCTTAGGGACGCGCTTGTCCGAAATGTAGGGTAAGTTACCAGCGTACCCCCACCGGTTTTGACACCGCGACGTGGAGCTTCATTTCCGTCTAAGGGGTAAAAGGGGGATTTCGCGTGTCTGGGCTGCGGGACCAATTTCGGATGAGGAGGGAGTTTTCGCGCGCGTCAAAATTTCGGGATAACAAGGTGCAGCGCGGGATGAAGAGGCGGGAGTTTCAAAGCAGGTGAGACTAAAGATACTCGAGCTTGAAAATTTCAGGATAGCAAGGTGCGGATTCCTTGTTCGGCAGAACAAACTTAATGTGTAAAAAAACAATTCATACAAGACACAAGAGAGTCATGTCCCCTTTTACTATATTGCTATAGATGCCATTGAAAAAACTACAAGAAAAATGTAAAAAAAATCTAGAGAACAAGATTACCCTGTACAGTACCAAATCGATTCGCACTTCCCTCAACAACAACAAAAAAAATCAATTCCCACCAAAAGAAATAGTAATGTCCCTTTTTATATGATTACAAATGTCTGGATCTCGAATTTCAATTTTTGAATCCACATTATGTTGAATTCGAATATATCGTTAGGTGACCTTGTGGTTTATAATTGATGTAGTCATACATTTTGATCTTCCATCATATATGAACATTTTACTCCACCATGTGAACATATATATTGTCGTCTACCATATGGACTAAATTTGAATCAATTTTCCTTATTTGAATATGATTGTTGTCAAGTTATACAATAATTTAAATATTATCTTGATAACAAAAAACATGCATGTAGCAGTAATCATATTTCACTATGCACTACATGTACCATATGATCTCCAATTCAAATATTTGTATCCATTTTATGTTGAATTCAAATCATAGTACATTGGTCTAGGTATCGAGATGTTTGGGATAATCTAAACCCTGTTTTCATATGTATAATTTTTGGCTGAATTGGGACAAGTTTTGGTATAAGATTCTTGCAAAACTGGAGATTCTCTCAACAAGCCTCGTGGTTCCGAGAGGGAACGTGTCACCTTTGTGTGTGAAACGATAGACGCTGCCTCCCCCTGATTTTCTTTACAGAGGCAACATAGAACAATATGAGTGCCCTGTTCAATTTTGGAATTATTTTGGGTTCGTTTGTCCTTTTTATACATTAATTGAGTTTCTGGACTTTTCATGTGCATAATCCAAATTTGAACTGCAGGCACATGCTCCGGTGCACCAAAGTTGGTTGAAAAATCACATGTATGTCTTGGTTGAGTTTCTAGGTCCCATGGGAGAAATGAGAATCAAATTCAGACATCTGGGCGTCGTGACTTGGCCGAGAACATCGAGAAACTTATATTTTAAATTCATGTAAATCCAAAACTCGCTTGGAAATCATGAAACTTGGCATGGTGTCATGTCATGGCACTAACATGTTGTGGTAAAAAATTGGGCCGATTTGGAACAAGTTTTGGTATAAGCTTCTTGCAAACCGAAGCTTCTGTCAAGAAAGCTCGTGCTTCTAAGAGGGAACGTGCCACCTTTGAGTGCGAAACGATATACGTTGCCCCCCCTTGAGTTTCTTTACAAAGGCAACATAGAACTACATGAGTGCCCTGTTAAATTTTGGAATTATTCTGGGTTTTTTTGTCGTTTTTTATACATTAATTGAGTTTCTGGTCATTTAATGTGCATAAGTCAAATTTGAACTACAAGCACATACTCTCGTGCACAAAAGTTGGTTGAAAAATGACTTCTGTGTCCTCGGGGGAATTTCTAGCTCCCATGCAAGAAATGAGAATAAAATTCAAACTCTGGGCATCGTGGCTCGGCCGAGAACATTGAGAAACTTGGTTTTAAAATTCTTGTAAATCCAAAACACGTCTGAAAATCATGAAACTTGGCATGGTGTCATGTCATGGTACTACCATGTTGTGGTAAAAAAATTGGCTGAATAGGAACAGATTTTGGTATAAACTTCTTGCAAACCGAAGCTTCTCTCAAGAAGGCTCGTGGTTCTGAGAGGGAACGTTCCACCTTTGAGTGCGAAACGATATACGCTGCCCCCCTTGAGTTTATTTACAAAGGCAACATAGAACTACATGAGTGCCCTGTTAAATTCTGGAATTATTCCGGGTTCCTTTGGCCTTTTTTATACATTAATTGAGTTTCTGGTCATTTAATGTGCATAATTCAATTTTGAACTACAAGCACATGCTCACGTGAACCAAAGTTGGTTGAAAAATCACATCTGTGTCCTCGGGTGAATTTCTAGGTCCCATTCAAGAAATGGGAATAAAATTCAAACATTTGGGCATCATGGCTCGGTCGAGAACATTGAGAAACTTGGTTCTAAAATCATGAAACTTGGCATGGTGTCATGTAATGGTAGTACCATGCTGTGGTAAAAAAATTGTCCGAATAGGAACAAATTTTGGTATAAGCTTCTTGCAAACTGGAGCTTCTCTCAAGAAAGCTCGTGGTTCTGATAGGGAACATGTCACCTTTGCGTGCATAATTCAAATTTGAAATACAAGCACATGCTCCAGTGCACCAAAGTTGGTTGAAAAATCACATGTGTGTCCTTGGGTAAATTTCTAGGTTCCATGCAAGAAATGGGAATGAATTTCAAAATTCTGGGCATTGTGGCTGGGCTGGAAACACTGAGAAACTTAGTTTTTTAATTCCTGTAAATCCAAAATACGCATGAAAATAATGAAACTTGGCTTGGTGCCATGACATGGCACCAACATGCTGTGGTAATTTTGTAGTCCGATTTGCGAAGGCGCACACATTAACAATCAACAAAGTCATTTTGGAACAAGTGTTGTCACGTTACAATCGGAAACACAAGTATTACTAAAACCGTGGGCGTTCTATTTACTACCATTTACGTGCCGCCACGCGTCCCCTTTTTATTAGCTAGGAGGTGCTGTGCAGGGTAGCTATTTGAGTACGAGAGGCGTGCGATCAGACCCCTGCACGTGCTTATCAGCAGGAGAGCCCTTTAACCTCCATCTGCTGTCCACCTCTCTCCCAAGGTCTCCATTAATGGTGCCCAAGCCTATGTTTAATGGTGTGGCTATGTCTCAGTCGACTGATATTTAAGAGAGAAAAAAGAAAATCTGAAAGCACGGATCTTGATGTAAGATCCGATGGACCTATATAGCATCTACTGCGACATATAGCAAGACTGATGAATATATAAGGACGACGACAGTGGATAATAATTGTCTTACATAATTAGGAAGATAATTAAAAAAAGCCACATGCGGCTACGCCTGAAATACACAAGGGTAAAATAAGAAGGAAGACAAGGATCAGGCTCGTTGATCTCTACTTTCTTGATGCGTTGCTGCAGGCCGCGGGAACTAGTCTCCGCGGTGAGCGGCGATGAGCTCTTTAGTGTCCTCAAGATGCTACTTGAGAGCATCCACGGATTCCTCCACCAACCTTTGGCGCTCGATGTAGAGCATGTCATTCTCATCCATAAGTTTCTTGACAATGACACCGGTCCTCTTCAACAAGGCACTAGTCTCCTCCTGCTGGTCTGCACTTCGGACGATCTTCGCCCTCAGCAGGTCGTGCTCGGCCCGGAGCCTCTCATTGCCCTCCCTTAGTTGCCGGATGATGCCGGTAGCCTGTTCAAATGAGGCTTTCATGTCGTCCTACAACCTCACCCTGCCGGAGATCTAATCCATCTGGCTATGGACGATCGCATGCATGTGCCTGTAAGAGTCGTCGCCTGCCCGTGAGACATTTTCCTAGGCCGCCGCGGCATGGCGGGACATCTCTGTTGCATTCACGGCGCAGTGGGACATCTCTGCTGCTTCCGTGGCACGGCCGGACCAGTCTGCTGCATCGATGGTGCAGTGGGACCTTCGTGCTACTTCGGCGGCACGACATGACCTCTGTGCTGCTACTTTCGCGTGGCGGGACATGTCGGCTGCTTTCGCAGCAAGGCGGGACATCTCTCGTGCTTCCGCTTCCATGCTCGCCTCTCCCTGGTGGTAATCTCTCGACCCAGAACTCACGCTGGCCATGGCAGACGGAAGGGAAGGATGCTGAATGACTTGTTTGTTTTCGTGGATGAGGAGTTGAGGAGGAATGTGCGGTCATCTTGGCATAGTACTATTTATAATGGAGTACTAATACGCTCCTAAGTGGGAAACCATTTAGGTTGTGATCAGTGTGAACAAGTGTGCAATTCAATATAGCGTGGTCGTAGTAGTAATTTGGAATATGACGAGACGCAAGCTCAAAATTTATTGACGATTCTAGTTTTGAAGTGCGGCACCCCGGATGGCATAACGTGGGCACGTTTTCTCGGCCGTGGTGTAGCATATGCCATGGTAGTTCTTTTTCTACTGCTGTGTATGTGCAATGACTGGCACCATCGTATACATATCTTACGATTAATGGGGCGTTCGATAGGAATAGCCGTGTGGCGAGCTATAGGCTATTATTTTTCAGACGCGTTAAACCTATCTCTCGGGACTTCTCGCACGCACCATCGTGCCACCCACATACACTTGTACTCTGAGTTTAGTATGTTATACAGGAAGAGAAGAGGTGCACGCACGCACTTGTCCTCTCACACACGCATCTGTTTTTTCTCGAAAAGGAGGATGGACCCCGGCCTCTGCATCTGGGAGGTCACACACGCATCTGTAGCTACAAATTGTAGTGTTCTCAACCATCCAATTGGCTCTATCATAGGATTCATGTTGCTCCTTGGCCTTGAGATTGAGAAGTTTAAAACGCGGAGGCTGGAGGCGCGAGGTTTTGGTTAATCTGCAGGCCACACACGACACCAACATGACACGAGCTTCGTCTGCCTGATGCACAGTCCAGTGAGTTGTCCAACACAACCAGGCCCTGCATGGTATCTGCGCATCAACTTATGCGCATAGAAATTAGGGTCGGAGGGAGTACTACTAGTAGTAGTACTACTTTGATGTGTCGCGTCAACTCGCACAAGTATGAAAAACTTCGTGAACAAAGAAGCATATACTCTCTCTGTTCCAAAATACTCCCTCCGTCCGAAAATACTTGTCATCAAAATGTACAAAAAGGGATGTATCTAGAACTAAAATATATCTAGATACATCCCCTTTTATTCATTTTGATGACAAGTATTTCCGGACGGAGGAGTACTACTCTACTTGACTTCCATTTGTCCAAAAATGGATGTACCTATGTACTAAAACATGTCTAGATACATCTATATTTTGACCAATGGAAGGCATGTATTGTGGAACAGAGGGAGTGCTTGTCATCAAAATGGATAAAAAGGGACGTATCTAGAACTAAAATACGTCTACATACATCTCCTTTTATCCATTTTGATGACAAGTAGTACTTCTTACCCAAAGAAACTTTATATCCAACAGACACAAAATATCCGTTCGACTGTTAGAAATTACTGATCTGATGTCGAAGTAATTGCTACACCGCCACCAAAACCCACCATTTCTTAAGCTAAAGTAGACTGAGCTAATCCCCATATTAGCATATTACTAAGATAAACAAAAGGCATTGTAGAAACATTTAGGACGTGAGCTTGTCAATCTGAACGTGGAGGGACACCAGCTTAGCCCCGGCCAGCAGCTTGGGTGGAAGTGTGAAGAAGGTCAGCTCCTGCACGGCGGCGTCACGGGATCCTTGCTGCTTGTCACCTCCATTTCCACCTTGATGGTGTCAGTCGTGCCTTTGGGATCCCCCAGCGGGCCGTTGGCCCACAGCTTCACCTAGTGCGGCAGTAGGGCGCCCCTGCTCTGATGCAGACGACCGACACGGTGATAGGCGTGCTGATGTCGAGCACACCGCTGACCAAGAAAATCACGCGGCCGTCCTCCTCCGCGAGCAGCAAGAGCCGTGGCTCCGACAGTGGCACTTGTAGCTGGAGCACCTTGTCGTACTGGATCATGTGCATGGGCATGGGATGCGCGATGCTGATGTGGTGGTAGAGCGTCAGCGGCGGGCCTTCGTAGCCGCAGACGGGCATGGGGCATTTGCAGGGCGCAAGCGGACACACGCTCTGGTGATCGGCGAGCTTGTGGTAAGTGACGTAGAGCCCACAACCTTCGTGCGGGCACTCCACCCTCACCGACGAAAGGATGGCGTCCACCGCCGTGTTCCGCACGTCAAAGACACTACCACGCTCGCACTTCTGGCACTGCCGCTGGTTCCCGGGGCACTCGACGCGGCAATCCGCGCAAGCTAGGTGCCCTCCCTTGCACTGCATAAATCAATCGAACAACACATCAATCAAGAAACATGCAGCTTGCTCGATCAGCCGAACGGACGAGGTGTATTCAAACCTCATACACTGGAGGCATCAAGGGGCGGAGGCACAAGGGGCAATGGAGCATGGTGAGGTCCATCGAGACCTTAGAGAGCTCCATCGTCGGGTCCTGTTCCGTCTGCATGATCTCGCCCTCCTCGTGCACAACCATCTCTTGCTTTAGGCCTGGGGCATTACAAAGATTTACCGTCACATTTTTATACTACTTCAAGGTGCATTAAATCAACACATGCAAGTATCAAAAGGAGAGTCACGGCATGCATGCATGCGTTGTAATTAATGCATCGGTAAACGCAAATTATTGAAATATATTGAGTGTAGTGCTTTGATGTGTCGCGTCAACTCGTACATCAACGAGAAGTTTGATTATCCTCTCCCTCGCGGACTTAACTGCACCTGCCTTTGGCTGTATGATAGGTTGGCCACCCACCTGTCAGGCCCACCTGTCATACATGCAAAGGCAGGAGCGCCCCTCCCTCGTCCATGAGCGTGGTGGCTGGCAAGACTAGGAGAAGCTTTCGCTACACGCTCTCCCTCCCGCACGCGGTGGACATGCTGTAGCTCAATCGGTGTCAGATGGCCAGAAGCGTACTATAGTACTCCTCCAGTGCAGTAGTACTCTATCATTGTTCGACTTCCCGAAGAGGCGAAGAGCCAAGCGCAGCCCGGACACTCGTGTGGCAGTTTCATGTGTAGATTAGTCTAGGATAGCGTGTACCGTGACTGTAAGCTTAAAATCGTTGGGGTCGGCTCCATGCTATGTGGCCGTCTTGAAGTTTAAAAAAATTAAAATAGTCTTCTGGCCCTACCTGTTATCCTGGTGATTGTAGTTTGCACGCTCATCTGGTTAGGGATCCCCATATGGTCAAGACAGGAATATATATTTTAATTTGTGGTGGGTAAATGTTGGAGGTTGCAGCAAATATATTGTACACTGCGGGTCTTTCAGCCAAGTTTAGAGGCAAGCATGTGGGGCCAATGCTATGAGGTGTCGTGTCAACTCGTACATCAAGGAGAAGCTTGATTTTACTACTACACGCCTTCTCCCTCGCCCATGCGCACGATTGCTCGGAAACGAGGACATGCTTTTGCTTATAGTACTACAACAAGCTATCCCTCCAGCTCGCGGTGGACGAACATGTAGCAGTGGATTCAACACTGTAGAAGCAGTAGTAGTAATATCATTGTTCGTCTTCTCGAAGAGGCGAAGAGCCAAGCGCAACCCAAACGTGGCAGTTGAGAACATTGGAGCACGCATATAGCTAGGCTCTTGCATGAGACAAAATTGCTATGTGAGCCCACTATTGTACTAGTACATACTACTACTTGCTAGTATAGCCCTGTAAACCAGAAAGGAGTATTTGCCTTTCTAGAGATTTCAACAAGTGACTAGACTACACCGAGATGGAGTACATATGGAGCAAAATATTGAGTATACTGACTAGTCTCTTTTTGACACGCATTTACATTTTCTTGACACAGTACAGACGCAAGCGCTCATATACACGTGCATACACTCACCCCTATGAACGCACACACGCACACCCTACCCCTATGAGCACCTCCGAAAGACTGAGCCGGCACTATCATCTTGAAATTTACAATGTAACCATAGGCACCTCGTCGTCGACGGGAACGTCTCCTGACACACGATAGACGCGAGTGGCAGTCGCCTCCATAGGTGCTTGAATGCCAAGAAGGGAGAGGGTAGCAGTTCCCGAGACATTGAATGATCAATGATGCATCCTCAATTACATGCAGAGGGAATTAATAAGAGAAGAAGAATAGAGCCAACACGATGTGAATGCAACAGAGTTTGGACTCTCATATAAAGGCGCCCCACCACTCCAATCCATCTACTCCTAAGTCTCTGCGCAACACAGCTCACTCCAATCCAAGACCAAGTGACCAGAAGCCACAAGCACCTATGGAGGTGATGGACGCGAGCGGTAGTCGGTTGTGCCAAATCAACCAAGGCGCCGGCCTGCGGCCGCGCACCATGCAGCGTTTCCAGACGGTGCTAGCGACCACTGGCATCATATCCCTCGCCGACGCCAGCTTCGCCTCTCGCATGGACGACATGATGGTCAACTCCATCCGCAAGTTCACCGCCGTCAAGTAGCACGCGGACGACCGCGTCGTACTACTCCAGCCCGCGTGCCCAGGCTCCTCATTGTCTGCCACCCTCATTGGCCTCCATGGTGACGAACTCTTTCAAGCCCTGGTGGCCCTGCAGGTGCCAGAGGTCGCGACGAAGAATGTGCACCTCGAGGCCGCGCTCGACGCACAGCGCCTCACCATGCAAGAAACCGTCGACCTGCACATCCATGTCTATGAGGAAATCGTCTACATAGGCCACTACAAGGCAAGCAAGGACAGAAAGACGTTGGCCTTCTTCCAGTGGCTGGAATCTTTGGACGCCATTGTTCAGAAGCACGTCGACCTGGCCACGAAAGCCGCTGCTACTTAGGCGTTGTTCGGTGGGCCGACGCCCTGAGTAGAGGAGGTGGACGTCGTCGATGGATGCATCTTTCTTCTTGCCTCCTGTAACCAGCACTACATCGCCTTGTGGCCTTAATTTTTTATTAGTATAGTACTCCCTCCATTCCCAAATATAAGTCTTTCTAAAGATTCCAGCAAGTGACTGCTACATACGGAGCAAAATGAGTGAATCTACACTCTAAACTATGTCTACATACATCTGTATGATGTATTCCATTTGAAATAGTATCTAAAAAGGCTTATATTTGGGAACGGAGGGAGTATATGGCATTTTTATTCCAGTCGTAACATTTTCACTATGAGGTGGGGCCGCAGTTGAGCAAACCCACCCCGCCCACCGGGCGTCGGCCGAGTTTAGAATTACTCCCTCCGTTCCTAAATATAAGTCTTTGTAGAGATTCCACTAGACGGACTACATACGAAGCAAAATGAATGAATCTAAACTTAAAATGCATCTATATACATCCGTATGTGGTTTACAGTGAAACTCTACAAAGACTTAGGAACGGAGGGAGTAGAAGAGAGAAACGAGGGAGGAGAGCTAGCTGTAGCACGAATGTTGTTGTCAGATGGGATTCGTGTTGATAGAATAGGAGTACTGAGCACTCGTACCTCTTTTTTGAGGGAAAAATAGTCGTATGTCTAGTACCACTAGTTGGGTGCGTGCGACCTACAACTGTCATCACTTTAGGTCTCCTTTTCGAACTGCAGCTACGCTTCACAGTACATATTTTTTCACACATTTATCCCCCTATATGTACTCCTAGGCTATTTCCACGTGCTCCCATTCGCCAACATGTGGGACAAACATCATCTGGGTCGTAGTACATGCACGACTCGAAGCATATGCCGGGGTACTTTACATTTCAGACCTCACGAATTACATGCAAACCCCCCGCAGAAGAATAATTAAATAAATGAATTACTACATGAAACCGGATTATTATCATAGAAACCGGAGCACGTTCATTAAATTTTGGACATAACACGTTTATAAAAAATGACCGGACCCAAACCAGTCTAAGGGCCTCTTTGATTTTTCCCGCAAAAAAGGGCCTCTTTGATATGCAGGATACTGAAAACACAGGAATGGGGAAAGTATGATGGCGATGAACCGAGACGGGGACAAATCTATCTCAGTTAGAGGTTAGAGTTAGATTCTAACCCTGAACTAACCCTGAACTAACTCTAAACCAAAGAGGTGTATGGATGGCAGGGTTAGATTGACAATAAATGCTCTATCTCAATCTTGAGTACTTTGGACCCTATTTCCTGCCGGATTTGGTGTGGACGGCTCTTGTGTGGCCTCCTCCCGCTCACAATTGACATAAACGAACCATCTTTACAAATCAAGCATGCAAAACATGATAATTTTTACTTTGTCCATACAAATGAGATATCCCACTTAAACATACAAGTCGTCAATCAAGCTTCACAAAAAAACACTCCATGAAACAAAGCATGAGCTAACTCATCACGGAAGCCATTCATGATAGGGAGGGATCCCGGAGCCCCTCACGCACCGAGGGAGGAGCTTGTCATCGTCACTCTGGAGGAAGGCTCTATAGAGCCCAAGCCCCGGGAACCCCTCTGACGCTAGCCCTTGCGAGTTAAGGTCGACACCGGCATGGGTAGCAGGGCCAATTGCCGCCGACTGGGAACTTAATCTTTGGGCCTCTAGAAATAATGCAAGCTCGAAACTAAAATACCTAGAAAGGTGAACTGAATCTTTGGGCCTCTAGAAATAATCCAAGCCTGAAACTGAAATACCTAGAAAGATGAACTGAATCTTTGGGCCTCTAGAAATAATGCAAGCCTGAAGCTGAAATACCTAGAAAGGTGAACTGAATCTTTGGGCCTCTAGAAAGATTTATTACCTCCTCAAGCAGCATCAAACAATTCCATTTGTGCACCACAAATCTATACCAAGTTTGATCAGGATCTACTTTTCCAAATCAGAATTAGCGCTATAGCGAGCAAGATCAATGATATGGTTGTGAGACAGAGAAGAAACAGACAAACTCACCCTTCTCGCAACCTCCCTGGTAGATGCGCCGCCACCGCGCACGACAGAGGGAGAAAAACGGCCGATGAAGGGGGAGCGGGGCGACCTTCGAAGGCCGGAGGAAGAGGGCGGCCAGAGTAGGGCGGCCAGAAAAGAGAGAGGGCGAGCGGCGGTTGGGCGGGCGGCCCTATGGGGAACAAAGAGGAGTCGTGCGAGAGGGGGGAGCGATCTGGTGCAGGCAGTTGAGATTTTTTTAGTTCTCTTTAGTGGGCCCGAGGATAACTAACCCAATTAGAACCTCTCCACCGGGCTAGTTTTTTTAGCTGGGTTAGAGCAAACTAGCTCAAACTAACCCCTCCTGGTATGATAATTTGAGGCTATTTCAACCCAAACTAGCTCTAACTTAGGGATCCAAACAAAGAGGAGTAGTATTGTACATGCTACAGTGTGGACTATAGCACATTGTTTTTTATGGCCATATCACCACATTGTTTTCTACTGCTGGTTCACTGGGCTACTGTGGTTCGCACTGCTGGTTCATTGGGCTGCCGTGGTTCGCACTCCTCTGACCTGAGTAGTAGTAGTAGTAGTATATACCACATCATTCTTTGCTCCTTCTTACTATTACTACGTACTTCACCGACATGTAGGAGAGCCAGCATCCGGGTCGACGTGTCATGCACCAGATTAGAGTGCGGAACGGAAGGGGGGCATCACCCCGGTCGTAGAGCCAGTAATTCATGACTACAGTGAGTAGTCATATCACAAGTCTTTCCAGCAGTAACGCACCATAAAATCGCACAGCCCAACCTTTCTAGTAGTAAGTTTGAGAATCCGCCACTCGCTCACCCTTCTCATCTCTCTGTTAAACTGCCTACCCGAAAACTGCCGCGCGTACTTCTCGGGAAAAGCCCCGCCCTCAAATTTTAACTATGTGAAAATAGTTCGAGCTTGTTTGTTCTATATAAATACTTACTGTATGTTTATTCACCCCTGGGGTTGTTCAATGAATGGAGGGTCGGGGAGCACTACTAATAGTAAGTAGGAGTCGTATAGTAGTCACCTTAAATAGAGAGTTTCTTTTCTTTAATGCCACGTACACAAATTGAAACACTTGTTGTGGAGAGAAAAAGATAATCACTCCACTATATCTGTACGCAGGGGCCTGAGTGCTTGTTTTACTAGGGTTTCTCCCAGGATTAGATTTGTTGCCCTCACATAGTAAAAGGTCTCCAGGATTAGATTTGTTGCCCTCACATAGGAAAAGTTCTCCAGGATTAGATTTGCTGCCCTCACAGAGCATGAACAAACTCGGCAACACCACTTTATGCCTCTTTGTAGGTACATTGTGCTGATGCATCCACTGTCGCATGTCCTTATAGCAACCTTTTGCTGTTGTTAATGTAAGGGCGCATGTAAAATGAAGCGATCACACTGTTACCTTAAGGACATGTTTAACCAGTGTTATTGTTAATCTAATGCCTCAAGTGATATGATGCAATTAAACTGTGTTAACAAATGGTACTCCTGCTGTTTTCACAAGTATGATAAGTAAGTTGCTTCTTTACGCTGCTGAGTGACCTGGTGTCCCCATGGTCCCATGCCCTTAAACCAACTCTTTAGCTGCTGTTGATTTACGGTATCTGGTAAACAAGCAATGCCACCATTAAAGTAATCCCATATTTGACGAATGCCATAGTTGATCGTAATGCTTCCGGTAACATAAAGCTTTGCTGGCGTTTTAAAATTTCTGTTGTCCTTGCGTGATTGCCATGAACATAATTAATATGCTTCTTTTCATTTCGTGTATGCTTCATATATTCTTATTGACTAGCAACTGTCTACTTTCTATCTTTTTGTGCAGATAGAGATATCCATTTCACCTGCTGTTATTGTGATCTTTTGGTGAACTGCACAAAACACTTTGTTTTGGAATGAGTGTCTTGTGTAGTTCAACTAAAATGTCATGTGGGCAACATCTCTCAATTTTGATGGAACTGCACAAAATGGTGATTGGAGTTTCCAAAGTCTCCATCGAATTCTGTTGGTAATCTCGTACAACATTTTATTAGCTTTTGCAAGATGAGCCATCACTGTCACCACAATGGCACTTTATTTTAGTGGAACTGCACAAAAGGATAAGCAAAGTATAGTTGCACCTTACATGAGTAGGACAGCCAACCTCAATGTTGTTGAATTTTAGTGCAACTAGAAAAGAAGAACCTGCCAGCTCACGAGAGCAAGTACTTCTTGCTAGCTGAATGATGCAATCTTTGCTTCATTTCAGGTGAACTGCATAAAAAGGCTCATGAATTGAATCATGGAGCTGGAGGTTGACCTCATCCGAGTGGAGTTGCAGGTTCACCAGATTGAGTCGTGGCGGCATAGGACCCCTCACACCGGTCAGTATTGTCCTTTACCGGCATGATTGTGCATTGTCATGCTGTGCCAAAGTTGTATTTTTTAAATAAAGCTATTCTATCGCAATCTTTTCTCGTTTTGGAAATAAAATTTGCTTCAATTAGTGCCATTATTATAGTAATTTCAAGGGGTGCATCAAAGATTGACGCATCAGGAACATAGATAGAATTGGTGGCCAAAGAAAAGGATAATGCTTATACAACCATCTCGACGGCTGCCAGAGTCCTAAATCCATGCTCTTTCTTATCTGTGCAAACAGGAATAGTCAACTACAGATGTTGTGATGGTCAAGAGCATTTGCCCGCCAAGTTCTTGGGTTGTATGACACGGCTAGCCAAGATGGATTTAATCCCGAAATTCACTTTATCAAAAGGCTCTAATGGGTTGGTTTTGAATCTTGCAAGCTGGGAATCAATGAGATGTGTAGGCATCTTTGTTGTAATTATTATTTGAATCTTATTTGTTGGTTCTGAATCTTGGAAGTTGGGAATCAATGAGATGTGTAGGCATATTTGTTGTACTTATTATTTGAATCTTATTTGTTGGTTCTGAATCTTGCAAGCTGGGAAACACGGCATGATGATGCAGAGGACAACAACCATAACAAACTAGTCAAACTTGGTAGTATTTTCTATGTGAAAGTGCGGCAAATGTGCTGATCATGTGCATCCTTAGAATAATAATTCTAATAGTTGTGGATGTTGATCCTGTGGCACTCATAGAATGAGCCAATGCATTGCTTGTTTGAAGAATACATTTTAATTAAAGCTAATTAAATTTAAGTAAAGTGGCCACTAACACTTGTTATTACAGTACCAATGCAGACCCACTCGTGAACCGACGTGTCTGGCCGGAATAGGTTTCTTAATGGAGGCATTTGAATGCGCTGAGGGTGCATATTCTGCCGGGCGTGCAGTGGGCGAAGGAGGGGTAGTAACTATTGTCGCCTATACACACTCAGTTTACTGTTGAATCCAGTTACCCAAGAGCTGAAAAACGAAATGTTGCTGCTGCCTACTCACTCGTTCACTTGAAGAGACTCCAATGGAGATCCGAGGGTTGAGCCTGCTGGATATGGATTTTGGCAAAGAGTTCACCTTTGAGTTCTCCATTCAGTTCCATGGCGGCACCAAGTTGAATGTGATGTACACCAACGATCCGGACTCGATGAAGCTCTGCCTCGCCGAGTTCAAGCAGTACCTACAGGACGAGAAAGCACAAGGTCACAGGACCAGACCTTTTACCCATCCATTCGTCTCCTGCAGGGACCAGCGGATCGCGGTCTCCCAGGTATGCGTGCGAGACGAGGTTCTCGTCTACCACTATTGTAGGGCCATCAGAGGTTCTAGAGCATTTGCCCGTTTCATCGGCAGCGCCGACTACACCTTTGCTACGGTGGAGAGAAGGAAGAACGTGATGATTTGGCCATCTTGTGGAGCAAGCTTGTCGACATCCAGAAGCAATACAAGATCATCGGCAACGGGCAGGAGAAGGTCTCTATGGTTGACCTCGCCGAGACCATCATCAACCCCTGCTACGCCAACATGAAAGAAGATAATGATACCAATGAGCTCCACCAGCCACCCTGCATCCGAACAAGTCAACCCTCATACTCCCCTCTGCCTATGTCTTTCCCCGCTTCGGTTCGTTCGGTCCATGGTCTCGACGTCATCCTCCACCTTGGTGCTCTCGCCGTGGCGCCGCTGTCTGTCATTCCCAACATGGTCAGCAAAACAAGAGGAATAGGGAAACAAATGTTCGTCGAGAGGCTGACAGTTGCGGGCCCACCAGGTCCATGGCCTAGGTTTTGTTGTTTAACATGGGTAGCCCACGACATGTTTCAACATTTTTTGGATCAAGCGTCCTCTAGGCCTCCCAACCTAGCTTGTCTATAACATCAGCATCCCAAGTTATGTTTCTTTTTTCAAGACGACGCACAGCTCAGTTCTTTTTTCTATAAGAATGCAAAACTGAACCTATGTTTTCCCTTCAATAATAATATATAGATATATATCTTATTTTATTACATATATATATAGAAACAACATAAGGTTCCGTTAAACCTGTCGTTCGTCCAACCATTTTATAGACCTCCCCACTTCCTTTATTTTTTGTTTTCATTAATCCTATATCTGAATTTTCTTCCTCTTTCTTTTTTGATGTAAACTAAGTTTTGTCTCAGTACTTTTCCCTAGAACCAACTCAATTGTCCCACGTCTAGCCTAAAAAATAATAATACCACATGTCCTATTAACTCATCAAATTAAAATGATATTTTATTTCATAAATTGAAAGTTCTTACAAAATAATAATAATAACTGTTTATATACAACTTGGCAAGTTAACTCGTAGTGATTGCGTACATAAGCTTGCAAAGATTTTACTAACCAATGCAGTAATAGATGTGCAATCATGTGTTTATGTTTTTATAACATTTCTTCGTCCAGCCCAACATGTATTTTCACCCAGCCCAGTAAGTCGCGGATTTCGAGAAAAATGCAAATGGGCTTTAAATTCTACCATATATATAAACGGGCCGCATAGATGCTGCATCATTGTTTCACCTAGCCCACCAAATGGAGTAAAAAAACAAATGGACTAGCTGACATCTGGGCCAGTAGGTCGAAGCCTAAGCAAGGCGTTGGATTTACATCCAACGGATGGCATTCTTCTTCAATCCCTCGTCTTCTTCCCCCAGCGTTGCCGGGACCGCCTACTCCAGCCTCTGGCGTCCAGCGATGTTGTTTTGCGTGCCTTGCAGCGAAACGCTACCCCGCCGACGGCCAGGCCATCCCTCCACTCCGCACCTTCTGTTATTCTCTGCCGAGTGTAGGCCCACCCCGCACCTGAACCAGTCAAGTTTCCCACTCCTCTCCGTCTACGACTCCACTGTCACGTCTTCCCCATCTCCGGGTCATTCCAGTCTAGGGCCTCGCCATCGTCCACCGCCTCGCTGCACTCGGCATGTCGTGGTCAACAAACGAGAGTCATCAGAAGAGGACTGTATGTGAGAGCCTGGCGGCTGGGAACCATGAGGTCCATGGTCGCACGCAAGGATAGCTCCTCCTTATTAAGCTGTTTCCTTCCCCTGACAGTTGGGACCCACCGGATGTATCTTCGCATGGAAGGAAGTGCCTCCTTGTTATGCGAAAAAAACTATTCCTCCCGATGACAGCTGGGACCCGATAGATTTGGTGGCTGACTTGTGCGCCTACTAAGCAGACGTGTACGCAAGGCTTTGTCAACTTAATCAACAAATGATTCTAGCAGCTGGACCGTTGGATGTTAATCCAACAACTGTGCTTCTTCTTCAACCTCTATTCTTGCTCCTATCTCCCATGGGTGGCAGTGCTGTCGCACACCCGAACCAGTCAAGTTTCCCACTCCTCTCCATCTGCGATTCCACTATCGCGTCTTCCCCATCTCCGGGTCGTTCCAGTCTGGGGCCTCTCCATCGTCCATCGACCTTGGTGCGCTCGGCACGGTGTGGTCAACATGGTCAACAAACAAGAGTCATCAGAAGCCTCACACCGCAGTCGAACCAGTGAACCCTCGTACTCCTCTCCGCACGGGCTTCCACTGTCGCGTCTTCCCCGGCTCCGGGTCGTCCCCTTCCTAGGCCTCGCCATCGTCCACCACCATGGTGCTCTCTGCGCGGCATGGTCAATGTGTTCAACAAGCGACTTCCATCGGAAGAGTACTATACGTGGATAGGCTGACAGCTAGGTCCACGACAGCCGCAAGGAAGTGCCTCCATATTACGCAGAAAATAATTATTCCTCCACCTGACAGCAGGGACCCACCGGTCGGGCCACCGTATTTCATGAAAAAAAACTCCCCCCCCCTAACTGCTGGGACCCATCGGATGAGCTATCGTATTTCGCAAAAAAGCGTTCCCCCCGGTGTCAGCTCGGACCCACCGGAACTGCCTCCTTATTACGCACAAAAAAATGAATACTCCCCTGCTAGCTGGGACCCACCTTGGTGGGAAGCTGACTTGTGGGCCTACTAAGTTGATGGGGACGGAAGGCTTTGTCAACTTAGTCAATATGAACGATTCTAGCTCTAGTGACCGTATGATGTCCATCCAATGGTCGTAGTGCTTCTTCAACTCTGGTCTTCTTGCTCCATCCACCCAAAGGAGCGCCGGTCGTGCCGCATGCTCTTGGCTCCCGTGGATGGCTGTGCTGCCGTGGAGGCCTCACCGCCCCCAACTATTCCAACCACTGGCCAGGCCCTGAGCGACGGCAGCCTCACACCGTAGCCGAACCAGTGAACCCTCGTACTCCTCTTCGTGTGGGCTTCCACTGTCGCGTCTTCCCCGGCTCCGCGTCGTCCCCTTCCTAGGCCTCGCCGTCGTCCACCGGCTTGGTGCTCTCGGCGCGGTGTGGTCAACGTGGTCAAGGAACGACTTCCATCGAAAGAGTACTGTACATGGAGAGGCTGACAGTTGGGTCCATGGCGGACGCAAAGAAGTGCCTCCTTATTACACGCAATATAATTATTCCTCCACCTGACAGCAGGGACCCACCGGATGGGCCACCGTAGTTCGCGAAAAAATGTCCCCCCCCCCTAACTGCTAGGACCCACCAGCTACATCTTCGCACGCAAGGAAGTGCGTCCGGGCAAAAAAACGATTTGCCCCCTGATTACTGGGACCCACCATCAACATCTTCGCACGCAAGGAAGTGCCTGACAGTCGGGACCCACCTGGTCGAACCGTAAGTAGCATTATCATTCTAGTCACGAACGTGTACGTACATACTGGTCGATGTAGAGGCGCGCACGTGTCGTAGTAGAGGCGTGCATGTGTCGTAATAGAGGCACGCACATAGCATGTACACGTACGTACAACGGCCAGTGTGCAAGAAAGAAAATACGGCCACATACATACATACGGGTGGGGTCTCGAACGCCTACTCGCGCATATGTACGGCCAAGGCTCGTGTACATGGCTTGGTCCAAACAGAGAAATTGCATCATTGTCGTGTTCATGGGGAGGCAACGGAATGCGTCGTGTTCATCGGGAGGCAATGGAATGCGTCGTGTTCATCGGCAGGCAACGAAACACGTGGGAGCCAACCGGTTTGGACGAAACAACCGATGGAAACGAGGCTTGACATACCGCAGAACGGAGGAAACGGCCTTGTGTTCGACCGACCACGTTCGAAACTGGATCCTGTTCATCAGGAGGGGTCTGGCGTACCGCAAAATGGAGGAAATGGACTTGTGTTGGACCTCCTACGGTCGAAACGGGGTCCTGTTGATCGGGAGGGGTGTGGCGTACCGCAAAATGGAGGAAACAGACTTGTGTTGGAGTGCTACGATCGAAACGGGCTTCCTGTTCATCGGGAGGGGTGTCGCGTACTGCAAAACGGGACTCCACGGGATATTGTTCATCTCCACCGTCGACCTCCTCCAGCCTCCACGGGCTACTGTTCATCCACCGTCGACCTCCTCCAGCCTCCACCTGTGACTGTTCATCCACGGGCTCCTGTTCATCCAGCCTCCACCGCGCGCTACTCTACCGGCTACTATTCAACCACCCCTCTCCACGAGCTCCTGTTCAACCACCCCTCCACATGGCTACTGTTCATCCACCACTCCATTGTCTACTGTTCATCCAGCCCTCCACGGGGTCGTCCTGTTCATCCAGCCCTCCACAGGGTCCTGTTCATCCAGCCCCAACCGGCTCGATCGATCGGGGTCCTGTTCATCTAGAGGCAACACCACGGGGTCCTGTTCATCCACCCCCACTAGGAACTGTTCATCCAAACCCCCCTACAATGCTCACTGTTCATCCAGAGGCAGCATCGATCGGCTTCAGTTAGCAGTAGTAGCGAAGGAATCGCTCGATCGGGTTCAGTTAACAGCCATCGATCGATCGCACGGGTTCAGTAACGCGTAGCCTGCAGTGCAATCGCTCGGGTTCAGTTAGATCCCAACGCCTTGCTCGGGTTCAGTTAGAGCCCAACGCCTCGCACCCATGCGTGTACGTGTATGAGAGAAATGCGCATCGCTCGGCCCCCGACCACCCACCATAACCAGGAACTCGCCAAAATTTTCCTCGCCCTCGCTTCTACCTCAGTTTTTTCCGTCATGGATGGCCCAAAGAATATCATGCAGCTACGTCTCCGCCCCGCCCAGGATGAAAAGCCCATTTTCTGTCATGATTTTTTGTCACAGAAGTAGGAGCCCACCACATCTATGATGATACCGGGTTTTGTCACAATTATGGCCATAGAAATGTCATAAGTATGACAGGAAAAAAATTCGTCCGGCCCAAAATGTCACGGATGTGTCTTTTTTTTGTACTGTTAGGCTGTGTTCGGCCAGCTTGCGTGGGATCCGTGGCATGTCAGAATGGTGACAGGCGAAGATATCCCAGTTCTCGCATAGAAACGCCCGCAGTGCGGCGTCGATCATGGGGTCCAGCTGTGCCTCAATGGATGCTATCTTCGTGGAGTTCGTTGGGTGGACTTGGAATTTGACTATTTCGTCGGCTGGTTTAAAGGAGGTGGATTTGGATCGTTTATCGAGTATCACATCGTCCCTATCCACTGTGGAGTGCAATGCAGTTAATTCTTCGGCCGCGAGGGCTTCGGATAATGCCTCGAGGGCCAAGCTGGCGGTTTTCTTCTCAGCGCGGAGTGCTATGTCCGGATCACTGGCAAGAGTGATGATTCCATTGGGCCCAGGCATCTTGAGTTTCATGTACCCATAATGGGGTATAGCTTGGAAGCTCGCAAATGCATTCCGCCCTAACAGGGCGTGATATCCACTATTGAAGGGGGGCACTTGGAAGGTTATCTCTTCGGACCGATAATTCTCCGGTGTGTCGAATACCACTTCGAGTGTGATTTTTCCCGCACATCGCGCCTCCCGACTAGGGATAATTCCTCGGAAGGTCGTGCTACTTTGCTCAATGTGGCTCCTGTCTATTTCCATTTTGTTGAGAGTTTCCTCGTAGATGAGGTTTAGTCTGTTGCCGCCGTCCATGAGCACTTTGGTAAGCCGAAAGCCGTCCATGATTGGACTGAGGACCAATGCGGTTGGTGCCTGGACTGTTCTAAACTGCGGTTCGTCACTGGCATTGAAAGGTATGGTTGTGTCGTTCCAGGGGTTTATTGCTACAACTTGGCAGACTTTGGCGAGGCCGCGGAGTTCTCTCTTGCGCCTGTTATTTGAGGCGAAAGTCTCGAAGACTGTCAATACTGTAGTGTTGTTTTCCGTGAGATGTTGCTCCGTGGTGTTTTTGATCAGGAGATCCTCGCCGCTCTTGGCTACCTACCGAAGTATCCAACATGCTCTAAGGATGTGTGTTGGTATGGTATCTGGTGTGGTGTGTATTTTGCATGGCCCTATCAAGCCATCCCTCCAAAACGGTTCTGCGCCCTGTAATGGGCTTCGATTTTTTTGTTATTGGATCGGGCGACCTATGAGGGTACACCATTTTTGTTCGGATGAGGGGTTTAGTGAGAGCCAGTGGATCCCAAAAGGCTGCCTGAGTTTTCCAGGTGCTTTCCATCGCGCGGTACTTCTGTATTATGGTTGCCAACTCAGCGAAGGGTGATACGTGACGGCGATTTATGGCATTGACGATTCCCTTGTCCGTGCATTTTTTACAAAATAATGAGATTGCGTCTTCATCGCGACAGTCCTTGACCGTGTTCTTGACAAGGAGGAATCTGGCCCAAAAGTGATGGACCGTATCTTGGGACTGATGTCTGATGTGGGTAAGATCGCTTGTACCTGGGTGGGTGGGTGGATTTAAGTCCGAACCTTGGCCCGATCTAGGACCCGGAGCTTGAGAATTTTCTGAGCTTAATAGTTCAGGCTCCGGGATGTCGACCAATTTTTCCGGCCCACAGTCTGATTCTAAGTTCGGAATTTTGGGCATGTCTTCCCGCGAGCGGGTATCCGGCGCGGTGAGATCGGAAATCCGGACATAGTTCGTCCTTAAGATAGGCGAAGAGCTGTATTGCTCCTCTACTATCGCTGCCTGATGGGTGATCGGCGGAGATTTAGTTTCCCTCTGATCGGGTTTAAGCCCAATCTGATCGTTGTCCGTAGCGACTCCCAGGGCGGTGATGCGATCGAGGAGTTCATTTAAAGAAGATAACTCCGTCGGATCCATCTGTTCGGAGTATTCTATGCTTACGCGGAGGCGATTTTCGATGACCCAAGAATTCATCATCGACCTGACGACCGAACGGGCGGTCATAGTGAAGCCGCCCAGCCGGAGGGTTTGGCCTGAGGCCAGGGCTCCACCAGAGGTGATGTTGTCCCTGATAACAAGGTGAGCCATCAAACCTTTTCTTCGACGTCACAGTGGAACTCTCAATGAAAGCACCAATGTCGGTATCAAAATCGGCGGATCTCGGGTAGGGGGTCCCGAACTGTGCGTCTAAGGCTAATGGTAACAAGAGGCGGGGGACACAATGTTTACCTAGGTTCGGGCCCTCTCTATGGAGGTAATACCCTACTTCCTGCTTGATTGATCTTGATGATATGAGTATTACAAGAGCTGATCTAGCACGAGATCGTGATGGCTAAACCCTAGCAGCTAGCCTATGATTATGAGTGTTCTTGTCCTACGGACTAAACCCTCCAGTTTATATAGACACCGAAGGGGGCTAGGGTTACACAAGGTCGGTTATAGAGAAAGGAATCTACATATCTGAATCGCCAAGCTTGCCTTCCACGCCAAGGAGAGTCCCATCCGGACACGGGACGAAGTCTTCTATCTTGTATCTTCATAGCCCAACAGTCCGGACCATGTATATAGTCCGGCTGTCTAAGGACCCCTTAATGCAGGACTCCCTCAGGCGCTGATAGTCATACTGCTTACCACCAACATCTTATTTTATTCGGCGGTATTGTGGGATGAAGCGGCCTGGACCAACCTTACATATCCACGCACATGAGACTGGTTCCACCAACAGACATGCAACTAGTTTTGTATAAAGGTGGTTGGCGGGTGTCTGTTTCTCCCACTTTAGTTGAATCTAATTTGACTATGGCTGGTCCTTGAAGAAGGTTAAAATAGCAAACTGGATGAAACACTGTTGTGATTTTTGCGTAGGTAAGAACAGTTCTTGCTAGAAGCCCGTAGCAGCCACGTAAAACTTCCAACAATAATGTAGAGGATGTCTAACTTGTTTTTGCAGGGCATGTTGTGTTGTGATATGGTCAAGATATGATGTGATATATGTTGATGTATGAGATGATCATGTTTTGCAATATCGACAACCGACTGGAGCCTTAGGGTTGTCTCTTTATTGTATGAAGTGCAAGTGCCATGTAATTGCTTTACTTTATCACTATGCGTTAGCATTAATTGTAGAAGCAATAGTTGGTGTGACAACCTCAATGCAACAACGCTACAATGGAGATCAAGGTGTCAAGCCGGTGATGATGGAGATCATGACGATGCTTTGGAGATGGAGATCAAAAGCACAAGATGATGATGTCCATATCATGTCACATATTTTGATTTCATGTGATGTTTATCCTTTATGCATCTTATTTTGCTTAGAATGGCGGTAGCATTACAAGATGATCCCTTCACTTAATTTCAAGATAAAAGTGTTCTCCCTGAGTATGCACCATTGCTACAGTTTGTCGTTTCGAGACACCACATGATTATCGTGTGTGATAGACTCTACGTTCACATACAACGGGTGTAAGACATTTTTGCACATGCAGAATACTTGGGTTAAACTTGACGAGCCTAGCACATACATACATGGTCTCAGAACACTGGAGACTGAAAGGTCAAAAATGTGTTATATAGTAGATATGATCAACATAGAGATGTTCACCATTGATGACTACCCCATCTCACGTGATGATCAGACATGGGTTAGTTGATTCGGATCATGTATCACTTAGATAACTTGAGGGATCTTAATTTAAGTGAGATTTAATTAGTAATTTGATTAATTGAACTTAATTTATCATGAACTTAGTCTTATAGTTTTGCATATCTATGTTGTAGATCAATAACTCGCGATTTAGCTCCCGTAATTTTTGATATGTTCCTAGAGAAAACTAAGTTGAAAGATGATGGTAGCAATAATGCGGACTGGGTCTGTCATCTAAGGATTATCCTCATTGTTGCACAAAAGAATTATGTCCTTAATGCACCACTAGGTGATATACCTATTGCAGGAGTAGATGCAGACGTTATGAACGTTTGCCAAGCTCAATATGATGAATACTTAATAGTTTAGTGCGCCATGCTTTACGACTTAGAACGGGGACTTCAAAAACGTTTTGAACACCACGAAACATATGAGATGTTCGAAGAGCTGAAATTGGTATTTTAGACTCTTGCCCATATCGGGAGGTATGAGACCTCTAACAAGTACTTTGCCTACAAGATGGAGGAGATAGCTCAGCTAGTGAGCATGTGCTCAGAATGTCTAGGTACTACAATCGCTTGAATCAAGTGGGAGTTAATCTTCTAGATAAGATAGTGATGGATAGAGTTCTCTAGTCACTATTACCACGCTACTAGAACTTCGTGATGAACTATAATATGCAAGGGATGACGAAAACGATTCCCGAGATCTTCGCAATGCTGAAATCGGCGGATATAGAAATCAAGAAAGAGCGTCAAGTGTTGATGGTTACCACTAGTTTCAAGAAAAAGGGCAAGGGAAAGAAAGGGAACTTCAAGAAGAATGGCAAGCAAGTTGCCACTCCCGTGAAGAATCCCAAAGCTGGACCTAAGCCTGAAACTGAGTGCTTCTACTTAAAAGGGAATGATCACTAGAAGACGAACTGCCCCAAATACTTGGCAGATAAGAAGGATGGCAAAGTGAACAAAGGTATATTTGATATGTACCATACAAGTATTCGTAGTAGCCCCTGGGTATTTTATACTGGTTTAGTTGCTAAGATTAGTAACTCGAAACATGAGTCGTAGAATAAATATATACTAGTTAAGGGCGAGGTGACGGTGTGTGTTGGAAATGATTCCAAGGTTGATACGATCACCATCACACACTCCCTCTACCTTCGGGATTAGTGTTGAACCTAAATAAATGTTATTTGGTGTTTGCGTTGAGCATGAATATGAGTGGATCATGTTTACTGCAATGCGGTTATTCATTTAATTCAGAGAACAATTGTTATTCTGTTTACATGCATACAACCTTCTAGGTCATACACCCAATGTGAATGGTTTACATAATCTCGATCATAGTGATACACATATTCATAATATTGATGCCAAAAGATGCAAAGTTGATAATGATAGTGCAACATACTTGTGGCACTGCCGTTTAGGTCATATTGGTGTAGAGCGCATGAAGAAACTCCATATGGATGGACTTTTGGAATCACTTGATTATGGATCATTTGATACTTGCGAACCATGCCTCATGGGCAAGATGACTAAAACTCCGTTCTTTGGAACAATGGAGCAAGATAATAACTTAGGGATAATTGTATTCTTACCCTTAGTTGTGTCCCCCTCAACCGAAATGCCCTTAGTTTTTGAAAACACGTGGTGTTGCCCAACCCACTTTGTCGTCTTGTGCTTTTTCCCTTTGACCGTTTGACCATCACTTTGAAAACTTCATAACTAATTAATACTAAATCAGAAAAATACAAATAAGATGCCAAAATGTTCCAAAAAACATCACCTATATGTCAATGTCACTTGCATTCATGACAAAAGTGTTGGTAAGTAGCCATTCGAGTTTTGGCTCTTATCATACCACCATGAACAGTAAAATCTAAAAGAAGTCAAAAAAATCAAGAAAAAATTGGTGGCAAGTATTGCAAATGTTTTAAGTGCTTTCCAAGTTTCATGATGGAATGGCATTCGTGGAAGTCATGGCAAAAATAACAATAAATACTCGAAAATAGATTATTATTTTTGCCACGACTTCCACGAATGCCATTCCCTCATGAAACTTGGCAAGCACTTCAAACATTTGCAATACTTTGCCACCACTTTTTTCTTGAATTTTTTTAGATTTTACTGTTCATGGTGGTATGATAAGAGCTAAAACTCGAATGGCCACTTACCAACACTTTTGTCATGAATGCAAGTGACATTGACATATAGGTGATGTTTTTCGGAACATTTTGGCATCTTATTTGTATTTTTCTGATTTAGTATGAATTAGTTATGAAGTTTTCAAAGTGACTGTCAAATGGTCAAAGGGCAAAAGCACAAGACGACAAAGTGGGTTGGGCAAGAACTAGTGTTTTCAAAAACTAGGGGCAATTCGGTTGAGGGGGACACAACTAAGGGTACAAATACAATTTTCCCAAGAACTTATTGGAAATAATATATACCGATGTATGTGGTCTGATGAGTGTTGAAGCACGCGGTGGGTATCATTATTTTCTGACCTTCACATATGATTTGAGTAGGTATGGGTATATCTACTTAATGAAACACAAGTCTCAAACATTTGAAAAGTTCAAAGTATTTCAGAGTGAAGTGGAGAATCATCATAACAAGAAAATAAGAGTTTCTATGATCTGATCACGGAGGCGAATATTTGATTTACGAGTTTGGCCTTCATTTAAAACAACGTGGAATTGTTTCACAACTCATGCCACCTAGAACACCACATCGTAATGGTGTGTTCGAACATTGTAACTACACTTTATTAGATATGGTGCGATCTATGATGTCTCTTACTGATTGACCTTTATCATTTTGGGGTTATACATTAGAGACAACTGCATTCACATTAAATAGGGCACCGTCTAAATCCGTTGAGATGACACCGTATGAACTATGGTTTGGCAACAAACCAAAGTTGTCGTTTCTAAAAGTTTGGGGTTGCGACACTTATGTCAAAAGGCTTCAGCCTGATAAGCTCGAACCCAAATTGGGGAAGTGCGTCTTCATAGGATACCCTAAAGAAACAATTGGGTACATCTTCCGCAATAGATCCGAAGGCAAGATCTTTATTGCTAAGAATGGAACCTTTCTAGAGAAGGAGTTTCTCTCGAAAGAAGTGAGTGGCAAGAAAGTAGAACTTGATGAGGTAATTGTACCTTCTCTCAAATTGGAAAGTACCTCATCAAAGAAAACAATTCCCGTTATGCCTACACAAACTAGAGAGGAAGCTAATGATGATGATCATGAAACTTTAGATCAAGTTACCACTAAATCTCGTAGGTCAACCAGAGCACGATCCGCAAGAGAGTGGCACGTAATCCTGTTTTGGAAGTCATGTTACTAGACCAAGGCGAATCTACAAACTATGACGAAGCTATGATGAGCCCAGATTCCGATAAATGCCTTGAGGCCATGAAATCTGAGATATGATCCCTGTATGAGAACAAAGTATGGAATTTGGTGGACTTGCCCGATGATCGGCGAGCCATTGAGAATAAATGGATCTTCAAGAAGAAGACAGACGCTGATGGTAATGTCACCATCTACAAAGCTCGACTTGTTGTGAAAGGTTTTCGACAAGTTCAAGGAGTTGACTATGATGAGGCCTTCCCACCCGTAGCGATGTTTAAGTCAGTCCGAATCATGTTAGCAATTGCCGCATTTTATAATTATGAAATTTGGCAAATGGATGTGAAAACTGCATTCCTTAATGGATTTCTTAAAGAAGAGTTGTATATGATGCAACCAGAAGGTTTTGTCGAACCTAAAGGTACTAACAAAGTGTGCAAACTCTGGCGATCCATCTATGGACTGGTGCAAGCATCTCGGAGTTGGAATATACGCTTTGATGAGGTGATCAAAGCATATGGTTTTACACAGACTTATGGTGAAGCTTGTATTCACAAGAAAGTGAGTGGGAGCTCTTTAGCATTTCTGATATTATATGTGGATGACATGTTGTTGATTGGAAATGATATAGAATTTCTAGATAGCATAAAAGGATACTTGACTAAGAATTTTTCAATGAAAGAACTCAGTGGAGCTGCTTATATATTGGGCATCAAGATCTATAGAGATAAATCAAGATGGTTGATAGGACTTTCACAAAGCACATACCTTGATAAATTTTTTAAGAAGCTCAAAATTGATCAGTCAAAGAAAGGGTTCTTGCCTGTGTTACAATGTGTGAAGTTGAGTAAGACTCAAAACCCGACCACGGAAGAATATAAAGAGAGAATGAAGTCATTCCCTATGCCTCGGTCATAGGTTCTATAAAGTATGTATGCTATGTACCAGAGCTATTGTGTGCCTTGCCATGAGTTTGGTAAGGGATTACAATAGTGATCCAGGAGTAGATCACTGGACAGTGGTCAAAATAATCCTTAGGTACCTAAAGAGGATTAAGGAAATCTTTCTCGGTTATGGAGGTGATAGAGAGTTCGTCAGAGTTACGTCGATGCAAGCTTTGACACCGATCCGGATGACTCCAAGTCTCGATTTGGATACATATTGAAAGTGGGAGCAATTATCTAGAGTAGCTCCATGCAAAGCATTGTAGACATAGAAATTTACAAAATACATATGGACCTTAATGTGACAGACACATTGACTAAACCTCTCTCACAAGCAAAACATGATCACACCTTAGTACTCTTTGGGTGTTAATCGCATGTTGATATGAACTAGATTATTGACTATAGTAACTCTTTGGGTGTTGGTCACATGGCGATGTGAACTAGATTATTGGCTCTAGTTCAAGCGGGAGACTAGTGGAAATATGCCCTAGAGGAAATAATAAAATGGTTATTATTATATTTCCCAAATCATGATAAAGGTTTATTATTCATGCTAGAATTGTATTGATCGGCAACTTAAATCCATGTGTGAATACATAAACAAATACCATGTCCCTAGTAAGCCTCTACTAGACTAGCTCATTGATCAAAGCTTAAGATGGTTAAGGTTTCCTAACCATAGACATGTGTTGTCATTTGATAACGGGATCACATCATTAGGAGAATGATGTTATGGACAAGACCCATCTGTTAGCTTAGCATATTGATCGTTCAGTTTATTGGTATTGCTTTTTTCATGTCAAATACATATTCCTTCGACTATGGGATTATGCAACTCCTTGATACTAGAGGAATACCTTGTGTGGTATCATACATCACAACATAACTGGGTGATCATAAAGATGCTCTACAGGTATCTCCGAAGGTGTTTGTTGAGTTGGCATAGATCGAGATTAGGATTTGTCACTCCGAGTATCAGAGAGGTATGTGTGGGCCCTCTTGGTAGTACACATCATAAGCCTGCAAGCAAATGACTAAGTTTAGTTATGAGGTGATGTATTACGGAACGAGTAAAGAGACTTTCCGGTAACAAGATTGAACTAGGTATGAAGATACCGACGATCGAATATCGGGCAAGTAACATATCGATGGACAAAGGGAATTACATATGTTGTCATAACGGTTTGACCGTGTAACACCCCGATAATCATGCTACAGTAAACTCCTGCTAATGACTGCCAAGTCATCACAATTATCTTGTTAATCATCACTTTGTTCCAAATCAAACTCAAACTCAAATTCAAATGGCATGTCAAATTATTTTCCTCAAAAGATATCAGGCAAAAATGTTCGTTGGGGTGCAAATATTCGCTAACTAATTGTCAAGTAGAAAGCAACACCATTTGTCTCTCCCTTTAATCAATAGGAAAAAAATAAAATGGTCCAACAACTACCAAAATACCCATTTCAAAATAAATAAATGTTTATGTTTTTTCAATTAACTTGAAACCTTGTGGGCCTCTCGAAAATTATGACTAATAATTATGTGCCAAATTTCCTTGTCAGAAAGTTCAATTGCTATTTGTTTTAAATACAAAAAAGAGGAAATTATAAAACAGAAAAAAATAGTAAAGGGCTTAGCTAACTAATGTGCATCTAGGCCCTAGAGGCCAGAGAGCACTAACAGCCCACCTCACCTCCTCTCCCTTTCCTCACGCTATAGGATACACGAGGTTGCTATATGGCGTGTACGTCGCCGGCTAACACTGTAGCGCGTACCGCCCTGCGTCTTTCCTTTCATTATCGGGCCGGCCCAGTTCGCTCTTCTCTGGTTCTGTCGGTTTTGGGAAGGTTCTAGAACCTTCCGAAAACCGGTTTTTTTGTTTTTTATGTTTTCTATACTGGTTTTTTTGTTTTCCTCTTCTTTTCATTTTTTTCTTTCGTTTTCTTTCGGTTTTTCCTTTTCTTCTTTTATTTTTATTTTTCATTTTTTCTTTCCCTTTCTTCTATTTTTTCCTTCTTCACTTTTAGACTATTTTTGGCATTTTTTATTTCGAATTTGTTAACAACTTTTTTTAATCGAATTCAAAAAATGTTCAACAATCCAAAAATTCTTCATCCAATTCAATTTTTTGTTCATCATATTTAAAAACTGTTCATAAAAATTCAAAAGTTGTTCATCAAACTAAAAAAATGTTCATCGGTTTTCTTTTTTTCCATTGAATTTGTTTGTTCATCATATTAAAAAAATGTTCATCACATTCAAAATTTGTTCACTGAAATAAAAATTTGTTCATCACATGAAAATTTTGTTCATAATTTTTTCAAAAACATTTCTCTAACACAAATTTTGTTCTTCAAATTAAAAAAAATTGTTCATCAAATGCCAAATTTGATCATCGATGGTCAAAATATGTTCATCAAATTCAAAAAAAAGAGTTCATTCTTTGGAATCATGAACATTTTTTACAAATACGTGAACATTTTTTTGAATTCTTGAACATTTTTTAGAACCATGAACATTATCTTAAATTCAAGACAATTTTTTATAATCATGAACATTTTTTGCAAATTCATGAACATTTCACGAATGCATGAACTTTTTTTGAAATCATGAACATTTTCTGTAATCATGAACATTTTTTGCAAATTCTTGCACATCTCGCTAATGCATGAACTTTTTTTTTGAAATCACGAACATTTTTTAAAATTCATGAACATTTTTTGACAAATTCATGAACATTTTTTGAATTCCCAAGCATATTTTTGAAATAATTATTTTTTCGAAATCATTATTGTTTTTTTTCAAAATTATGAACTTTTACTAAATTTTAGAAGCTGTATGATATCCTGAATTATTGAAAAAACGCAAAGGAAAAGACGAAAAAAACATGAGCATGCCGGCCGCACATGGGTCGTGCCCTGCCCTCTAGCCCCGTGCCCTCTAGCTCGTGCCCTGGTCGTGCCCTGCGCCTGCCCGCCCTGTGCTGCTCCCCGCCGCGCCCGACGCTGGCCGTCGCTCGCCGTGGCCGCATCGAAGGTGCGCCCCCCAGCCGCCCGCGGCTCCTGCTCTAACTACTGTTGTTGTTGTTGAGCCACTGCTACTACTGTTGCTTTTGTTTTGCTGCTAGGGCTGCTGCATTGCTGGCACTCTTGTCGCTGCTGCTACTTCTTGCTGCTCACCGGCCGCCGTTCATGCTGCTTGTCGCTTGCCGCCGCTACCGCTGGCGCTTACTGCTCTGCTGTTGGTCCTACTGCTACCTGCTACCGGTGACTGCTACTGTTACTGAATGGCCGGCCCTTGCGTGTGTGCTGAATGCGCGTGTGTGTGTGGATGGTTGGGCTATGCCCAGTAATGGCCGGCCCTTGCTTAGATTAGCACTACTAGGTTTAGCTAGTATTAATTAGTGCTAAGTTAGTCTAGTAGTAGATGACATGGAGGGCCCCATTTAAATAAGTTAGGTTTATTTATTTGCTTAGTAAAAATTCTATGACATGTGGGCCACGCCTAGCCCTTTTGACTAGTCAATTTGACTTGGTTAATTTGGATTAACTAAATATAATAATTCCATAATATTGAATAAAACTTAGAAAATTAATAGAAAATAAACCATAGCTCGGATGAAAATACTTTGTACATGAAAGTTGCTCAGAATTTCGAGACGAATTCAAACACGTGGTCCGTTCGTCCGCCACACGTCCCTAGCATAGCAAACGTCGAACCTTTCCCCTCCAGTTCATCTGTCTGAGAGACGACCGGAAGCGGGAAAACTTTCCCGGATGTTTTCCCCCTTCCTCGGTATCGCGTAGCACTGCGTTAGATCACCCCTAGCACCGCTTATTGTTATGTCATGCATCTATGTTCTTTGTATTTACTGTTTCTTCCCCCTCTTCTCTCTGGTAAACCCCAAGACCACTGATGATGCCCCTGTGATTGACTACGTCAACGACGACTCTTCTTCCCTTTCAGCGAAGCTTCCAGGCAAGCCCCCCTTTGAGCATCCCGATATCGCCCAATCCATTCTCTCATGCTTGCATTAGATTTTGATACTTTAATTGATTGCTCCTATTCTGATGCATACCTGCTTTTGTACCTGCTATTGTACCTTACCTGCTTATCCTAAACTGCTTAGTATAGGTTGGTTAGTGATCCATCAGTGACCCCCACCTTGTCCTTGTTGCCCTTGTAACATCATCGACGACTCGATCAACGTGATCGACGATCAGAGACCGACACCTCACATCACATCACACCCCCTTTGTTGCCCGACTCTACGGATATACTATCGAATGCCGAGGGTGATACCTCGTAACGCACACCTGATGATAATTCTGTAGTGTAGCTATTCGATCTTAGTCAACGAGGGTGGTTCCTCCTTCACCATTCCCTATACAGCTCTGTCGTGCAACAGCTCAAGTGTGAACCTTGAGGGTTGTTCCTCATATGTTCATCTTGATGGTTATATCGAGTGGGAATCCCCCGAGGGTGATTTCTCAGGTTTCCCCCTTGATGTTTTGGACACACGGTTACCCAGACTTTATTTGAGAATGTTGTTGAAGTTGGGTCGGCCCTGAGGGGTACCCGCGAGTTGATGTGAAAGTCGAGCGGGCCCGGAGAGCACCCATGAGTTTTCCACATCGCACGGCTGGGCAGTCTAGGCCCTTGCCGTAAGTTCACGAGATGGGGCGACGGGGTCACATTATCGTGAGTCTGTGCTCGTCTCCACGAGACACCAATGCACTAACAAGTTTGGGTATTTTTTCTGAGTTAGCCTTTCGCCTTTACGCACTAACCACCACGCGAGAATAGTTATGGGCCTCGATGTCGCAGTATCAGCCGAAGCTTTATCAGACGCCCAGTTCAGCATTGTGGCACAGTCGGATCATGTTGGCCATCCGAGGCGGTGCTGGTATCCACCCTGCACATAATGACCCGGAGTGCTACGGGCGATGGACCCAAGACCCGGAGTGCTTAGGATGTAGACCAGCGGGGACCTCTCTGCTGAGCCTAGGTAGGGCTGCGACATGTTGATCTTCCAAGGCCGAGCATTGACCCAGAAAAGTGTATCCAGCCAAAGTAATCAAGCGTGTTGGAAAAACGTGGTGCACTCCTGCAGGGAAGATTATCTATTAATAGCCGTGTCCACGGCAACGAACGTTCAGACTTATATCCTGATCTTTTACAACTAGAAATGGATACTTGAAATATGTGGCCCTGGGATTGCTTTCGCAGGGAGTCGAGGAAGGATCTCTGGGCGTTAATGTTACAACATGCTTGTAAAATATTAAAATGCTATTCTTTACTCTTCTACATGCTGCAAGATGCTCGGAGCTGCTTGAAGATGCTAGTCTTTGATAGGCTAAGCCGTCCCTTCTATTCTTGCATTCTGCAGTTCAGTCCATAGATAAAAACCTTCCATTTGATACCAATGCATACTTAGTATAGATCTGATGCTTGCGAGTACTTCGGATGAGTACTCACAATTGCTTTGCTACCCCTTTTCCCCTTCTTTCTTCTTTCCAGTTGATGCAACCATATGGTGGATCCCTGGAGCCAGATGCCACCGTTGACGGATACTACTATGTGGAGACCGCCGACGACTAGGAGTGGTTAGGAGGTCCCAGGCAGGAGGCCTTGGCTCTTGGATCGTTGTTGCTTTTGTGCTAGCCTTCTTAAGGCAGTCATGTTTAACTTATGTCTGTTCTCAGATATTGTTGCTTCCGCTAACGCTTGTGTATCGAGCTTATATATTTGAACCCTCGAGGCCCCTAGCTTGTAATATAAAGCTTGTATTATTTTTATTTGTGTCTAGAGTTGTGTTGTGATATCTTCCCGTTAGTCCTTGATCTTGATCGTACACATTTGCGCGTATGATTAGTGTATGATTGAATCGGGGGCGTCACAAGTTAGTATCAGAGTCGACTGCCCATAGGAGCCCCCTTTCCAACACCTTGGCCAAGTTGAGTCTAGCTAATGAAAACGCTTTTACCATGGCTGTGCGGCTTACGGGCCCACGTCGCCATTGGGTGGTATTAGGATCTTTTATTCCTTGCCTATACTTTGAGAATCTGATCTCTCTTCTATTCAGGTTAAATGATTTTGCTAACTCTAATGTTAGGTTCTCGTAAATTGTTTCTCTCAGAGAGCCCCTCACTCCAAATGATTGCTTGGTGCACCAGAAGATTTTTAAGATACTCTTCGATGTTTTCCCAAGGCCCTTGTGCCCTTCGTCGTTACGATCCCTACCGCCGATAAATATTATGGGTAACTATCTACATTTGTCGTTCATACCTTCATCCCCAGTTGCTCTTGTTGTTACAAGATGCCCTAAAATACTAATCGATCTTCCAAAAATCCTCTATAGCCTATTGCTCTTGAAATTCTAGCTTGCTTGCATTATGGTTAAACCCATAAGTCTAGTAATCATATTGACATCCATTGTCACTATCATTTTGAGACCGTTGATTCAATATGTTGCAGATGATCGCAATCCCCAGTCGAACCCTAGAATTCATCCTTTTGGCTCAGGCATTATTTTGATCAGGAGCTAGTTATCGACCAGTCAAATTGTCGTCGATTGTATCCCTAAGTCTATTCAACTTACCCATCCTTAATCAAAGCATATGCTTCTAACCCCTTGATTTGGAAATCATAACTCCTTTGCATTCGAGCTTTCAATTAGTCAGTTGTTTCTATAATCTAATATCCTTACATTCTTTCTTCTTCTGGTGAAGTACTGATACTCACATCAGATCCCTTGTGGACCACCAGATCCTTTGTTGGATTTTATCCGACAACCCTCTTCACATTCAAAAACCTTGTGAGACTTTTCTTGGATACATAATTCCTTTGTTAAATTGTATCCCCTGCTTTTGTCAACCATGCGCTGCTTCCGAGCTTGAGTTATTTGTTCCTAAAGTTTGTGGTATATGTTCCTAAAGTTTGCATCATGCTTTTATATCAATATTTATTGCATTATGGGTTGTCATTACACATTATATCTCAATACTTATGGCTATTCTCTCTTATTTTACAAGGTTTACCATGAAGAGGGGGAATGCCGGCAGCTGGAATTCTGGCTGGAAAAGGAGCAAACGTTGGAAACCTATTCTGCACAACTCCAAAAGTCCTGAAACTCCACGAAACAACTTTTTGGATTTATTAAGAATTTATGAGCGAAAGAAATAGGCCAGGGGGCCCACACCCTGTCCAAGAGACAGGCCCCCCCTGTAGGGTGCGACCCCCTATCTCCTAGGCCCCCTGGTGGGCCTCCGGCGTCCATCTTCTACTATATCATCACTTTTACCCTGGAAAAAATCGTGGGCAAGCTTATAGGACGAAATTCCGCCGCCACGAGGCGGAACCTTGGCGGAATCAATCTAGGGCTCTGGCAGAGCTGTTCTGCTGGGGACACTTCCCTCCAGGAGGGGGAAATCATCACCAATGTCATCACCAATGATCCTCTCATCGGGAGGGGGTCAATCTCCATCAACATCTTAACCAGCACCATCTCCTCTCAAAACCTAGTTCATCTCTTGTATCCAATCTCGTATCAAAACCACAAATTGGTACCTGTGGGTTGCTAGTAGTGTTGATTACTCCTTGTAGTTGATGCTAATTGGTTTACTTGGTGGAAGATCATATGTTCAGATCCTTTATGCATATTATTACTCCTCTGATTATGAACATGAATATGCTTGGTGAGTAGTTATGTTTGTTCCTGAGGACATGGGTGAAGTCTTGCTATTCGTAGTCATGTGAATTTGGTATCCGTTTGATATTTTGATGAGATGTATGTTGTCTTTCCTCTAGTGGTGTTATGTGAACATCGACTACATGACACTTCACCATTATTTGGGCCTAGAGGAAGTCATAGGGAAGTAATAAGTAGATGATGGGTTGCTAGAGTGACAGAAGCTTAAACCCTAGTTTATGCGTTGCTTCGTTAGGTGTTGATATGGACCCATATGTTTAATGTTGTGGTTAGGTTTACCTTAATACTCCTTTTTGTAGTTGCGGACGCTTGCAATAGGGGTTAATCATAAGTGGGATGCTTGTCCAAGTTAGGGAAGTACCCAAGTGCCGGTCCACCCACATATCAAATTATCAAAGTACCGAACGCGAATCTTACGAACGTGATGAAAACTAGCTTGACGATAATTCCCAATGTGTCCTCGGGAGCTCCTTCTTCATTATTAGAATTTGTCCAGGCTTATCCTTTGCTACATAAAGGATTGGGCCACCTTGCTGCACTTTATTTACTTTATTTACTTTTTGCTCGTTACTATTTATCTTATCACAAAACTATCTATCACCTACTATTTCAGTGCTTGCAGAGAAAACCTTACTGAAAACCGCTTATCATTTCCTTCTGCTCCTCGTTAGGTTCGACACTCTTACTTATCGAAAGTACTAAGATAGATCCCCTACACTTGTGGGTCATCAAGACTCTTTTCTGGCGTCGTTGCCGGGGAGTGTAGCACTTTTGGTGATTGGAACTTGGTAAGGAAACATTTATATAGTGTGCTGAAATTTTCTGTTACTTGTCACTATGGAAACTAATCCTTTGAGGGGCTTGTTTGGGGTATCTTCACCCCAACCAGAAGAGCAAAGAGATGCTCCTCAACCTACTGAACCTTATGAAAATATTCACTTTGAGATTCCTTCGGGTATGATAGAAAAACTGCTAGCTAATCCTTTTGCAGGAGACGGAACATTGCATCCTGACTTACACCTTATCTTTGTGGATGAAGTTTGTGGATTATTTAAGCTTGCAGGTATCCCTGATGATGTTGTCAAAAGGAAGGTCTTCCCTTTATCTTTGAAGGGAGATGCAATGACATGGTATAGGCTATGTGATGATACGAGATTTTGGAATTATAAGCGACTGAAGTTGGAATTTCACCAGAAGTTCTATCCTATGCATCTTGTTCATCGTGATCGTAATTACATATATAATTTCTGGCCTCGCGAAGGAGAAAGCATCGCTCAAGCTTGGGGGAGGCTTAAGTCAATGTTATATTCATGCCCCAATCATGAGCTCTCTCGGGAAATGATTATTCAGAATTTTTATGCTCGGCTTTCTCTTGATAATCGCAACCTGCTCGATACTTCCTGTGCTGGTTCCTATATGCTGAAGACTATTGATTTCAAATGGGACTTATTGGAAAGAATTAAACGCAACTCTGAAGATTGGGGTTCCGACGATGGTAAGGAGTCAGGTATGACACCTAAGTTCGATTGTGTTAAATCTTTTATGGATACCGATGCTTTCCGTGGATTTAGCTCTAAGTATGGACTTGACTCTGAGATAGTAGCTACTTTTTGTGAAACTTTTGCTACTCACATTGATCTCCCTAAAGAGAAGTGGTTTAAATATAATCCTCCTGTTGAAGTGAAAGTAGTTGCACCTATTACAGTCGAAGAAAAGACTATTACATATAGTGATCCTATTATTCCTACTGCTTATGTCGAAAAACCTCCTTTTCCTGTTAGGATAAAAGATCATGTTAAAGCTTCGACTGTTGTTCGTAAGAGTAATACTAGGACCTATACACCTCCTGAGCAAATTAATGTTGAACCTGGTATTGCTATGATTAAAGATCTCTTGGATGAGGACTTAGATGGGCATGTTATCTCTTTCTTGGGTGAAACTGCTAATATTGCTAGACCCGATACTAAGACACGTAGACCTGTTGTAGGCACGCCTGTTATTTCTGTTAAAATAGGAGATCATTGTTATCATGGCTTATGTGATATGGGTGCTAGTGCTAATGCGATACCTTATGATCTTTATAAAGAAATTATGCACGATATTGCACCTGTTGAATTAGAAGACATTGATGTTACTATTAAGCTTGCTAATAGGGACACCATTAAACCTATTGGGATTGTTAGAGATGTTGAAGTCTTGTGTGGGAAGATTAAATACCCTGCTGATTTTCTTGTTCTTGGTTCCCCACAAGATGATTTTTGTCCCATTATTTTTGGTAGACCCTTCTTGAATACTGCTAGTGCTAAGATTAATTGTGAAAAGAATATTGTCACTGTTGGCATAGATGGTATGTCTCATGAGTTTAATTTCGCTAAGTTTAGTAGACAACCTCGTGAAAGGGAACCACCTAGTAAGGATGAAATTATTGGTCTTGCTTCCATTGCTATTGCTCCAACTGATCCGTTAGAACAATATTTGTTAGACCATGAAAACTATATGTTTATGAAGGAAAGGGAAGAAATAGATGAAGTGTTCCTTAAACAAGAACCTATGCTAAAACATAACCTTCCCGTTGAAATTCTTGGGGATCCCCCTCCACCCAAGGGTGATCCCGTGTTCGAACTCAAACCCTTACCTGATAATCTCAAGTATGCTTATCTTGATGAAAAAGAAATATATCCTGTTATTATTAGTGCTAACCTTTCAGAGAAAGAAGAAGAAAGATTATTGAAAACTCTGAAGAAGCACCGAGCTGCTATTGGATATACTCTGGACGATCTTAAGGGCATTAGTCCCACATTATGTCAACACAAAATTTCAGTGGAGAAAGATGCCAAACCAGTTAGAGATCCTCAAAGACGATTAAACCCCAAAATGAAGGAAGTGGTAAGAAAGGAGATTCTAAAACTCCTTGAGGCAGGTATTATTTATCCCGTTGCTGATAGTGAATGGGTAAGCCCTGTCCATTGTGTCCCTAAAAAGGGAGGTATTACCGTTGTTCCTAATGATAAAGATGAATTGATCCCGCAAAGAATTATTACAGGCTATAGGATGGTAATTGATTTCCGTAAGTTAAATAAAGCTACTAAGAAAGATCATTACCCTTTACCTTTTATTGATCAAATGCTAGAAAGGCTATCCAAACACACACATTTTTGCTTTCTAGATGGTTATTCTGGCTTCTCTCAAATACCTGTGTCCGCGAAGGATCAATCTAAAACTACTTTTACTTGCCCTTTTGGTACTTTTGCTTATAGACGTATGCCTTTTGGTTTATGTAATGCACCTGCTACCTTTCAAAGATGCATGATGGCTATATTTTCTGATTTTTGTGAAAAGATTTGTGAGGTATTCATGGATGACTTCTCCGTCTATGGATCCTCTTTTGATGATTGTTTGAGCAACCTTGATCGAGTTTTGCAGAGATGCGAAGACACTAGTCTCGTCCTGAATTGGGAAAAGTGTCACTTTATGGTTAATGAAGGCATTGTCTTGGGGCACAAGATCTCCGAGAGAGGTATTGAAGTTGATAAAGCCAAAGTTGATGCTATTGAAAAGATGCCATGTCCCAAGGACATAAAAGGTATAAGAAGTTTCCTTGGTCATGCCGGCTTTTATAGGAGGTTCATTAAGGACTTTTCTAAAATCTCTAGGCCTCTGACTAATTTATTGCAAAAAGATATTCCTTTTGTCTTTGATGATGATTGTGTAGAAGCATTTGAAACACTTAAGAAAGCTTTGATCACTGCACCTATTGTTCAGCCACCTGATTGGAATTTACCTTTTGAAATTATGTGCGATGCTAGTGATTATGCTGTAGGTGCTGTTTTAGGGCAAAGAGTCGATAAGAAATTGAATGTTATCCAGTATGCTAGTAAGACTCTTGATACTGCCCAGAGAAATTATGCTACTACTGAAAAAGAGTTCTTAGCAGTTGTGTTTGCATGTGATAAGTTTAGACCTTATATTGTTGATTCCAAAGTTACTATTCACACTGATCATGCTGCTATTAAATATCTTATGGAAAAGAAAGATGCTAAGCCTAGACTCATTAGATGGGTTCTCTTGCTCCAAGAATTTGACTTGCATATTATTGATAGAAAGGGAGCTGAGAACCCCGTTGCAGACAACTTGTCTAGGTTAGAGAATGTTCTTGATGACCCACTGCCTATTAATGATAGTTTTCCTGATGAACAATTAGCGGTTGTCAATGCTTCTCGTACTGCTCCTTGGTATGCTGATTATGCTAATTACATTGTTGCTAAATATATACCGCCTAGTTTCACATACCAGCAAAAGAAAAAGTTCTTTTATGATTTAAGACATTACTTCTGGGATGATCCACACCTTTATAAAGAAGGAGTAGATGGTATTATTAGACGTTGTGTGCCTGAGCATGAACAGGAACAAATCCTACGCAAGTGTCACTCTGAATCTTATGGAGGACACCACGCTGGAGATAGAACTGCACACAAGGTACTACAATCTGGTTTTTATTGGCCTACTCTCTTCAAAGATGCTCGTAAGTTTGTCTTATCTTGTGATGAATGTCAAAGAATAGGTAACATTAGTAGACGTCAAGAAATGCCTATGAATTATTCTCTTGTTATTGAACCGTTTGATGTTTGGGGCTTTGATTATATGGGACCTTTTCCTGCCTCCAATGGTTATACACATATTTTAGTTGCTGTTGATTACGTTACTAAGTGGGTAGAAGCTATTCCAACTAGTAGTGCTGATCATAACACTTCTATTAAAATGCTTAAAGAAGTTATTTTTCCGAGGTTTGGAGTCCCTAGATATCTTATGACTGATGGTGGTTCACACTTTATTCATGGTGCTTTCCGTAAGATGCTTGCTAAGTATGATGTCAATCATAGAATCGCATCTCCTTATCACCCGCAGTCTAGTGGTCAAGTAGAGTTGAGCAATAGAGAGCTCAAATTAATTTTGCAAAAGACTGTGAATAGATCTAGAAAGAATTGGTCCAAAAAACTTGATGATGCATTATGGGCCTATAGAACTGCATACAAAAATCCTATGGGTATGTCTCCATATAAGATGGTTTATGGAAAAGCATGTCATTTACCTCTTGAACTTGAACATAAAGCATATTGGGCTATTAAAGAGCTCAATTATGACTTCAAACTTGCCGGTGAGAAGAGGTTGTTTGATATTAGCTCACTTGATGAATGGAGAACCCAAGCATATGAGAATGCCAAGCTTTTCAAAGAAAAAGTCAAACGCTGGCATGATAAGAGGATACAAAAGCGTGAGTTTAACGTAGGAGATTATGTGTTATTATTCAACTCTCGTTTAAGATTTTTTGCAGGAAAACTTCTCTCAAAATGGGAAGGTCCCTACGTTATCGAGGAGGTCTATCGTTCTGGTGCTATAAAAATCAACAACTTCGAAGGCACAAATCCGAGGGTGGTTAACGGTCAAAGAATTAAACATTATATTTCAGGTAATCCTATCAATGTTGAAACTAATATTATTGAAACCATAACCCCCGAGGAATACATAAGAGACACTTTCCAGAATGTTCCAGACCCCGAAAAGGCATAGGTACGTGGTATGGTAAGTAAACCGACTCCAAAACAACTCTAATGGCAATTTTTATCAGTTTTGGATTATTTAAGAATTTTAGGAAGAAAGAAGTAGTCTGAAAGGGACACGAGGCTCCCACGAGAGAGGAGGCCGCCCCCCCTATAGGGCACGCCCCCCTGTCTCGTGGGCACCTCGTGTGCCTCCCGGACTCCGTTTTCTTGTATGTTACGTATTTTGGTCGGTAAAAATTCATTATATATACTCCCGAAGGTTTTGACCACCGTATCACGCAAATATCTTCTGTTTTCGTTTCGAGCTGTTCCTGTTGCAGATTTGGAACAAGATGTCGTCCCAAGATTCGGAGGGAGAGAGCTACATGGCTGATTATATTGCAAATCCAAAAGTATATGGGGATGTGGAACATTATGGCTGGACCACAGAGGAAGAAGAAGACTATGATCCAAAGAGGAAGGAGGAGACAAGCTCCGATGAAGAGGACGATCTACTACCTCAACCTGGTGATATGCATGTGGAGTTCAAGAAGTTAAGCCTCCCTAAGGTCCAATCTATCCCACCATGTTTTTTGCAGGACAATAAGGCAGCACTATGCAAAAAGATAATGAAACTTGAGCTCGAGAATGAGGATCTGAGGGAGGAAAATTTTAGCCTCAGACGCAAGCTAGAGAAGAAAAATGCAACAATTCCACCATCATCATCACCACCTCCATCAGCTCTGAAGAAATAATCACATGGGTATGGGCACTCCCCTTGGCAACTGCCAAGCTTGGGGGAGGTGCCCCGGTATCGTATCACCATCACACTCCTATCTTTACCGCTTTATTTAGTTCGATCCTTTTAGTAGTATCTTGATCTAGTAGATTGAAGTTTTGATATCAAGTAGTTTTGAGTTTTGCATTGTGATCTCTTTATGTAAGTGAGTCCGTGTGCTATCTATAATAAAGATTAGTGTTGAGTCAAGGGCTTTGCTATGTTGCTATGATCTTGAGAAAGTAGAAAGAACAAAAGAGTTCATATTGATCTTATGGATAGTGATAACTTCACACATAGAAAGTATGAGGCATAAAAATTGTTGAGAGTTGATGAACGTAGCCTTGGTCATCGTTGCAATTAATAGGAAGTGATAAGGAAAGAGGGGTTCACATATAAATATATTATCTTGGACATCTTTTATGATTGTGAAGCACTCATTAAGTATGACATGCTAAAAGAGTTGATGTTGGACAAGGAAGACAACGTAATGGTTTATGTTTTCCGACATCTCAGTTAAAGTATATTGTCATTGACCTTCCAAACATGTTGAGCTTGCCTTTCCCCCTCTTGCTAGCCAAATTCCTTGCACCAAGTAGAGATACTACTTGTGCTTCCAAATATCCTCAAACCCAGTTTTGCCATGAGAGTCCACCATACCTACCTATGGATTGAGTAAGATCCTTCAAGTAAGTTGTCATCGGTGCAAGCAATAAAAATTGCTCTCTAAATATGTATGACTTATTAGTGCAGAGAAAATAAGCTTTGTACGAACTTGTTGTGGAAGTAATAAAAGCGACGGATTGCATAATAAAGGTCCACATACAAGGGGCAATATAAAGTGACGTTCTTTTGCATTAAGATTTCGTGCATCAACCCTAAACGCGCATGACAACCTCTGCTTCCCTCTGCGAAGGGCCTATCTTTTACTTTATGTTTTTACTTTATGCTTGAGTCAAGGTGATCCTCACCTTTCCCTTTTTCATTTTATCCTTTGGCAAGCTCCTCGTGTTTGAAAGATCATGATACATATATCCAATTGGATGTAAGTTGGCATAGGCTATTATTGTTGACATCACCTAAAGGTGAATACGTTGGGAGGCAACACAATAAGCCCCTATCTTTCTCAGTGTCCGGCTGAAACTCTATAACCACAAGTATTGCGTGAGTGTTAGCAATTATGGGAGACTACGAGATAGTTGAGTATGTGAGCTTGTTGAAAAGCTCTATTATTGACTCTTTCTGATGTTACGATAAATTGCAATTGCTTCAATGACTGAGATTATAGTTTGTTAGTTCCCAATGAAGTTTATGAACCATACTTGACATTGTGAATTGCTTATTACTTGAGCATAGGAAATCATATGACAAAATCTATATATGTTGCTGTTATTAGAATGATCATGATGCCCTCATGTCCGTATTTTATTTTTATCGACACCTCTATCTCTAAACATGTGGACATATTTTTCGATTTCGGCTTCCGCTTGAGGACAAGCGAGGTCTAAGCTTGGGGGAGTTGATACGTCCATTTTGCATCATGCTTTTATATCAATATTTATTGCATTATGGGCTGTTATTACACATTATATCTCAATACTTATGGCTATTCTCTATAATTTTACAAGGTTTACCATGAAGAGGGGGAATGTCGGCAGCTGGAATTCCGGTTGGAAAAGGAGCAAACGTTGGAAACCTATTCTGCACAACTCCAAAAGTCCTGAAACTCCACGAAACAACTTTTTGGATTTATTAAGAATTTATGAGCGAAAAAATAGGCCAGGGGGCCCACACCCTGTCCAGGAGACAGGAGGGCGCCCCCCCTGTAGGGCGCGGCCCCCTATCTCCTAGGCCCCCTAGTGGGCCTCCGGCGTCCATCTTCTTCTATATCATCACTTTTACCCTGGAAAAAATCGTGGGCAAGCTTACGGGACGAAACTCCGCCGCCACGAGGCGGAACCTTGGCGGAATCAATCTAGGGCTCTAGCGGAGCTGTTCTGCCGGGGACACTTCCCTCCGGGAGGGGGAAATCATCACCAACGTCATCACCAACGATCCTCTCATCGGGAGGGGGTCAATCTCCATCAACATCTTCACCAGCACCATCTCCTCTCAAAACCCTAGTTCATCTCTTGTATCCAATCTTGTATCAAAACCACAAATTGGTACCTGTGGGTTGCTAGTAGTGTTGATTACTCCTTGTAGTTGATGCTAATTGGTTTACTTGGTGGAAGATCATATGTTCAGATCCTTTATGCATATTATTACTCCTCTGATTATGAACATGAATATGCTTTGTGAGTAGTTACGTTTGTTCCTGAGGACATGGGTGAAGTCTTGCTATTAGTAGTCATGTGAATTTGGTATTCGTTCGATATTTTGATGAGATGTATGTTGTCTTTCCTCTAGTGGTGTTATGTGAACGTCGACTACATGACACTTCACCATTATTTGGGCCTAGAGGAAGGCATAGGGAAGTAATAAGTAGACGATGGGTTGCTAGAGTGACAGAAGCTTAAACCCAATTTATGTGTTGCTTCGTTAGGGGTTGATATGGACCCATATGTTTAATGTTGTGGTTAGGTTTACCTTAATACTACTTTTTGTAGTTAAGGATGCTTGCAATAGGGGTTAGTCATAAGTGGGATGCTTGTCCAAGTTAGGGCAGTACCCAAGTGCGGTCCACCCACATATCAAATTATCAAAGTACCGAACGTGAATCTTACGAACGTGATGAAAACTAGCTTGATGATAATTCCCAATGTGTCCTCGGGGGCTCCTTCTTCATTATTAGAATTTGTTTGGGCTTATCCTTTGCTACATAAAGGATTGGGCCACCTTGCTGCACTTTATTTACTTTATTTACTTTTTGCTCATTGCTATTTATCTTATCACAAAACTATCTATCACCTACTATTTCAGTGCTTGCAGAGAACACCTTACTGAAAACCGCTTATCATTTCCTTCTGCTCCTCGTTGGGTTCGACACTCTTACTTATCAAAAGGACTATGGTAGATCCCCTACACTTGTGGGTCATCACCCCTATGGGTTGAATCTATGTCTTCCCTAGATCTGGGTCTATCTTTTATCATATTGGTTTCAGATCTATTATTTCAAAAACCCAAAAATACCTTGCAGCACTTTTTCTTTACTTATTTTATTTCTCACTTTATTCAGATCTATTTATCCAATCTCATACAATTTAAACCATCTTTCTACCGAGGAGGGATTGACAACCCCTCTTACGCGTTGGGTTGCGAGGTATTGTTCTTCGCGTGCAGGTACCGTTTACATAGTGTTGCTTGGTTCTCCTACTGGATTGATAACCTTGATTTCATAACTGAGGGAAGTACTTGCCGTAGCTGTGATACATCATTCCTTCCTCTTTGGGGAAATACCAATGCATATCTAAGCCATGTCACCCGTGTGTTGGTGGGTGGTGGGCCTCTCGAAGCCCATCTTCGCGTGAAACCAATGCCAAAAAATCCTATAAATACATAAACCCCTAGAAATAACCCTAGATCATAAGTTCCGCCGCCGCAAGCATATGTAGCCACGAAAAACCAATCTAGACCCTGTTCCGGCACCCTGCCAGAGGGGAAAATCATCACCCGAGGCCATCTTCATCATCCCGGTAGCCACCATGATGAGGAGGGAGTAGTCCACCCTTGGGGATGAGGGTTTGTACTAGTAGCTATGTGTTTGATCTCTCTCTCTCTCTCTTTCTCTCGTGTTCTTCATTTGGCACGATCTTAATGTATCGCGGGCTTTGTTAATATAGTTGGATCATATGGTGTTTTCGCCTCTCTATCTTGTTGTGATGAATTTAGTTTTCCCTTCGAGATTTTGTTATTATCGGATTGAATACTTTTATGGATTTGATAGCACTTGTTGTATGTCTTACTATGGATACCCATGGTGACAATGGGGTATCATATTGATTCATTTGATATATGTTTTGGCACTCAACTCACGGATTCCCAAGGTGACATTGGGGTAAACTATGCATAGGGGTTGATGCACATTTTTGTCTTTGTTTCTCCGGTAGAAATCTTGAGGCACTCTTTGAGGTTCTTTGTGTTGGATTGAGTATAGTGAATCTGAAACTGTTTGATGCATATCATATAATCAACTCACGGATACTCGTGGTGACATTGGAGTATGTAGGTGACATTAGAGTTGGTTGATGTGTATCATATGGTGTTATTTTAGTATGAACTCTTAGGTTGTTTGTGACACTTATAGGGATAGCTCGATAGATCGATCGGAAAGGATAACTTTGAGGTGGTTTCATACCCTACAAGTTCTCTGCTAGATAAGAACTTTGGAGTGATTCTTTGTCGCATGTTGAGGGATGGTTATATAATCTAATTATATTAGCACTGTTGAGAGATTGCACTAGCGAAAGTACGGACCCTAGGCCTCATTTTCAAGCATTGCAATATCTTTTGTGCTTACTTTTGTTACTTGCTACCTTGCTGTTTTTTTATTGTTCCTATTACAGATATCAATATCTACTATCATTACTACACTTGTATCACCATCTCTTAGCCGAACTAGTGCACCTATACAATTTACCATTGTATTTGGTGTGTTGGGGACACAAGAGAGTTTTTATTATTTGGTTGCACAGTTGTTTGAGAGAGACCATCTTCATCCTACACCTCCCATAGATTGATAAACCTTAGGTCATCCACTTGAGGGAAAATTGCTACTGTCCTACAAAACTCTGTGCTTGGAGGCCCAACATGAGTCTGGAAGAATAACTTTGCGTAGTATACATCAAGCTCTTTTCTGGCGCCGTTGCTGGGGAGGTGAGTGCTTGAAGGTATATCTTTAGATCTTGCAATTGAATCTTTTAGTTTCTGGTTTTATCATTAGTTTGGTTTATAAAAGAAAATGATGGATCTGAAAATTGTGCTCAATTGATAGAAGAAGAATTCGATAAAATGTTTGGCATAAAATCCATAAAGGATGAGCATGATTTCAATGTTGCTAGTGTGAATTCTAGGAATATCCATGATGCTAATGATATTTGTATGTCTTGCTTGGGGATGTTATGTTTGATGAAGATGATATTTTTTGTCCCCCAAGTTTTGATGAGAAAAATTATTATGATGATAGGATGCCCCCTATTTATGATGATTATGGTGATGACATGTATGCTATATTGAATACTGATAATCATGAAACTTGTCATCATGATTTTAATTTTCAATCACATGATAGTTATTTTGTTGAATTTGTTCCCACCATTATTCATGAGAACAAAATTGCTTGTGTGGAGAGTAATAAATTTTCTATGATTGTGGATCATGAAAAGAATGCTTTATGTGAGATTTATATTGTTGAATTCATTCATGATGCTACTGGAAATTACTATGAGAGAGGAACATATGCTTGTAGGTATTGCAATAATATTAAGTTTCCACTCTATGTGTTGAAATTTTTGAAGTTATGCTTGTTTTGCCTTCCTATGCTAGATGATTCTTGTTCTCATGAATTATTTGCTCACAAAATTCTATGCACGGGAAGTGGGTTAGGTTTAAATGTGCTTGTCATGTGATTCATGATGCTCCCGTTATGCTTCAATTCTTTACTTTTATGTGAGCATCGTTGAAATCATCATGCCTAGCTAAAAAGGCATTAAATAAAAGCGCTTGTTGGGAGACAACCCAACACTTTTACCTAATGTTTTTATGTGTTCACATGATTAAGCTATTGTAGTAATCATGTTTTATATCTTTTGTTTCAATAAAGTGCCAAGTAAAGCCTTTGAGATAGTGTGGATGATAGTTGACTTCATTCAGTGCAAAAACAGAAAATTTTGCTTCCAGTAACAGAATTGTTTAAATTCACTGGAACGTCATAAAATTCTGATTTTTTTAAAGATGATTGATATACAAATTTTCTACGTTGTCCTAAGTTTTCAGAATTTTTGAACTTACAGAAGTATGGTCATTGTTCAGATCATTACACACTGTTCTGTTTTTGACAGATTCTGTTTTTAATGCATAGTCCGCTTGCTTTCTAGTTTCTATGGCTTATATTGCTCAATATAAATATGGAAATGAAAAGGTATAGTAGGCATTGTGTGAGAACAATTATGAATCTTGTTCTTTACAGTACCAAAGTGAATGATTTGTCTTTATTATACTAACCCATCTCACGAAGTACCGTTAAGTTTTGTGTGATTGAAGTTTTCAAGATTTAGGTGAGATATCAATATGAGGAGAATAAGGAGTGACAAGAGACTAAGCTTGGGGATTCCCAAGGCACCCCCAAGGTAATATTCAAGGAAGATCCAAGCAACCAAGCTTGGGGATGCCCCAGAAGGCATCCCCTCTTTCGTCTCCAACATTATCGGTAACCTCACTTGGAGCTATATTTTTATTCATCACATGATATGTGTTTTGCTTGGAACGTCATTTTATTTTGTTAGGATTTTCTTGCTATTATTTATATAATGTTTTGCATCTTATATTTCAATAAAAATGTCAAGTATAGCCTTTGCCATGCTTATTTTGCAAGTCTATGTGTGGTTGTTTGAAAACAGAAAGTTGCACGCTAGTACGTGAATTCTTGAGAAAAGTCAGAATGTGATAAACTATTGAAAGTTTTTTCGCAAGAAGATATGACAAATTTTCTACAGTGTGGTAAATTTTCAGAATTTTTGGAGTTAAATAAGTATGAATATTCTTGCATCCTTTACAAGTTGTCCTTTTTTGGTAGATTGTTGTTATGTTCGCATTGTTTGCATGTGTTTTCTTGTTTAATGATTCTATTTGAGGATAGGAGTATTAAATATGCAGAGGCATTTAGTATGCAATGTTAAATAATAATTTTCATGATTTGCTACAGTAGAGAATGATAAGGTTATTGCATTGATTTATACTAACATATTTCACGAGTTCTTGTTGAGTTTTTGTGTGGATGAAGTTTTTAATATTTAGGGAAACCGTGATATAAAAGGAATTAAGGAGACACAAAACCTCAAGCTAGGGGATGCCCAAGGCATCCCGACATAATATTCCAAGAAGTCTCAAGGATCAAAGCTCGGGGATGCCCCGGTAGGCATCCCACCTTTCTTCATCAAAAATTATCGGTTAGCCTTAGTTGAGCCTAAGTTTTTGCTTCTTCACATGATGTGTGCTATTCTTGGAATGTTTTAATAAAATACTTAGATCTGAAAAAAAATTTAAGTAAGAAAGATTCCTCAAATGGCTACCCATTTACTTAACTACTCGCTTGATCTTCACTTATATCTTTTTGGAGTAGTTTGTCGAACACTCTCACGCTTCACTTATATTATTTTAAGACTTTAGAATAGTAATGAAAATTTGCACAAGCTTTGAAATTGGTCCTATTATGATGAATATTCAAGAAGGATATAATAAAAACTTTCATATAGATAACTGGATATGATAAGTTTGATTCCTTGCAATAGTTTTGCGATATGGAGATAATAATATGTGAGTCATGTTGGTGAGTAATTGTGCTTTAGTAGGAATATTGGTGTTATGGTTTGTGATTACCTATGCCAGCACGAAAGGCAATAGTTATGCAATGAAGTTACATCCTACTTGTGGTGCAGTATTCGGTGTTAGTTATGTTTAATGCTCGTTTATGATCGTTTTCATTCCTTGGTTGGTTGCTTCTCAATCTATTTGATAGCCTTTCCTTGTACTAAGCGGGAATATTGCTTGTGCATCCAAAATCCTAAAACCAAGTTGTGCCAAATGAGTCCACCATACCTACCTATATGTTGTATTTCCATGTCGTTCCAAGTAAATTTGTATGTGCCCACTCTAATTTTCAAAATTAATTTACTTTTTGTGTGCCCATACCACTCATGAAGTGGCATGGGGTGGCCAATATTATCCATGCTAGATGTGTTATTCTCAAGATGAGTGTTTATTCACTTGTCATTGCACTAGAGTGTGGCACGTAATAGGGATGCCCAGTCCCGAAATGAAAAGAAATTTTAATTATGTTGTCAATAATAAATTCCTTGGAAAATGTTGGTATGGAAGGCACCCGTGGATACGGCTAGCCATGGATTGTGAAAGAATGGTGGAAAATGGAATAAACTTTATTTTATGTATGGGAACCGCCTATGATGTATCTAGCATGGAAAGTATTGGGAATTCTTCGCTGTTTTCGTTGACAGGAAAAGCATGTCTCTCAAGAAAAGTTTATCTCTCAATTTAAGCTTTGAGCTCTGGCAACCCTACAAATCTCTGCCTCCCTTTGGGAAGGGCCTATCTATTTACATTTATGCAAATTTTATTTCTATTTCGAGTCTCCATCTTATCTTATAAAGCACCAACTAGGGAACACTATTGGCATACTTGTGCATTGGATGTAGCTAATATTCGAGTGTGTTTCATGAATGGATCAATGATTGAGCATAATGGGCTAGGCATAGCTTTCTTTCGTGTTGATATTTTGAAAGACATGGTTGCTTGTTGATATGCTTGAGTATTGATGTCCTCATGTCAAATTGTAGACTATTTCTTTGAATCATTCAAGTCCAAATGTCCATGCTATAAAAGAAAAGAGTATACGAGGAATATGATAGGTAGCATTCCACATTAAGAAATCCATTTTCAACTACTACTTTATCATGATGAGTTTTATGAGAAAGAGTTGATGTTATGATGCTAAGAAAAGTGATTGATGATCAAACTTATGCACTATGCTAGTATTCACACTTCATAAATTACTTCTTTTATCATTTACCTACTTGAGGATGAGTGGGAATTAAGCTGGAGGATGTTGATACATCTCCAACGTATCTATAATTTATAAAGTATTCATTCCATGTTTACAACAATTCTATATGGTTTTTGTATGATTTGAACGTAACTAACCCGGACTGACGTTGTTTTCAGCAGAACTACCGTGGTGTTGATTTTTGTGCAGAAATAAAAGTTCTCCAAATGCAACGAAACTTTTTGATGATTTTTTTGGAACAAAAGAGGTACTAGAAGCTTTGTGGGAGTACCAAAAGGTGAAGGAGGTGGCCACTACCAGAGCGTACCAGGGGCCTTGCCCATGTGCTCGTGGGGCCCTCGAAGCCCATCTTTGCGTGAAACCAACGCCAAAAAATCCTATAAATACATAAACCCCCAGAAATAACCCTATATCAGAAATTCCACCGTCGCAATCCTCTATAGCCACGAAAAACCAATCTATACCCTGTTCCGGCACCCTGCCGGAGGGGAAAATCATCAACCGAGGCCATCTTCATCATCCCAGCAGTCACCATGATGAGGAGGGAGTAGTCCACCCTCGGGGCTGAGGGTTTGTACTAGTAACTATGTGTTTGATCTCTCTCTCTCTATCTATCTCTCTCTCTCTCTCTCTCTCTCTCTCTCTCTCGTGTTCTTGATTTGACATGATCTTGATGTACCGCAGGCTTCGTTAATATAGTTGGATTATATGGTGTTTTCCCCTCTCTATCTTGTTGTGATGAATTGAGTTTTACCTTTGAGATTTCGTTATTATTGGATTGAATACTTTTATGAATTTGAGAGCACTTGATGTATGTATTGCTATGAATACCGGTGGTGGCAATGGGGTATCATATTGATTCATTTGATATATGTTTTGGCACTCAACTAGCGGATTCCTGAGGTGTCACTGGGGTAATCTATGCATAGGGGTTGATGCACGTTTTTGTCCTCGTTTCTTCTATAGAAATCTTGGGGCACTCTTTGAGGTTCTTTGTGTTGGATTGAGTATTATGAATCTGAAATTGTTTGATGCATATCGTATAATCAACTCACGGAACTCATGGTGACATTGGAGTATCTAGGTGACATTAGAGTTGGTTGATGTGTATCATATCGTGTTATTTTAGTACAAACTCTTAGATAGAACAATCGGAAAGGATAACTTGGTGCTATTTTAGTACGAACTCTTGTATAAATCGATCGTAAAGGATAACTTTGGGGTGGTTTCGTACCCTACAAACAATTTCGTATTATGTTCTCCGCTAGATAAGAACTTTGGAGTGATTCTTCATCGCACATCGAGGGATGGTTATATGATCCAATTATATTAGCATTGTTGAGAAATTGCACTAGCTAAAGTACGGACCCTAGGCCTCATTTTCAAGCATTGCAATACCATTTGTGCTCACTTTTTTTACTTGCTACCTTGCTATTTTTCATTGTTCCTATTACAAAAATCAATATCTACTATCATTACTACACTTGTATCACCATCTCTTCACCGAACTAGTGCACCTATACAATTTACCATTGTATTTTGTGTGTTGGGGACACAAGAGACTTTTTATTATTTGGTTGTAGGGTTGTTTGAGAGAGACCATCTTCATCCTACACCTCCCACAGATTAATAAACCTTAGGTCATCCACTTGAGGGAAAATTTCTACTGTCCTACAAAACTCTGCGCTTGGAGGCCCGACACGAGTCTACAAGAATAAAGTTGCGTAGTAGACATCAGCGTCGGGGCGCAGCCTCCTCGTCATTGGTGCCCCCAAACAACGCCTCGCGTGCGTCATCCTTGCACTCCTTGTCGGCGACCACTACCTCGGCTACCTGCTGCCGATACCACCAGCGGGCGAGGCGGATCTTGCGGGCAGAGTAGTAGGACTCGAACATCGCCTCCTGCTCCGCCAAATCCGCATCCTGCATGACCACCCCGCCAGCGGAGACTTTGCTCCCAGAGGAGGTTGTGGTTGTAGTTGGCATCAGCCTGCGCCGCCCGGAACTGCTCCTCCCGCACCATGTCCATATAATGGGCACGGGCCTCACCGATGGTCAGGGTGCAATGCACCGGTGAGAGTGGAGCAAAGGGGGAGTGTGCCGCGAAGGAAGACGAGGGTGGCATTGGCTCATCGTCGGAGGCATCCTCCAGTTGCACATCTTCTGGCTGCCTGCCGGCCTGCTAGTCGGCAGCAATGGCAGCCATGGCCTTCTTCAGTTTTGGCGTCAACCCGTCCCAGAGAGCTTTGGCTGCGGAGGGATCCATGGCAAGGAGTGGTGTGGAGAGGGATGAGTGTGGCTATGGCCGGGGCACTGAGGTAGCAGTTTATATAGCATGGGTGGGCGGCAAACGGACGGACAGGTGGCACTAGAGGAGACACCTTGGCAACCGCCTTCCATTAATGCGGGCGGCAGGCGGACAGATGGGCGGCCAACATGTCATTTGAACGTGCGATAGGTGCCTGTCGGTGTTCTGGGAACTGGGGTCCCCAGACTTACCTGCCTGTGGCCCGCGGCGTGGCTCCTCCAGTGGCCCAATGCCGTCTTCGTCAACCAACACTCAAGACCCTCGCGAGGGGCCAAGCCTCACGAGGCGGATGACACAAGGCCTCCCCAGGAGCAACCTCACCAGGCAGCTCGCGAGGGAGGCGGAGAGATCAAGGCAAGGGGTACCTCGTGAGGTTCCCATGATGCAAGCCATGACGACAAAGGCCAGGCGGGCACCAGCACGCGCAGTGTTCTCGTTTCCTCTTTGGTGCTAAGGGGGCAAGCGCAGGCATGGGGTACTGAGGCATCAGGCAAAGGTTTCCACATCGGTGCAATAAGACCAAGACCAGCAGGACGGCAGGACGGAGGTCACCATGGAGCCCAAGACTGCGTCACCACCAGATCCTTTGGCAGGCGAAGACCACCTTTAGTCAGGATAACTTGTACTAGTTGTCCCGTTTCAAATCGGCTATTATTGGCTCCCTTCCCGCTCAATATTGGGGGAGAGGACCAGGGCCTCTACAAATAGGACTAGCCTCCACCAATGGAAGGGGACCGAAGGATCGGAATCTCACCTTGAGCAGAACCACCCACCAAGCACAAGAACACCTCGCCTCAGGAGGTAGTTCTTCCCCTTGTACTATTCATCATCGGCCCAAGAGGCAATCCACCACACCACACACTGGAGTAGGGTATTACACCACAATGGTGGCCTGAACTGGTATAAATCTTGTGTCTCTTGTGTTGTGAGTTCGTCGAGCTAAGATTAGAGATGGCGGCGTGGCTGAGAGCGAGATTCGATAGGGGGAAATCTTCGTGCGCACCCTAGTGTTTGAACCTCAAGGGTTTTGCTGGAACCCTAAATCTGACAGTGCCTGCACCGAGAAGCGGCGCGGTTGACGCTCTCTTGGCCGGCGCATCACTTCAATGCCGACGCCAGTGAGCGGCCGCATCCATTCTGGGCGGGCATGAATGCGGGTGCTGACGCTCTGAAGCGAAGCTGACCGAAAACACACAGGAGGGTGAGTGGTTTTTAGTTGGCCAAGGAGGGTCAGAAACGGGCTTGGGATCGGTTCGGACTCCCGCAAACCTCCCCCATTTTTGCCTCCGATTTGCAGGAGAAATCACGTTCAAACCGCTCCATGGACCGATACATGGGCGCCTTGGATAGCTTCCACGGTTCAGATGGTTGCAGGGGGTTTACAAGTCGGGGTTGGAGATGCCCTTATATGCACACTTTTGTGAGGTAAAAGATGGATTAGAAAAAAGATCTTTTAGCTCCAGATCAGCTGGCTTTTGGGATTCTTTAATCCCTACTTTTATTTCTCATCGTCTTGTAAATGACATGTCAATTATTTGAGGAACAAGTATATTAGGAAATCTCCAATGTTGGCCCTCAAAGGATTAAACCGCATGCATCTGCCCGAACAGAGCTGTCTGAACGTGTTTTGTCATCCAACGCGGTACCCCATTGGCCTGGGATTGATCCGGACGTCCTCTTTCCCGCAAATGAGAGGCCAACTAGGGGAGCTTTGCATTAGTCCGAACCCCACCACGCAGGACTCCGACACCCCAACCCACTCAAATGCCCTTCCCGATCCACTTTTCTTCTAGTTCGCCTTGCCCCCTTACTTTGCATCCTCACCCTCCTTGTCTACCGCCGCTGTTGTACCTCTTAGCCGCCGCCCAGGCATCACAGGACACCTGCACCCTCCCCCCCACCAATGCGTCTACCCTCCTTGGATTATGTCATCATCCAACGAAGATCCGTCTGCAGCCAAGTACCATCCACCCCTACAAACGACGTCCATGGTGGATAGCAGGCCCGACAGGTAAATGGTTAAATGACAATCAGATTTTTTGTTGAACTTGTTGTTTTCTAAAGTAAGTACGATGGCGGGTGAGGGAGTCCTAGATTAGGGGGTCCTTGAACAGCCGGACTATATGCTTATGCCGAACTATTGGACTATGAAGATACAAGATCGAAGACTTTGTCCCGTGTCCGGATGGGACTCTCCTTTGCGTGGAAGGCAAGCTTGGCGATTTGGATGTATAGATCTCCTTCTCTGTAACCGACTCTGTGTAACCCTAGCCCCCTCCAGTGTCTATATAAACCAAAGGGTTTAGTCCATAGGACAAGAACAATCATAATCATAGGCTAGCTTCTAGGGTTTAGCCTCTACGATCTCGTGGTAGATCAACTCTTGTAATACTCATATCATTAAGATCAATCAAGCAGGAGGTAGGGTATTACCTCCATAGAGAGGGCCCAAACCTGGGTAAACATCGTGTCCCCCGCCTCCTGTTACCATTAGCCTTAGGCACACAGTTCGGAACCCCCTACCCGAGATCCGCCGGTTTTGACACCGACATTGGTGCTTTCATTGAGCGTTCCACTGTGTCATCGTGATAAGTCTTGATGGCTCCTTCAATCATCAGCAGCGATGCGGTCCAGGGTGAGGTTTTCCTCCCCGAACAGACCTTCGTATTCGGTGGCCTACGGGTCAACTCGCTTGGCCGTCTTGAGCAGATCGACAACTACGCCCCTGGTTGTCAGGTCAGGTTTGGAAACTTGAACTACACAGCCGACATCCGCGGAGACTTGATCTTCGCCGGATTAGAGCCTGCATCAGGAGCGCCGAACAGTCACGACGGGCATGACATAGATCTTCCATCGGACGGTGTTCGGGATATCGCACCTGCGGCTGCCCCGACATTCGATCCAGAGCAGATCACACCATCCGAGGACGGGTGGATGGACCCCGGCACGGAGGCCACACATTCATCGGCGCAAGAGCCGAACACAGACTTCACCTCTAAATAGATCTGTGTCATCGGACCCTCGGACTCGTCTCCGGCCATAGGTTCTGAACTGCGTGCGCCCGTGCCTATCGAATCCGACTGGGCACCGGTCATGGAGTTTACCGCCGTGGATATCTTTTAGCACTCAGCCCTGGGCGATGTGCTAAATTCATTGAGTTCTCTCTCTCTATCAGGAGACTCTTGGCTGAACTATGTCCGGCTTGAGTGGGAAGCGGACGACGAAGAAATTCGTTCCCCACCCAGCACCCATTTAGTAGCCGCTATCGACGACTTAACCGACATGCTCAACTTTGACTTCGAAGACATCGACGGTATGGACGACGATGTCGGAGAAGAACAGGAACCACCGCCCACAGGGCGCTGGACAGACACCTCATCATATGATATATATACATGGTGGATACACCTAAAGAAAGCAATGGTGATAAGGCAACGGAGGATAATTCCCTCGAGAAGCAATCTAAGCACCGGCGTCATCGACGGCGCTCTAACCCCTGCCATAGCAAAAATAGCGATACCGGCACAAGAGACGATGATGCCGAAGACAAAAACAACCCTGCCTAGCCAAGCACTGAACAAGCCGGACAGGAGGATGGGCAAGCTAGCCCAGATGAACAGGCAACGGATGGAGACTTGGAGGGCGACAATTATATGCCTCTCTCTGAAGACGAGGTGAGCCTCGGCGATGAAGAATTTGTCGTGCCTGAGGATCCCGTCGAGCAGGAGCGCTTCAGGCGCCGGCTTATAGCCACTGCAAAAAGCCTGAAAAAAAGCAGCAACAACTTCAAGCTGATTAAGATCTGATAACAATAGATGGACTGAGGTCCTGGCAGCCGAGGAATACGGACTCGAGCGCCCAACCAAAAGTTACCCGAAGCGCAGGTTGCTACCTCAATTCGAGGAGGAGGCGCTAGAGCCTACACTACCAGTGCAGGACGAGGCAGACCGGCCACCTCGTGGCCGAGACAAAGCGGCGTATCAGCCTGAACAACCGCCCGCACCCCACCGCCAATCAAACAAAAATACTAAGGCCCGGGGCTACACGCAGGACCTACGAGATGTATTGGAAAACAAAGCAGGACAGTCAAGATCGATCTACAGATCACAGGGGCGTGCCACAACACGTGAGGAAGACCGTCACACCGGATACGCTAAAACAAGTCCAACCGGGCTGAATACAATAGACCAGACTCATTCGAACTGCGTCGTGATGTAGCCCGGCATAGAGGCGCCGCACACCCCCTATGCTTCACTGATGAAGTAATGGATCATGAATTCCTAGAAGGGTTTAAACCCGTAAACATTGAATCATATGATGGTACAACAAAACCCGCGGTATGGATCGAAGATTTCCATCTCCACATTCACATGGCCCGTGGCGATGGTCTGCATGCCATCAAGTACCTACCACTTAAGCTAAAAGGACCGGCTCGGCACTGGCTGAATAGCTTGCCGGCAAACTCCATTGGTAGCTGGGAGAACCTGGAGGACGCATTCCTTGACAACTTCCAGGGAACTTATGTGCGACCACCGGACACTGATGACTTAAGTCACATAACCCAATAGCCCGGAGAGTCAGCCAGGAAATTCTGGACTCGGTTCCTAACTAAAAAGAACAAAATCGTTGACTGTCCGGATGCTGAAGCCCTCGGCCTTTAAGCATAACATCCGCGACGAGTGGCTCGCCCGACACCTCGGCCAAGAGAAGCCGAAGTCCATGGCAGCCCTCACGACACTCATGACCCACTTTTGCGCGGGCGAGGACAGCTGGCTGGCTCGTAGCAACATCATGCCAAGAAATCCTGGCACTTCAGATGCTCGAGATAGCAACGACAAGCCACGACGCAACAGACATAAGCGTCGGAACAATGGCGACAACGCCGAAGACACGGTAGTCAATGCCGGATTCAGTGGCTCCAAGTCCTGTCAGCGGAAAAGGCCATTTAAAAGAAACAGTCCGGGTTCGTCCAGTCTGGACCGCATACTCGATCGCTCGTGTCAAATTCACGGCACCTCGGGTAAACCAGCCAACCACACGAACAGAGAATGCTGGGTGTTGAAATAGGCCGACAAGCTGAATGCCGAAAACAAGGAAAAGGAGATGCATAGTGATGATGACGAGGAGCCCCGGCCGCCGAACACAGGAGGACAGAAGAAATTTCCTCCCCAAGTGAAAACGGTAAACACGATATACGCCACCCACATCCCCAAGCGGGAACGAAAGCGTGCACTAAGGGACGTCTATGCGATGGAGCCAGTCGCCCCAAAATTCAACCCATGGTCGTCTTGTCCGATCACTTTCGATTGCAGGGACCATCCTACCAGTATCTGTCATGGTTGTTCGGCTGCATTGGTCCTCGACCCCATCATTGACGGATTCCACCTCACGCGAGTCCTTATGGACGGTGGCAGTAGCCTAAACCTGCTCTATTAGGATATAGGGTGCAAAATGGGCATCGATCCCTCAAGGACCAATCCCACCAAAACCACCTTTAAAGGTGTAATTCCAGGTGTAGAGGCCAGTTGTATGGGCTCAATAACACTGGAAGTAGTCTTCAGATCTCCGGAAAACTTCCGAAGCGAGGAGTTAATCTTTGCTATCGTCCCCTTCCGTAGTGGCTATCATGCACTACTAGGACGAACCGCATTTGCTCGATTCAATGCGGTACCACACTACACATACCTCAAGCTCAAGATTCCAGGACCTCGCGGGGTTATAACAGTCAATGGAAACACAGAACGCTTGTTCCGTACGGAGGAGCACACTGCGGCCCTCACAGCAGAAGTACAAAGCAGCCTTCTTAGGGAGACCGCCAAGGCGACGATAATGCCCCTGGACACCATCAAGCGAGTCCGGAGTACTCTGCAACTGGATCGTCTGGCACGTCCAGAGCTCGACTAGCAGTTCGGCCTCCGTCCTAATCCCAGTCAAGCAGTGAAATTTGCGTCGTGCGTACAAAATTATGCACTCAAGATACCATGGGCATAGGCGGAGGCACGGCTACGACGAGGCCCACAATGCGGCTCAACCTCCCCAGGAGCCGTATACCTTCATCATTTTCTTTCTTTCAGGACCCTACTTTCGGGAAGCCTTTTCAGATAGCCTGATTATCAGACTCATCACAGGAAGGAACAACCAAGGAGGCAAGAGGCTTCGACGTACAAGGGAATACCCAGGTGGTCTCTGATAACGATCGTTATACCTGTTTTACATATCAGCATGCAGCCTGCCCTTGGTTAGGACATGTCAAATAGTCCTATTCTTGCTTATCGCGTCACTTGTATACATACGCTTTGACGTATTATTTAAATAACAATGGAAAAAACATACATCGTCAGCTTGTTATTATTTTTTCTTTATCTTTTTCCTTGACTGTTTATATACTATAAATTGCACCCGTACACTTTAGTACGTTCAGTTCGCCAGGGGCTTCAATGTACCCCATAACCCGGCAAGAAAAGTCCGAACACTTTCGACAATGCGGCACCCCGAACTTATAGCATTATATGCATCAGCTCCGAATCATGTCTTGGGTCAATAGTTGGGTTTGCCCGGCTCCCTTGTTTTGGTGCCTTACGTTCCGTTATATCGGCTAAGGCAGCGCAGGGAGAACTACTGCGATTGTGTCCCGGTTCTTCCGGACGAGCACCTTAGTAGAGAAAGCCGAAAACTGACTGTCATGATGCGGCGAGAGCTGGTCGCTCTTCAAGAGGTCTCAAATCCTTAAAGATTTTTTCTGCGTCGGGCGAGGAATCGGCCTTGTCTGATTTAGGCGTGTATAGCGCCCCAAGTTCATCCTTTCGAATACTAGGGGCTTCACCAAAATTTAAAATTGTAGACTTCTATGGCTAAGTGAGAGTGATAAAGCTACATAGTCCGATTGCCTTGTTCGCTGCGCTAAACACCTCCTTAAAAGGACCAAAAATTTGGATAAAGAGTGTTTAGGTTTATCCCGAACACCCCAGTACTAGTTACATGGGGGCAGAAGCCGACGACTACCAACTTTCGGATTTTTATAAACGGCCGCACAGAAGGTCATATTTTAAATCAACAAGTGTTATATAGCGCACACGAACTCGTTTTCGTATTACAGGATGACATGAGTACATTCATTCAAATATTACATCCTTGGCACATTCCTCCGCCACAAGGCGGGCGCCTTTCATAACACCTCATAGTACTTCTCGGGGTAGCGGTGCGCCTTGCCCTCCGGCGGTCCCTCCGTCACCAGCTTCTCGACATCCATCTTCGCCCAGTGCACTTTTGCGTGGGCGAAGGCCCGGCGGGCACCCTCAATGCAGACGTACCGCTTAACAACTTCAAGCCGCGGACAGGCATTTACCATCCGCTTTACAAGCCCAAAGTAGCCATTGGGCAGGGGCTCGCCAGGCCACAGCCGGACTATGAGGTCCTTCATGGCCAGTTCGGCCGCCTTGCGCAGTTCAACCAATTGCTTTAGCTGGTCACTCAAGGGCATCGGATGTTTGGTCCCAGTATATTGAGACCAGAACAACTTCTTCGTTGAGATCCCTTCTTTGGCACGGTATAACTCCGTGGCATCTAATATGTTGTGTGGCAGATCTGCGAACGCTCATGGAGACCTCCGAATTCGGGTAAGTAAAAGGAAAGTCTCCTTTACATGCTTGCTTTGCATAATGAATGCCTTACCCGCCGCTATCTTTTTGGCCGCCTGAATTTCTTGGAGTGCCGTTTGGGCTTCGGCCTTGGTGTCTCGTGCACTCTGAAGGGCCTTCACAAGCTCGGACTCTTGCGTCTTGGAGTCACGCTACAAGGACTCGAATTTTTTGACGAAGTCATGGAGCTCTTGCTGGACCTCATTAACCCAAGCCTCCTGTTTCTGACGCTCGGTGCACTCCTTGGCCGCCTTGTCTTCGGCCTCGGACAATGCTTTCTTAAGCGCCGCCACTTCGGTCGTGGCCCCTATTAAAATTCATGATGCTTTTGTCAGCATCAGTGATGTTTTCTTTATATGACACACGGACGGGGTATCACTTACCTTTGTTCTCCTCGAGCTGCCTATTTACGAGGCTCTTCCTTGGCCCGCCCCAGGTCCCGCTTCAGTCCGGCGACCTCCGTAGTACGGGCGGTAGTGGCCAGCAACGACGCCTGCTTATTCACATAGACATTTTCTGTTAGACTCATGCGGATACTAAGTTGACCCTTTGTTTGGCTTTTCTTTCCGAACACCAAACAGAGTATCAGGGGCTACTGTCTATAATGTGATATTGTCTTACACTTTTGTTACTTACCTCAAAGCTTGTTAGGAGGCTGGCGCAGGCTTCGTTCAATCCGCTTTTGACGGACCGAACCTTCTCAATCACCATACTCATAAGAGTACGGTGCTCTTCATTAATGGAAGCGCCGCGAAGCACTTCCAGCAAATTGTCTGATGCCTCTGGGTGGACAGAGGTCATCGGCACAGGCGGCTCGCCCTCCTTAGCGAGGGGCTGCCTACCTGAATTCGGAACCATTGGAGGTTTCGACACAGTATTCGGCTGGGGGGCAGACTTGCTGCGGCCCCTGTCAGCAGAATCCATAGGGGTCTTTCCCCCCATGTGCCCGGCGTTTGGGGTTTCGCCTTGGGGCATCTCCAGAACCACCACCCCCGTTCCGGTATCCTCTGGGACAACACCTCGGTGTCGTCCGCGGGCCAAGGGGAGGTGGTCGTCGGGAGTGAATAGCTATTCATCTCCGATTAACTCAAAGACCCGTCCGAAGAGGATACCTCGATGTGCGACTTGGCCGGACTGCATATGCGTGTTCGGCATCATAAGAAGCAATGAAGCTAAATGCACTAAAAGTACTATGGAGTACGGATACTTACGACTTCGCTAGGGGCTTTTCCCTGGGCAGCCACTCCTCGTTGTTGTAGGCGACCGTGGTGGAGTGGTCCGGAAGGGATGTCTTTCCCTTCTTAGGCGTCCTAGCCTCCCCCTGTGGGGTGGCTTTTCTCTTCTTCTTACCCCCCCTGGTGGAGGGAGGGAGGACTTCTTCTTCTTCCTCCCGGTCTTCATTGGAGGGGTGCGCCTTGGTGTCCTCGGACGACGAGTCCGATACGACCTTGTGCCGGAGACCTTTCCTGGTCCCCGCGGCTGTATTCTTGGCCTTCTTCTTCGGCACCTCATAGGGCGCCGGAAACAACATCCTTGTTAGAAGCTCCAATTCCAGATCTTCCGGTAACATAGCCGGGCAGTCGGTCCGCTCCGCCACTGCTACATAATCCTGCAGAAACAGTGTAAAAGGCTTAGGATCCTCCTCCAGATGTGCCGATGAAAGGTGCGTCCTGCGAAACACATAAACTTACCAGATTGGCGGGGTGCTTAACGCTGAGTCCGTGATCTTCGGTTATGGGTGATGGTACCTCGTTGGTCTTGAACAACAATTTCCAGATGTCTTCGTGCGTCGTGCCAAAGAATTCTCCTAGTGTCTGGTGTTCGGCTGGGTCGAACTCCCACAAATTGCAAACCCGTTGTTGGCATGGAAGGATCCGGCGTAAGAGCATACCATGTACTATGTTGACGACCTTGATCTTCTTGCTTATCATGCTCTGGACACAGTTCTGAAGTCCGGACAGCTCTTCAGCGGACCCTCAGTCTAAGCCCTTCTCTTTCAAGGAGGTGAGCCGCATGGGGGCGCCAGATCGAAATTCGGGGGCCGCCACCCAGTTGGTGTTGCGCGGCTCGGTGATGTATAACCACCCCGATTGCCACCCATTTACGGTCTCCACGAAGGAGCCCTCGGGCCAAGCGATGTTGCGCATCTTGCCCACCATGGTGCCCCCACACTCCGCTTGCTGGTCGACCACCACCTTTGGCTTCACGTTGAAGGTCTTCAGCCATAGGCCAAACTGGGGCGGGATACGGAGGAAAGCCTCACACACGACAATGAACACCGAGATGTTGAGGATGAAGTTGGGGGCCAGGTCATGAAAATCAAGCCTGTAGTAAAACATAAGCCCACGGACGAATGGGTGGAGGGGAAATCCCAGTCCGCGGAAGAAATGATCGAGGAACACTACTCTTTCCCGAGGTTTCGGAGTGGGGATGATTTGCCCCTCGGTCGGAAGCCTATGCGTGATGTTTGCGGCCAGGTATCCGGCCTCCCGTATCTTCATTATGTCCTCCTCCGTGACGGAAGAGGCCACCCACTTGCCTCCTGCTCCGAACATGCTTGAATGACTTTGTGGAGAAAGTGAGGGCTCGGGCGCTAGAGCCCGAGCATGCGAGAATGGATGAGCAGAGGAAGAAGAAGGCGTGGGTGAAAGAGGGGAATCCTTATCTCTTTATAAAGGCAGTAGAAACTGTGCGCCTCGCCACTTGCCCGATAAACTCGCTTATTTCCCAAGCGCCGCATCGATGGCGCGATTGGTTTACCCACACCCGTATTGATGAGAATCCCGTGATAAGGGGCACGATCTCTACTTCGACAAGACGTGCCAATAAAACCGCCTCGCAATACGTGAAGTAGCAGGCTGGGAGAAAACGGTTCGTATAATGACCGGGCCGCGGCGTGATGTCACGCTATGAAAAGTTGTCAGCAGATTAGATTTGTGGAATATTGTGCTCTCTACGGTGGTAAGTGGAAATTATTTTGCAGAGCCGGACACGATCCTCATATTCAAGATCTTCTATGAAGTATTCGGAGATGGAACCCTCCTTGCAATGCCAAAGACAATCTGCGCACCGGACTCATCGTCATTGAAGCCTAGTTCAGGGGCTACTAAGGGAGTCCTAGATTAGGGGGTCCTCGGACAACCGGACTATATGCTTATGCCGGACTATTGGACTATGAAGATACAAGATCGAAGACTTCGTCCCGTGTTCGGATGGGACTCTCCTTTGCATGGAAGGCAAGCTTGGCGATTCGGATGTATAGATCTCCTTCTCTGTAACCGACTCTATGTAACCCTAGCCCCCTCCGGTGTCTATATAAACCGGAGGGTTTAGTCCGTTGGACAAGAACAATCATAATCATAGGCTAGCTTCTAGGGTTTAGCCTCTACGATCTCGTGGTAGATCAACTCTTGTAATACTCATATCATTAAGATCAATCAAGAAGTAAGTAGGGTATTACCTCCATCGAGAGGGCCCAAACCTGGGTAAACATCGTGTCCCCCGCCTCATGTTACCATTAGCCTTAGACGCACTGTTCGGGACCCCTACCCGAGATCCGCCGGTTTTGACACCGACAGCAGGGTACTTGGTGGAGGAGGATGAGTTGTTGTGCGATGTGTGGTTGACTGTATCTATATACTATGAAGGAGGGAACTCAGGGGGCTTGATGTTTTGCCAATGCGTGCATGGTTTGTTTCATGTCCGAAAGAACTTCACGCCCCTACGACATGCATATCATCCACCAACGCAATGTGAAGTCGATATCCCATCGATGGTACACCATCTGTAGCTCTGTCATGAAGTTTTGCAGTGCCGTTCCATGAGTGGAGACACCGTGGCCGTCGTCCACCATGCAAATCGTAAGGTTTAGTTCTTGTTTCTCTACATGTTGTTTAATTTATTCATTTACTCTATGTTGCTCTACAAGTTGTATAAACTCCACACGCTGTCAAGATGTACTATATGACTCAAGGTAGGCCATTCATGTACATACATTATTTGTTGAAATTCAAGAGGCAACATGCGTGAGAAGACTTGCGCTAGTTCTGAATAGTATTGTTGCGTTTGGAATCGAGGAATTCAAAAAACTTGTTGAATATCTGGATATCTTGGATATAATATTTACATGTGAACTATTGTTCTAGTAGAGATATTTGCATGATATTTATGGATTAATCATGTGATTTGCTATAATTATTTTGAATGATTTTTGAACATTTAGGGAACATGCTTAGAGCATCTCTAGCAGATCCTGTAAACCGTGGTACTGCAAATTCTGTTTAAGGGATACTGTAAAACTAATTTGCGGGGCATGACAGAACATATCCTTCATACAATACCGCATAATTTAAACTTAGAGTTTGCACCACCATAGTTCGGTGGAAGTTCATCACGCGCTGGAACACACAAACTTAAACATACTATATAAACCTAATCTAAACTACTCTAGTCCTTCTTGACATGAATATAATACTCGTCCGCGGAGTTGGAGAGAGTGAAGGCGAGCTGGTACTCCTCCCTGGACGCCTTGAGCCATGCAGCAGCGCCTTCCTCTCAGGCCGTGACTGCCTCCTTCATCTTGACGATCTCGAGTTCGGCCTCGCGGAAACGCTTGGTGGTCGGCCATAGGAGGTCCCGATGCGATCGAACTCCCTCCACTCCCTCCGCTCGCTGCTGCGGGAGAGGGCGTCGCGCTCCCTCGCCTGCACGTGGCGCCATTCCTCAACCAGGGGGGATGGAGCTACCGGCCTCGTTGTTGTGGTGGGCGCAATTATGTGGTGGTGAGGTGTCGTGGGCCCCTCGGCCACCATGCTCGCAGCCTTTGCTTGACAATCCTACGCTTGAAAACAGGCTGTGCACGCAAGAATCGGCTGCCAGAGTGGGTGGATTTGGTGCCGGAGAGAGGGAAATTGCGTCGGAGGCGAGTGCAAGATATGGCGGATAGAAACCCTAAATCGCCCGAAATCCGGTAAATTTAGCAGCAGGGCCGGGAATATATGGGCTGCCCATATATTTTTTACCAGCCAAACTTTATTTTCCAGATCTGCTCGGACCAAAGTTTTCCCTGTTATAAGGGTGAGAGGGATTGGTGGAATAGTTGATTGTATTGCTTGAGCCTCGTGGGCATATATATGGTGAGTACATGATCTACTTGGAGTACAAGACAATGTAGGGATAAATCCTGTACTTCCTAATAGTCGCAATACTCAACATCCCCCCGCAGTCACAACGGTAGCGACGCAGACGGTGAGACTGAAGAAGAATCCAAAGGCAAGCCAACGAACATCCCCCCGCAGTCGTAACGGTCGACGCATCATGGAAGTTGTGGCTAGAAGTGAAAGCCCATGAGGTTGCTCAAGCAAGGCGATAGCCCTTCATGTCGGTGTCGATGTAGCCAAGAGCGTAGGGTAGTGTAGCCATTGTTGAGGTAGCCGTGCAAGGGACGCCGTGGTCGATGTCGAGTCGGGGTAGCCAGTGTCGAGGATGTCGCTGTGGAGCCGCGGGTGCAAGGAGGCGCTGAGTTAGTCATGGACATAGTGGTGTCGAAGTAGTGTGCGTCAAGTAGAGGACGGTGTTGATGAGGCGTCGCGCCGAGTGTGCCAAGCCTGGTGACATATCGTGGATGAAGGCACGCATCGGTGTTGCTGGGAAACGTGGCATGCAATTTCAAAAAAATCTTGTGCTCACGCAAGATCTATCTAGGAGATGCATAGCAATAGGAGGGGGAGAGTGTGTCCATGTACCCTCCTAGACCCAACGCGGAAGCGTTTGACAACGCGGTTGATGTAGTCGAACTTCTTCTCATTTCGACCGATCAAGTACCAAACGTACGGCACCTCCGTGTTCTTCACACGTTCAGCTCGATGACGTCCCTCGAACTCTTGATCCAGCAGAGTGTTGAGGAAGTAGATGAGTTCCGTCAGCATGACGGCGTGGTGACGGTGATGGTAAAGTTATTCGCACAGGGCTTCGCCTAAGCACTACATGAATATGACCGGAGGCCTAAACTGTGGATGGGGGGCGCCACACACGGCTAACAAGCATAGGTGTGTGTTCTAGCGGTGCCCCCCTTCATATATATAGGTTGTAGGGGAGGAGAGACAGCCAAGGGGCCCCCAAGTAAGAGGAATCCTACTTGGGAACCTCCCAATTTGGCCTCCCCCTTACCATATCCACCGGAGGGGGAAGGACGGAGGAGGGAGGAGAGAAGGAAGGGGGAGGCTGAAGGAAATATGCCATAGAGGCAATAATAAAGTTATTATTTATTTCCTTATTTCATGATAAATGTTTATTATTCATGCTAGAATTGTATTAACCAGAAACATAATACATGTGTGAATATATAGACAAACATAGTGTCACTAGTATGCCTCTACTTGACTAGCTCGTTGATCAAAGATGGTTGTGTTTCCCAACCATAGACATGAGTTGTCATTTGATTAATGGGATCACATCATTAGGAGAATGATGTGATTGACTTGACCCATTCCGTTAGCTTAGCACTTGATCGTTTAGCATGTTGCTATTGCTTTCTTCATGACTTATACATGTTCCTATGACTATTAGATTATGCAACTCCCGTTTACCGGAGGAACACTTTGTGTGTTACCAAACGTCACAACGTAACTGGGTGATTACAAAGGAGCTCTACAAGTGTCTCCGAAGGTACATGTTGAGTTGGCTGTCAGGACCCCGACTCAATGCCACATCGATCTAGCATGTAACACCTCATATCACTTTGCGGCCTCACGCACGGTATTCCCACGGGTGTCGCCTTACCTTTGCCCGGGACCGTTTGCGTCTTTTGGCACACGTATATGATAGTGTCGCTAGCATCCATATGGTAAGGAGCCCGGGCTGACATGGCTAGTCGTAAACCCAAAGTGGCACAAACTTACAGGGACAGGCATCCATGACCCAACATCGAACGTGTCAGTCATCAGCGAGTTAGTCCAGGCTGTAGCACTGGGCTAGCAGGACTCCGGTGAACCGGGCTGTAGCAGGCTAACAGGACTCTGGTATTCATCGCATGACATTTCCCCGAAGGGACAGACACAGGAACAAAGAAGGACACATGCCGGCCAGCCTAAGTGTTCCGGAGCGGTAGCAAGCTACCATGGCTCAGTGGAAACACTAGGAGACATTTCCCGGTAAGAGAGGCTACTAAGGATAAACAACTAGATAGTCAGATCCCACACATACCAAGCATTTCAATAACATACACACAATATGCTCGATATGTGCAAATACAACATGGCATCACAAAATGACTCTATGACTCAAGTAGTTTATTCAATAGGCTCCGAGGAGCGAGATATTACAAACATGGGTCCCATGACCCAACAATCAGAGCATACAAGTCAAAGCACATGCGGAAGCTTAACATGTCTGAGTACAGACAACTATAAATGAAAAGGCTGAAAGGCCTAACTATCTACCAGATCCTGCCGAGGGCACAAGATCGTAGCTGAGGTAACAAGCTAAACGTCGAAGTCCACGTGGAACTACTAGTGAGACTGAAGTCTCTTTGCAAAAACATAAATTAAGCAACATGAGTACAAATGTACCCAGCAAGACTTACATCAGAACTAACTACAGATGCATCATTATCAACAAAGGGGATGGTGGGGTTTGACTGCAGCAAGCCAGCTTTGACTCGGTGGCTATCCTGAACTACGACTGCAAGTAACTCTTTTGAGGTGGCGCACACGAGTCCACATATTCACCATATCAATACACCACTATGGATCCGCTCCCGTCTCCCTACGAGAACGCCATCCATAGCACTCACGCTTATCTTGCGTATTTTAGAGTATCCACTTTCACTTGTCTATGAACTATGCAAGGGGTCCAAGTTTCCATATCCGAGGAATCCGACTATTCGAATAGATAATGATAACCCTGCAGGGGTGTACTTCTTCACACACGCTCCCGCCACTTACCGCCCTGTACACGTCATGTACCTCGGCAACCTTCAAGCAGAAGCCGGGCGAGGGAGTCGGCCACGACCTGACTAACCGAAGAAGTCTCTAGTCCAGGTTTATCGCCTATTCGGGTTCCATCCGCAAGGAGATCCGGCCGGGGTGTCGCTCACGGCCCCAAACGATGTGTGCAGGGTTCCCAAGCCCACCATCCGGGTGCCACTTGGTACACCGTGCCACTGTGCCTAGTCTGTCCCAAGCCCACCTGTACCGGGTGCCACTTGGTAGACTACTAACACTACCTACAAACACTAGAAACTAATTGCAACTCCTGGACAGAGATCAAGTTGATTAATAAGTCGAGAGGGGCACTTAAGCATTCCAATGCGTGGTAGTAGCTGGTCATGGATCACAAACACAGAACTTAGTTCCTGAGGACGGCTGCAATGAGACAACCCACCATGTACTCCTACATGGCCTCTCACCGCTACCTTTACCAAATCGTGTTCACACACTTAGCTCACACACAGTAGGACATGTTCACACGCCTCTGATTCATCCCCGATGAATCAGACCTGACTCAACTCTAAGCAGTAGCAGGCATGACAAACAAGCATGAATGAGTAGGCACATCAGGGCTCAAACAACTCCTACTCATGCTAGTGGGTTTCATCTATTTACTATGGCAATGACAGGTCATGCAAAGGATAAAGGGGTTCAGCTACCGCAGCAAGTAACAAATATGTCGTTGTTGTCCTAATGCAGTAAAAGAGAGCAGGAGCGAGAGAGTGGGATTGTATCAGAATGAACAAGGGGGTTTTGCTTGCCTGGCACTTCTGAAGATAACATTGAGTCTTCATCAGTGTCAACGATCACATCATCGGTACAACGTCTACCGAGGGGGAACAACACCGGCAAAGACAGAAGAAACACGATCAATGCAATGCACAATATGATGCATGCTATGACATGGCAATATGCTGTGGTTTGAGCTAATGCAGCTAGCAACAAAGTTAAATGAAGTTGGTTTGGACCCTAAGTTCAAAACCAAACTCCATATGTGAAATTCAAATGTCATTTAATTGATTTGTGCTAAACAGCAGCTATAAGTTGTTCTAACATGCATGAAAATGGTACAGATGGATAGATTGGATTTTTCTGATAATTTTTCATATATAAATTATTTCATTCTGAGCTACGGTTGAATTTCTATGAATTATTGAAGTTTTAGCTATTTTCTGGAATTTATAAATCATTTCCTAATTTATTTTAATTCCAGAAAGGAATTATTGCGTCAGCATGACCTCATGCTGACCTCAGCAGGTCAACTAGGCGGGTCCAGGTCAAACCTGACCAGTGGGGTCCACTGGTCAGTGACTGGGGCTGGATAGTGCCAATGACAGGTGGGGCCGGGTCAACAGACACGTCAGCACGGTCAAAGCTGACGTGTGGGCCCACGGTGGTTAGGTTAACACTTAACAGAAAATAATAAGATTAAATAAGGGCGTGGGGCCCATACGTCAGTGGCTCTGGGGAGGGTTTGCTGGCCGTGATTAGCGCTAATCACGCGACCACGTCGGCTAGTGACGCCGGCGACCACGGCGACGGCGAGACCTCGCCGGAGTTGCGCCAGAGACGACGGATCGACGCGCCAGGGGCACCAGAAGATAGCCCGTGCCTGCGCGCATCTAGGGGAACCAACGGGAGGTGCGGGGGTGGACGGAGTTCGCCGGAAGCAAGGTCGTGGCGGTCGCCGGAGTTCGGGCGAGGGCGGCCGCGTGGTTCCAGTGCATGGGGGAGTTAGTTAGGGGTTCCGTTGGACTCGCCGTTGCTCCAGGAGCACGCCGAAGGCTCAAAATCGAGCGGAGATGCACGGTGGCTGCGAGAGCAACGACCATGGCGGACGGCGACGCTCGGGTACGACGGCTGGCATAGCTAGAGGATAGGAACGAGCTCGGGGAGGAGGGGAAAAGACGGAGGATCTCACAGCGCATCGGGTGGGGTCATCGACGAGCTCGGGGGCGCACGAGTGACGGCGAATCGGCGGCGACCATCGACGGCGGTCGAGGATGAAGATGACGGTGTGGAGGCGATGCAGAGCTTCCTGAGGGGCTTGGCTTGGTGGGGAGGAAGAGGGGGTCGAGGCGGAGCTCCTGGGCTGCTCAAGGGGACGAGGGAGGGGCCATGGCCGCGGTGGTGCAAGTCGGCGGCGGCAGGCGCGTTCGGTGATGAGAGGGAGGAAGAGCAGAGGAGGGGAATGAGCTCGGTGGGAGAGGAGAGAGGCACCAGAGGGTTTGGTGGAGTGAGGGGGAAGGTGCTGGGCGTCTCCGTGGCGCGGATTAGGACGAAGGGCGGCCTCCAGCGCGAAGCAGGAGGTGCCCGGGGCTCTCGGGCGCGCGCCACGCCTCGCCTCTGCCTACTGGCAGAGGAAGACGACGAGCGGCGAGGTAGATGGGCTGGGCTGGGCCGCTGGAGGAGTTGGGCCAGGTAAGTGGGCGCCAGGTAAGTCCTTCTGCTCTTTTCTAAATTTTGTGTTCTGTTTTATTTTTATTTAATCTTTTGCCACTGTTTTGAATTTAAAATAATTCAAACAATGCCAAAAGCTCCTCTGAATATTTTTATTTTGCTAGATGGACTTTTCCAAAAGCTCATAAAATATTTTAGGGGTATTTGAAATTATATTCTAGTTATATGAATATAATTCAAATTCAAATAGCTAATGATTTAAATTCAGAGTCCCAAAAATAAATCCTTAAAAATGTTCAATATTTTGGTTGGGACCAGAACCCTTGCCAAAAATTATCAAACATTTAAGAAGAGCATTTTGGAACAATGAATGAGATTTTTAGGGTTTTTTGCCCTTCTTTTATTTAGGGTTTTGAGGCTTCCAATTTCCCTCAGTTCAAGTTTCAAAAATTTAAACATGATGCACAGATGGAAGCAAGCATAGGTCAGGCCAGAACTAGGGATGTGACAACTCACCCCCACTAAACAAGAATCTCGACCCAAGATTCAAGTGTAGGGTAAGACGATGGGGAATGCAACCTAACACAATCTTCACGATCTAGGTTGCCCTTCATAAGAACATTGATTCGATCACCATCATTGTCTTGAAGTCTTGCTCTGAGAAATCCTGCCAACATGACATGGAGGGAAGAAGGAGACTCTAGAAGGGTCGATCTTCTCGAAGATCGAACAACTCAGGATCAACTCATGGGATGAGACATTGACACATCTCTCGAGCTGAGACACGAAGCATAGATCTGAAGAAATGGAGTGAGACAGATGACGAGGGTTCGCTAAGTAGACAACAATTCCACACCTAAGAAGGTGGTAAACGATTGTCAACGTAGCGAGGAGTTGAGTTGCCATGATACCACGATGAAACATCCTGGAGGAGGGTGATTCGTAGATTATTACCTTAAGTGGCAAAAAGAATTACCTTTGATATAGAGATCATTGAGACTCTCTATATCAGCCTAAGGCAAATCACAGCAATCGATTGGCGGGGGTCGGTAGAATGGCATACTCAAACTTGGATGATGTGGATTACCTTGTTGAAGACAACGTAATGGATGAATTTGCTTATCACCGGAAATGGAAGAGACCCATGGTAGAATGGTACATTGGCGGTGCAAGCTGGATACAAAATGCAAATGCTGGGAATGAGTCTGGTAACTGGGGAAGAACCCAACAATAGAGAGTGAATCCACTGTTTGAAAAGTTATAGCATAACCGAGGAAGCTGAGAGCAATCCAGTTAGTGCCGATGGTAACACCTAACGCTTGTGCGTGCTCTCAAGAACTTGAGCATTTCCATAATCATCAAGGCTTTACCAATACCCGTGTCAAGGATCCCAGCAACACAACATACTACCATGATGAATACCGGTGGAAGATGCAGATGCAAAGGAGGATAACACCTTCTCAGATTTCACCTTAGCGAGGCCAAGGAAACAAAATCTGGATGATCGACCGAGAGACATTTAGCACTCCGCTCCTAATGTTCTCCTTGATGTGCTAGCATATCCCATTCATTGAAATGGTTTGGTAACTAGACATCAAGTAAAAGGTCGGACTTCGGGAACACAAAATCCATAAAGATCAACTACGGAGGTAAATCCTGCGAAATCCTTATGGGGATGTGGCCAATTTCTTCAATCAAGATACTACAATAATAGGTCTTCCGGCTGGGTGTGTTGGCCACGACATCCACTTTAACAGTTATCGAGGGACCAATATTATAGTTCTTGGGAAATGTTCCAACCATCATATCTGCCTGAGATTCAGACCTGGTTGGTGTCAGAATATTCCAGACTCATCGAGTCTAGGAAGGAAAATGAAAGTTTGCAACATAAATCGACGAGATGACGTTGCGAGATTCTCGGGAAATGAACTACGATAGCAAGCTCCAAAACATGAGCTGGTTCTGCTACACACGTGTGAGCACGCTGTCACAGACAAACATGAACACATGGTAGTCTTATAATAAAACACTACCGAGTTCAGGGGGAAACCATCATCGAGGATATCGAAGTCTTGTGCACTTAAATTAGACTTCTTTACCTAGAACAAGTCAATCAGTGCCTTGGTGTGCTAGGAACACATATAGAATGGAGGCGGCCAACCTACCAAACCATAGAATACTTCGCACATATGCATGACCAACTTGGGATGATTCCAGAGGAGCAAAAACAACTTTCTCAAATTCACGGCGGCAACTTACATCAAATGCACGTGAATCAAAGGAAGTCACTTCTTTCATCCAACATACACTTCATGAACGGGGCATGAAGAAAATGCTTATACAAGTTTCCAACACTAGCTTAATGTTCAACAAAATCATGGAGGAGATAAGGATGTTGTCAATGGACTCCACAATAATTCATCCAGGTTTCCATATAAGAGGATTTCCATAGTTAAGTGAACACGGTGATAGCATTGGTCAGACCAAAGAATATAATGGTGTATGCTCGAGGAAAAACCACGAGTAAGACAACATTACGAATATCGTTGGTTCTGATTTGATTTGACGATAGCCCATACTCAATCAAAGGTTTGGGTAAGATAATAGATCCAACAATTGATCACAAGGACCAATCGATGAAGATATCATCTTTCTTCAACACACACTACACAAGAATATCCCTTTGGAACGAACTAAGTCAGGCAAGCTTTTATCTTCCAACTCTCCAAGTTGTTGTCTAGCTTAACCAACTAGCTTAGGGATATCTAACACCGATCTTGGAGAGAGGGTGGTTCACAAGAAACCAACTTGATCACGAGCTCAACATAACAGTCAGGGGACAACCTGGTAATACTTCCGAGAAGATATTCGGAAAATCACGAACCACCGGTATGTTACTAAGCTCGAGAACAATCTTGCTTTTCAGGGCAAGATGATATGATCAAATGAGCGAGGATTTGACAAAATCCTAACTCATCAATCAAAGAGTGCACCAGGAATAAGGACTAGGTAGCACAATCTATCTTAGAATGATGATTCAAAAACCAACATGTTAAGAATGAGGTTATTGTCCATTTAACTACCAAGCAACAGAGTTGCTAGCAGTATTGATTTCACACACCACGATTCACTTGTCGGCATTCCGGTTACAATAACACAAGAACCGAGGAATGAACAATGATGGCAAGAAGTATCACTGTACGAAGAATTCATAGGATGGTGTGCAATTCCCATGATAATCTTAATATAAAGATGGTAACACTTCAGGGTGGAACAGAACAAAAACTGGATTAGTATTTTGATCTGCGGAGTACAACTACTTTGACCCAATCCTGGAAATGGATAAGGTACTGGAGTTTGTTTCTCCTAGTCATTCCGGAATAGAATGGCTTGACAGACCACAAGTGTAATAGGCATCGATGAACGAATGCACACATAATCTTGACTATCAACTGATAGACGAGGGTCAGAAAACAACTAAAGGGGAACAACTCGAGGAACATATAACTTTCTGAGTTGTGGATGCATAGATTAGTATGTCGAGCGAAGTTCAACATAATTCTTCCGGATAACCCATGTAGAAAGGTAGAACTGGCAGAGCCACCATATATAATGGAGAACTCATCAAGAGCACTCTGGTTGTGATTGTTCAGTTTAACGAGGAACTTCTGCCATAAGTAGTTCATGGTATTTGGAAGAAGAAGATACCACGGACTTCAAGGACTATCGCAAAGGTTACTAATAACCTAAGGGAGCTAGCAATCGCTATCAACATGAAGTAAGTAGGGTGAATCTTGGGTTCAAGAACCCAGGAGTAGAATGCCTACTACTAAGTGGCATCACGGGATGCTTACAAGAATGATGGCCAGAATCATCACACTGGGACACAAACATGGCTAGACTACTAGATGACCCCCTGAGACACCTAGGGTCATAATAATAACTCCAACATAAAGGTCGAGGCAGTAGAGTACCTCAACTCAACAATTTGTGTGATTAACCTGGCCTAAAAGACATTGAAACCAGAGGAAAAGGATTTTGCAAATGCATCAGACTCTTTGGAAACCTGGGATGACTCGGACAGCATAACGGCTGTAAATGCTCAGAAAAGATTTGAGACATTCACAAAAATGGTGGCATAACCACTCAGAAGCACAATATCAAGGTTTCGAGATCAACAGTTAACATATGGAAGTAGTAGAAACTGAACAGAGGCTTGAGTCCAACAATCTTACAAGTCTACAGATTAGTAACACGAGATCCTGATAGAAAGAAGAGATAGCCTAGTTCTTAATCCCGTAGGAAAGATGAGATGACTCAGATCAGAAGGGCATGAGGTAAAGGAGTAAAAAGAGCCTTACGTTCCCATCCCACAATCAATTCCCTTGTATACCTAAAGAATTTCTAGACTCAACTTCGACCAGTTTGGCTTGGTAATCCTACAGGCAGTCAAGCTCTGATACCAACGCTGTCAGGACCCCGACTCAATGCCACATCGATCTAGCATGTAACACCTCATATCACTTTGCGGCCTCACGCACGGTATTCCCACGGGTGTCGCCTTACCTTTGCCCGGGACCGTTTGCGTCTTTTGGCACACGTATATGATAGTGTCGCTAGCATCCATATGGTAAGGAGCCCGGGCTGACATGGCTAGTCGTAAACCCAAAGTGGGCAAACTTACAGGGACATGCATCCATGACCCAACATCGAACGTGTCGGTCACCAGCGAGTGAGTCCAGGCTGTAGCACTGGGCTAGCAGGACTCCGGTGAACCGGCCTGTAGCGGGCTAACAGGACTTCGGTATTCATCGCGTGACATTTCCCCGAAGGGACAGACATAGGAACGAAGAAGGACACATGCCGGCCAGCCTAAGTGTTCTGGAGCGGTAGCAAGCTACCATGGCTCAGTGGAAACACTAGGAGACATTTCCCGGTAAGAGAGGCTACTAAGGATAAACAACTAGATAGTCAGATCCCACACATACCAAGCATTTCAATAACATACACACAATATGCTCGATATGTGCAAATACAACATGGCATCACAAAATGACTCTACGACTCAAGTAGTTTATTCAATAGGCTCCGAGGAGCGAGATATTACAAACATGGGTCCCATGACCCAACAATCAGAGCATACAAGTCAAAGCACATGCGGAAGCTTAACATGTCTGAGTACAGACAACTATAAATGAAAAGGCTGAAAGGCCTGACTATCTACCAGATCCTGCCGAGGGCACAAGATCGTAGCTGAGGTAACAAGCTAAACGTCGCAGTCCACGTGGAACTACTAGTGAGACTGAAGTCTCTCTGCAAAAACATAAATTAAGCAACGTGAGTACAAATGTACCCAGCAAGACTTACATCAGAACTAACTACATATGCATCATTATCAACAAAGGGGATGGTGGGGTTTGACTGCAGCAAGCCAGCTTTGACTCGGTGGCTATCCTGAACTACGACTTCAAGTAACTCTTTTGAGGTGGCGCACACGAGTCCACATATTCACCATATCAATACACCACTATGGATCCGCTCCCGTCTCCCTACGAGAACGCCATCCATAGCACTCACGCTTATCTTGCGTATTTTAGAGTATCGACTTTCACTTGTCTATGAACTATGCAAGGGGTCCAGGTTTCCATATCCGAGGAATCCAGCTATTCGAATAGATAATGATAACCCTGCAGGGGTGTACTTCTTCACACACGCTCCCACCACTTACCGCCCTGTACACGTCATGTACCTCGGCAACCTTCAAGCGGAAGCCGGGCGAGGGAGTCGGCCACGACCTGACTAACCGAACCAGTCTCTAGTCCAGGTTTATCGGCTATTCGGGTTCCATCCGCAAGGAGATCCGGCCGGGGTGTCGCTCACGGCCCCAAACGATGTGTGCAGGGTTCCCAAGCCCACCATCCGGGTGCGACTTGGTACACCGTGCCACTGTGCCTAGTCTGTCCCAAGCCCACCTGTACCGGGTGCCACTTGGTAGACTACTAACACTACCTACAAACACCAGAAACTAATTGCAACTCCTGGACAGAGATCAAGTTGATTAATAAGTCGAGAGGGGCACTTAAGCATTCCAATGCGTGGTAGTAGCTGGTCATGGATCACAAACACAGAACTCAGTTCCTGAGGACGGCTGCAATGAGACAACCCACCATGTACTCCTACATGGCCTCTCACTGCTACCTTTACCAAATCGTGTTCACACACTTAGCTCACACACAGTAGGACATGTTCACACACCTCTGATTCATCCCCGATGAATCAGACCTGACTCAACTCTAAGCAGTAGCAGGCATGACAAACAAGCATGAATGAGTAGGCACATCAGGGCTCAAACAACTCCTACTCATGCTAGTGGGTTTCATCTATTTACTGTGGCAATGACAGGTGATGCAAAGGATAAAGGGGTTCAGCTACCGCAGCAAGTAACAAATATGTCGTTGTTGTCCTAATGCAGTAAAAGAGAGCAAGAGCGAGAGAGTGGGATTGTATCGGAATGAACAAGGGGGTTTTGCTTGCCTGGCACTTCTGAAGATAACATTGAGTCTTCATCAGTGTCAACGATCACATCATCGATACAGCGTCTACCGAGGGGGAACAACACCGGCAAACACAGAAGAAACACGATCAATGCAATGCACAATATGATGCATGCTATGACATGGCAATATGCTGTGGTTTGAGCTAATGCAGCTAGCAACAAAGTTAAATGAAGTTGGTTTGGACCCTAAGTTCAAAACCAAACTCCATATGTGAAATTCAAATGTCATTTAATTGATTTGTGCTAAACAGCAGCTATAAGTTGTTCTAACATGCATGAAAATGGTACAGATGGATAGATTGGATTTTTCTGATAATTTTTCATATATAAATTATTTCATTCTGAGCTACGGTTGAATTTCTATGAATTATTGAAGTTTTAGCTATTTTCTGGAATTTATAAATCATTTCCTAATTTATTTTAATTCCAGAAAGGAATTATTGCGTCAGCATGACCTCATGCTGACCTCAGCAGGTCAACTAGGCGGGTCCAGGTCAAACCTGACCAGTGGGGTCCACTGGTCAGTGACTGGGGCTGGATAGTGCCAATGATAGGTGGGGCCGGGTCAACAGACACGTCAGCACGGTCAAAGCTGACGTGTGGGCCCACGGTGGTTAGGTTAACACTTAACAGAAAATAATAAGATTAAATAAGGGCATGGGGCCCATACGTCAGTGGCTCTGGGGAGGGTTAGCTGGCCGTGATTAGCGCTAATCACGCGGCCACGTCGGCTAGTGACACCGGCGACCACGGCGACGACGAGACCTCGCCGGAGTTGCGCCAGAGACGACGGATCGACGCGCCAGGGGCACCAGAAGATAGCCCGTGCCCGCGCGCATCTAGGGGAACCAACGGGAGGTGCGGGGGTGGACGGAGTTTGCCGGAAGCGAGGTCGTGGCGGTCGCCGGAGTTCGGGCGAGGGCGGCCGCGTGGTTCCAGTGCATGGGGGAGCTAGTTAGGGGTTCTTTTGGACTCGCCGTTGCTCCAGGAGCATGCCGAAGGCTCAAAATCGAGCGGAGACGCACGGTGGCTGCGAGAGCAACGACCATGGCGGACGGCGGCGCTCGGGTACGGCGGCTGGCATAGCTAGAGGATAGGAACGAGCTCGGGGAGGAGGGGAAAAGACGGAGGATCTCACAGCGCATCGGGTGGGGTCATCGACGAGCTCGGGGGCGCACGAGTGACGGCGAATCGGCGGCGACCATCGACGGTGGTCGAGGATGAAGACGACGGCGTGGAGGCGATGCAGAGCTTCCTGAGGGGCTTGGCTTGGTGGGGAGGAAGAGGGGGTCGAGGCGGAGCTCCTGGGCTGCTCAAGGGGACGAGGGAGGGGCCATGGCCGCAGTGGTGCAAGTCGGCGGCAGCAGGCGCGTTCGGTGATGAGAGGGAGGAAGAGCAGAGGAGGGGAATGAGCTCGGTGGGAGAGGGGAGAGGCACCAGAGGGTTTGGGGGAGTGAGGGGGAAGGTGCTGGGCGTCTCCGTGGCGCGGATTAGGACGAAGGGCGGCCTCCAGCGCGAAGCAGGAGGTGGCCGGGGCTCTCGGGCGCGCGCCACGCCTCGCCTCTGCCTACTGGTAGAGGAAGACGACGAGCGGCGAGGTAGATGGGCTGGGCTGGGCCGCTGGAGGAGCTGGGCCAGGTAAGTGGGCGCCAGGTAAGTCCTTCTGCTCTTTTCTAAATTTTATGTTCTGTTTTATTTTTATTTAATCTTTTGCCACTGTTTTGAATTTAAAATAATTCAAACAATGCCAAAAGCTCCTCTGAATATTTTTATTTTGCTAGATGGACTTTTCCAAAAGCTCATAAAATATTTCAGGGGTATTTGAAATTATATTCTAGTTATATGAATATAATTCAAATTCAAATAGCTAATGATTTAAATTCAAAGTCCCAAAAATAAATCCTTAAAAATGTTCAATATTTTGGTTGGGACCAGAACCCTTGCCAAAAATTATCAAACATTTAAGAAGAGCATTTTGGAACAATGAATGAGATTTTTAGGGTTTTTGCCCTTCTTTTATTTAGGGTTTTGAGGCTTCCAATTTCCCTTAGTTGAAGTTTCAAAAATTTAAACATGATGCACAGATGGAAGCAAGCATAGGTCAGGCCAGAACTAGGGATGTGACATTGGCGTATTTCGAGATAAGGATTTGTCACTCCGGTTATCGGAGAGGTATCTCTGGGCCCTCTCGGTAATGCACGTCACTATAAGCCTTGCAAGCAATGTAGCTAACGAGTTAGTTACGAGATGATGCATTACGTAACGAGTAAAGAGACTTTCCTGTAACGAAATTGAACTAGGTATTAAGATACCGACGATCGAATCTCGGGTAAGTAACATACCGATGACAAAGGGAACAACGTATGTTGTTATGCGGTTTGACCGATAAAGATCATCGTAGAATATGTAGGAGCCAATATGAGCATCCAGGTTCCGCTATTGGTTATTGACTGGAAACGTGTCTCGGTCATGTCTACATAGTTCTCGAACTCATAGGGTCTGCACGCTTAAAGTTTAATGACGGTTATATTATGAGTTTATGTGTTTTGATGTACCAAAGGCAGTTCAGAGTCCCGGCTGAGATCGGGGATATGATAGGGAGTCTCGAAATGGTCGAGACGTAAAGATCGATATATTGGACGACTATATTTGGACTTCGGAAAGGTTCTGAGTGATTCGGGTATTTTTCGGAGTACCGGAGAGTTACGGGAATTCGCCGGGGAGTATATGGCCCTTATTGGGCCATACGGAAATAGAGGAGAGAGGCCAAAAGGAAGGAGGCGTGCGCCCCCCTCTGGTCCGAATTGGACAAGGGGTGCAGCCCCCTTTTCCTTCTTCCTCTCCTCCTCTTTCCTTCTCTCCTACTCCAACAAGGAAAGGAGGAGTCCTACTCCTGGTGGGAGTAGGACTCCCCCCTTGGCGCGCCCTCCCCTTGGCCGGCCGCCTCCCCCCTTGCTCATTTATATACGGGGGCAGGGGGCACCTTTAGACACATAAGTTGATCTGTTGATCTCTCCCAACCGTGTGCGGTGCCCCCCTCCGCCACAGTCCACCTTGATTATAACATAGCGGTGCTTAGGTGAAGCCCTGCGTCGGTAGAACATCATCGTCGTCACCACACCGTCATGCTGACGGAACTCTCCCTCGACACTCGGCTGGATCGGAGTTCGAGGGACGTCATCGAGATGAACGTGTGCAAGAACTCGGAGGTGCCGTGCTTCCGGTGCTTGATTGGTCGGGCCATGAAGACGTACGACTACATCAACCGCGTTGTGCTAACGCTTCCGCTTTCGGTCTACGAGGGTACGTGGACAACAATTTCCCCTCTCGTTGCTATGCATCACCATGATCTTGCATGTGCGTAGGAAATTTTTGAAATTACTACATTTCCCAACAGAGGCCCAATCCTTCCCCTTCCTGTTTCCCTTCTCCTATTTCCTTCCCCCCTATTTCGTCCTACATGGGGCTTACCAGCCCCATAGGGGATGTTCTGTCCCCTTCTTGTCCCATTAGGCCCATGTAGTTGCCGGAGGATGCGTGGAACCCGGTACCCCCGAAACACTTCCGGTGTCCGAATATCATCGTCCAATATATGGATATTTACCACTAGACCATTTTGAGACTCCTCGTCATGTTCGTGATCTCATCCGGGATTTCGAACAACATTCGGTCACCAAATCACATAACTCATATAATACAAAATCGTCATCAAACGTTAAGCGTGCGGACCCTACGGGTTCGAGCACTATGTAGACATGACCGAGACACCTCTCCGGTCAATAACCAACAGAGGAACTTGGATGCTCATATTGGTTCCCACATATTCTATGAAGATCTTTTATCGGTCGAACCGTAATGACAACATACGTTATTCCCATTGTCATCGGTATGTTACTTGCCCGAGATTCGATCATTGGTATCTTTATACCTACTTCAATCTCGTTGCCAGCAAGTCTCTTTACTCATTCTGTAATGCATCATCCCGCAACTAACTCATTAGTCACATTGCTTGCAAGGCTTCTTATGATGTGCATACCGAGAGGGCCCAGAGATACCTCTCCGATACTCTGAGTGACAAATCCTAATCTCGATGTATGCCAACCCAACAAACACCTTCGGAGATACCCGTAGAGCATATTTACAATCACCCAGTTATGTTGTAACGTTTGATAACACTCAAGGTGTTCCTCCGGTATTCAGGAGTTGCATAATCTCATAGTCTAAGGAACCTGTATAAGTCATGAAGAAAGCAGTAGCAATAAAACCGAACGATCATTATGCTAACTAAAGGATGGGTCTTGTCCATCACATCATTCTCCTTATGATGTGATCATGTTCATCAAATGACAACACATGTCTATGGTTAGGAAACTACCATCTTTAATTAATGAGCTAGTCAAGTAGAGGCATACTAGGGACACAGTGTTTTGTCTATGTATCCACACATGTATCAAGTTTTGGGTTAATACAATTCTAGAATGAATAATAAACATTGATCATGAACAAGGAAATATAAATAACAAGTTTATTATTGCCTCTAGGGCATATTTCCTTCAATCTCCCACTTGCACTAGAGTCAATAATCTAGTTCATATCGCCATGTGATTAACACCAATAGTTCACATCTTTATGTGATTAACACCCATAGTTCACATCGCCATGTGACCAATATCCAAAGGGTTTACTAGAGTCAATAATTTACTCCCTCTGTTCCTAAATATAAATCTTTTTAGTGGTTTCAAATGAACTACAACATACAGATGTATATAGACATATTTTAGAGTGTAGATTCACTCATTTTGCTCCGTATGTAGTCCCTTGTTAAAATCTCTAAAAAATACTTATATTTAGGAATGGAGGGAGTAGTTCACATCGCTATGTGAATAACACCCAAAGAGTACTAAGGTGTGACCATGTTTTTCTTGTCAGAGAAGTTTAGTCGACGGGTCTGCCACATTCAGAGCCGTATGTATTTTCCAAATTTTCTATGTCTACAATGCTCTGTATGGAGCTACTCTATCTAATTGCTCCCACTTTCAATATGTATCCAGATTGAGACCTAGAGTCATCCGGATCGGTGTAAAAGCTTGCATCAACGTAACTCTTTATGGCGAACTCTTTATCTCCTCCATAACCGAGAAATATTTCCTTAGTCCTGTTAGGTCACTAAGGATAACTTTGACCATTGTCCAGTGATCGACTCCTAGATCACTATCGTACCCCCTTGCCAAACTCATGATAAGGTACACAATAGGTCTGGTACATAGCATAACATACTTTATAGAACCTATGACTGAGGCATAGGGAATGACTTTGATTCTCTTTCTATTTTCTGTCGTGGTAGGGTTTTGAGTCTTACTCAACTTTACACCTTGCAACACAGGCAAGAACTCCTTCTTTGATTGTGCCATTTTGGACTACTTCAAAATCTTGTCAAGGTATCTACTCATTGAAAAATCTTATCGAGCGTCTAGATCTATCTCTATAGGTCTTGATGCCCAATATGTAAGCAGCTTCACCAAGGTCTTTCTCTGAAAAACTCCTTTCAAACTCTCCTTTATGTTTTCTAGAAAATTCTACATCATTTCTGATCAACAATATGTCATTCACATATACTTATCAGAAAGGTTGTAGTGCTCCCACTCACTTTCTTGTAAATACAGGCTTCTCCGAAAATCTGTATCAAACCATATGCTTTGATCACTTCATCAAAGCGTATATTCCAACTCCAAGATGCTTGCACTAGTCCACAAATGGATCGCTGGAGCTTGCACAATTTCTTAGCACCTTTATGATCAACAAAACCTTCTGGTTGCATCATATACAACTCTTCTTTAAGAAATCCATTAGAGAATGCAATTTTGACGTCCATTTGCCAGATTTAATAATCTTAAAATGCGGCAATTGCTAACATGATTCAGACAGACTCAAGCATCGCTACAGGTGAGAAAGTCTCATCGTAGTCAACTCCTTGAACTTGTCGAAACTCTTTTGCAACAAGTCGATCTTTATAAACAGTAACATTACCATCAACATCAGTCTTCTTCTAGAAGATCCATTTATTCTCTATGGGTCACCGATCATCGGGCAAATCCACCAAAGTCCATACTTTGTTCTCATACATCGATCATATCTCATATTTCATGGCTTCAAGCCATTTATCGGAATCTGGGCTCATCATAGCTTCGTCATAATTCATAGGTTTGTCATGGTCAAGTAACATGACTTCCATAATAGGATTACCGTACCACTCTGGTGCAGATCGTGCTCTGTTTGACCTACAAGGTTCTGTAGTAACTTGATATGTAGTTTCATGATCATTATCATTAGATTCCTCTCTAGTTGGTGTACGCATCACTGGAACAGATTTCTCGGATGAGCTACTTTCCAAATTGAGAGAAGGTACAATTACCTCATCAAGTTCTACTATCCTCTCACTCACTTCTTTCGAGAGAAACTCCTTCTCTAGAAAGGTCCCATTCTTGGCAACAAAGATGTTGCCTTCGGATTTGTTGTACAAGGTGTATCTAATTGTTTCCTCAGGGTTTTCTATGAAGACGCACTTCTCTGACTTGGGTTCAAGCTTATTAGGCTGAAGCCTTTTGACATAAGAATCGCATCCCCAAATTTTAAGAAACGACAACTTAGGTTTATTGCCAAACCATAGTTCATACGGTGTCGTCTCAATGGATTTTGATGGTGCCCTATTTAATGTGAATGCAGCTGTCTCTAATGCATAACCCCAAAACGATAGTGGTAAATCGGTAAGAGACATCATAGATCGCACCATATCTAATAAAGTACGGTTACGACATTCAGAATCACCATTACGCTGTGGTGTTCCAGGTGGCGTCAGTTGTGAAACTATTCCACATTGTTTTAAATGAAGGCCAAACTCGTAACTCAAATATCTGCCTCCGCGATCATATCGTAGAAACTTTATTTTCTTGTTACGATGATTCTCCACTTCACTCTAAAATTATTTGAACTTTTTCAAATGTTTTAGACTTGTGTTTCATTAAGTAGATATACCCATATCTGCTCAAATCATCTGTCAAGGTTAGAAAATAACGATACCTACCGCGTGCCTCAACACTCATTGGACCGCATACAGCGGTATGTATTATTTCCAATAAGCCATTGGCTCGCTCCATTGTTCCGGAGAACGGAGTTTTACTCATCTTCCCATGAGTCATGGTTCGCAAGTATCACATGATTCATAATCAAGTGATCCCAACAGCCCATCAGCATGGAGTTTTTTCATGCGATTTACACCAATATGACCTAAACGGCAGTGCCACAAGGTTGTTGCACTATCATTATCAACTTTGCATCTTTTGGCATTAATATTATGAATATGTGTATCACTACGATCGAGATTCAATAAACCATTAACATTGGGTGTATGACCATAGAAGGTTTTATTCATGTAAGCAGAATAACAATTATTCTCTGTCTAAATGAATAATCATATTGCAATAAACATGATCTAATTATATTCATGCTCAACGCAAACACCAAATAACATTTATTTAGGTTCAACACTAATCCCTAAAGTATAGGGAGGGTGCGATGATGATCATATAAATCTTGGAACCACTTCCAACACACATCATCACTTCACCCTCAACTAGTCTCTATTTATTCTGCAACTCCTGTTTCGAGTTACCAATCTTAGCAACCGAACAGGTATCAAATACCCAGGGGCTACTACGAGCACTAGTAAGGTACACATCAATAACATGTATATCAAATATACCTTTGTTCACTTTTCCATCCTTCTTATCCGCCAAATATTTGGGGTAGTTCCGCTTCTAGTGACCATTTCCTTTGAAGTAGAAGCACTCACTTTCAGGCTTAGGTCCAGCTTTGGGCTTATTCATGAGAGTGACAACTTGCTTGCCATTCCTCTTGAAGTTCCCTTTCTTTCCCTTTGCCCTTTTCTTGAAACTAGTATTCTTGTTTAATCATCAACACTTGATGATTTTTCTTGATTTCTACCTTCGTTGATTTCAGCATCACTAAGAGCTCGGGAATTGCTTTCTTCATCCCTTGCATCTTATAGTTCATCATGAAGTTCTAGTAGCTTGATGGTAGTGACTAGAGAACTCTATCAATCACTATCTTATCTGGAAGATTAACTCCCACTTGATTCAAGCGATTGTAGTGCCCAGACATTCTGAGCACATGCTCACTAGTTGAGCTATTCTCCTCCATCTTTTAGGCAAAGTACTTGTCAGAGGTCTCATACCTCTCGACATGGGCATGAGTCTGAAATATCAATTTTAGGTTTTGGAACATCTCATATGCCCTGTGGTGTTCAAACAGTTTTTGAAGTCCTGGTTCCTAGACGTAAAGCATGGTGCACTAAACTATCAAGTAGTCATCATATTGAGCTAGCCAAATGTTCATAACGTCTGCATCTGCTCCTGCAATAGGTCTATCACCTAGCGGTGCATCAAGGACATAATTCTTCTGTGTAGCAATGAGGATAATTCTCAGATCACAGACCCAGTCCGCATCATTGCTACTATCATCTTTAAACTTAGTTTTCTCTAGGAACATATCAAAAAAACATAGGGGAGCTACAACGTGAGATATTGATCTACAACATAATTTGCAAATATTATCAGGACTAAGTTCATGATAAATTAAAGTTCAGTTAATCAAATTACTTAAGAACTCCCACTAAGATAGATATCCCTCAAGTCATCTAAATGTAACGTGATCCAAATCAACTAACCCATGTCCGATCATCACGTGAGACGGGGTAGTCATCAATGGTGAACATCTCTATGTTGATAATATCTACTATATGATTCACATTCGACCTTTCGGTCTCCAATGTTCCGAGGCCTTGTTTGTACATGCTAGGCTCGTCATGTTTAACCCGAGTATTCCGCATGTGCAAAACTGGCTTGCACCCGTTGTATGTGAACGTAGAGCCTATCACACCCGATCCTCACGTGGTGTCTCAGCATGAAGAACTTTCGCAACGGTGCATGTTTGGGGAGAACACTTATACATTGAAATTTAGTTAAGGGATCATCTTATAATGCTACCGCCGTACTAAGCAAAATAAGATGCATAAAGATAAACATCACAAGCAATCAAAATATGTGACAAGATATGGCCATCATCATCTTGTGCTTTTGATCTCCATATCCAAAGCAGTGTCACGATCTCCATTATTACCGGCTTGACACCTTGATCTCCATCGTAGCATGGTGGTCGTCTCGCCAACTATTTCTTTTACAACTATCGCTACCGCTTAGTGATAAAGTGAAGCAATTACAAGGCGTTTGCATTTCATACAATAAAGCGACAACCATAAGGCTCCTGCCAGTTGCCGATAACTTCTACAAAACATGATCATCTCATACAACAACGTATATCACATCATGTATTGACCATATCACATCACAACATGCCCCGCAAAAACAAGTTAGACGTCCTCTACTTTGTTGTTGCAAGTTTTACGTGGCTGCTATGGGCTTCTAGCAAGAACCGTTCTTACCTACGGCACAAAACCAGAACGGTGATTTATCAATTTTGTTGTTTTAACCTTCAACAAGGACCGGCCACAATCAAATTCGATTAAACTAAAGTTGGAGAAACAGACACCCGCCAGCCACCGTTATGCAAAACTAGTTGCATGTCCGTCAGTGGAACCGGACTCATGAACGTGGTCATGTAAGGTTGGTCCGGGCCGATTCATCCAACAATACTGGCGAATCAAAATAAGACATTGGTGGTAAGCAGTATGATGATCACCACCCACAACTCTTTGTGTTCTACTCGTGCATACCATCTACGCATAGACCTGGCTCGGATACCACCGTTGGGAAACGTAGCATGCAATTTCAAAAAAAATCCTACGCTCACGCAAGATCTATCTAGGAGATGCATAGCAATGAGAGGGGAGAGTGTGTCCATGTACCCTCATAGACCGAAAGCGAAAGTGTTTGACAACGCGGTTGATGTAGTCGAACTTCTTCTCGTTCCGACCGATCAAGTACCAAACGTACGACACCTCCGAGTTCTTCACACGTTCAGCTCGATGATGTCCCTCAAACTCTTGGTCCAGCAGAGTGTCGAGTAAGTAGATGAGTTCCGTCAGCACGACGTCGTGGTGACGGTGATGGTGAAGTTATCCACGCAAGGCTTCGCCTAAGCACTATGTGAATATGACCGGAGGCGTAAACTGCTGATGGGGGCGCCGCACATGGCTAACAAGCGTTGGTGTGTGTTGTAGCGGTGCCCCCCTTCATATATATATATATAGGTTGGAGGGAAGGAGAGGCATCCAAGGGGGCGCCCTAAGTAGGAGGAATCCTACTTGGGCGCCTCCCAATTCGGCCTCCCCTGTCGGTGTTCTGGATACGGGGGTTGATACGTCTCCAACATATCTATAATTTCTTTATCATTCCATGTTGTTTTATTATAACTCTTGGATGTTTTATAATCATTTTATAGTCATTTTATATCATTTTTGGTACTAACCTATTGACATAGTGCCAAGTGCCAGTTGTTGTTTTCTGCATGTTTTTTACGTCGCAGGAAATCAATATCAGATGGAGTCCAAATGCCACGCCAATTTACGATGTTTTTTTATGGGCCAGAAGGAACACAACGGGCCCTGGTTGCACCTGGGGGGAGTCATGAGGAGGGGACAACTCACCAGGGCGTGCCAGGAGGCCCAGGCACACCCTGGTGGTTTGTGCCCACCTCGGGTGCCCCCTGGACCGACTCTTTGCTCTATAAATACCCCAATACTCCAGAAACCCTTGGGGAGTCTACGAAATTTTCATCCAGCTGCCGCAGAATCCGAAACCACGAGATCCAATGTAGACACCATCACGGAGGGGTTCACAACTTCCATTGGTGCCTCTCCGATGATGCGTGAGTAGTTCTTTGTAGACCTTCAGGTCCTTAGTTAGTAGCTAGATGGCTTCCTCTCTCTCTTGATTATCAATACAATGGTCTCTTGGAGATCCATACGATGTAAATCTTTTGGCGGTGTGTTTGTTGGGATCTCATGAACTTCGAGTTTATGATCAGTTATATCTTTTTATATCCATGAAAGTTATTTGAGTTATTTGATCTCTTATATGCGTAATCTCTTATGGCCTCGTATTTCTTCTCTTGTATTTGGGTTTTGTTTGGCCAACTTGATCTATTTATCTTGCAATGGGAAGAGGTGCCCGGTAGTGGGTTCGATCTTACAGTGCTTGATCCCAGTGATAGAAAGGGAACCGACACGTATGTATCGTTGCTTATAAGGATAAAAACACGGGATCCATTTCTACCGCTATAGATAAATGGATATTTTCTACATCATGTCATCGTTCTTATTGCATTACTTCTTTTTTCCACGAATTTAATACACTAGATGCATGCTGGATAGCGGTCGATGTGTGGAGTAATAGTAGTAGATGCAGGCAGGAGTCGGTCTACTAATCTTGGACATGATGCCTATGTAATGATCATTGCCTGGATATCGGCATGATTATTTGAAGTTCTATCAATTGCCCAACAGTAATTTGTTCACCCACCGTTTGCTATTTTTCTTGAGAGAAGCCACTAGTGAAACCTACGGCCCCCGGGTCTTCTTTCTCATATATTTGCCTTGCAATCTACTATTTCCTTGCATTTATTTTCACATCTATTAAACCAAAAAATTCAAAAATACCTTGCTGCAATTTATTTGTTCCGTGATCTATTTATCCAATCTACAAATTTACCTCACGTCCTTTGCCTATCTTGAGGCGCTGTACCCCGAAAGTGATTGACAACCCCTTTAACACGTCGGGTTGCGAGGTCTTCTTTGTGTGTAGGGGTTGTTTACGTTGTGTTGCTTGGTTCTCCTACTGGCTCCATAACCTTGGTTTCATATCTGAGGGAAATACCTACCACCGTTGTGCAGCATCATCCCTTCCTCTTTGGGGAAATATCGACGTAGCTTCAAGCGACATCAAAAGGAATTTCTGGCGCCATTGACGGGAGGATCTTCAACATAACCAGGTTCCTAATCAAAAATCTCATCCCCTTGCAATTTACATTATTTTCCATTTGCCTCTCGTTTTCCTCTCCCCCACTTCACAAAAAATTGTCGTTTTATTTGCCCTCTTTTTCGTTCGCCTTTTTCTCATGAGATCTCATGTTTGCTTGTGTTACCATGTGCCTTCTTTTTGCTTGCATCTTCGCTTGCTAAAAGTTTATGGACCCTCATACACTTTCCAATCTCTTTAAGAGATCCAATTATGCTGAACCAATTGCTAGTGAGTTGTGTGCACTACATTATCTTTTTGAAGTTTTGCTTAAAATTCGTGAATCTGAAAATTGTGATGAAGAAATTTATGAAGAGATTCATGATATCTTCTTGAATAAAAAGCATGATTGCAAGGATGTTATTACAAATTCCGTTAATGTCAATTGTGCTAATATTCTGCAAAACCCTAAGCTTGGGGATGATAGTTTTGCTATGTCTACTACTTGGTGCAATGATCATGATTGGGGTGATTCTTCCTATGATCTTGAAATTTTATTTAAGCCCCAAGATGAATATGAGATTGGTAATAGTGTTTGCAATAATATTGAAAGTGGGTTTGGAAGAGTGTCAACTTTAGATCCCACATATTTGGATAATGTTCAATCTTATGATTTTTTATATAAAAGTGGGTTTGGAGAGGTCATGACTTTATTTGATGATAATCCCACTATTTTGGAAGAGTGTCAACTTTGCATGCATGTGGATCATGAAGAGAAAATGTTATGTGATAGCTATATTGTTGAATTTGAATATGATCCTACTTATAATTATTATGAGATAGGAAAATATGGTTGTAGAAATTTTCATGTCACTAAATTACCTTTCATTATGTTGAGATCGTCAATGTTTTATTCCTCTTCTTTGCATATGTTAGATGTTTCTTGTCTTGATAATTTGTTTGCTTATAAAATTCTTATGCATAGGAATTATTTTAGACTTAAATGTGTTTGTAATATGTTTCATGATGATCTCTTTGTGTTTCAATTCTTATCTTTCGTGTGAGCATCGTTGAAATAGTATGGCTAGCTAGGGGCGTAAAACTATAGCACTTGTTGGGAGGCAACCCAATGAATAAAATTTATTTTTGCCTTTTGCTTTCTGTTCTTGAGTTTTAGAAAAATTATTCTACTTTTAGGATTGTGTTTTTTGTGTTTTAGTTAGTGTTTGTGCCAAGTAAAGCCTTTAGGGTCTTCTGGGCTGATAGTTGTTTGATCTTGCTGAAAAAGACAGAAATTTGTGCTCACAAAAATAATTATCATCAATCACATAAAAGATATTTTTCCCTGATTCTTTTTGAAGAATATTAATATACAAATTATTATGGTCTTCCTAATTTGGTAGAATTTTTGGAGATATATAAGTATTCAAAAGTTCCAGATTACTACAGACTGTTCTGTTTTGACAGATTCTGTTTTCTTTCTGTTGTGTGCTTATTTTGATGGCTCTATGGTTTTCTTTGATGAGTTTTTCCCATAGAAAAGTTGGAATACAGTAGATAAGATACAAAAACAAAATAATAATTGGTTTTACACAACACTTATAGTAGTGGTTTGCTTTCTTTTACTAACGGATCTCACAAGGGTTTTGTTGAGTTTTGTGTGATTGAAGTTTTCAAGTTTGGGTTATCTTATGATGGATGAAAGAAGGATAGAAGAGCCTAAGATTGGGTACACCCCACCATCCCAAGCTATTATCCAAGAATGAGCAACCAACTAATCTTGGGGGTGCCCCCGAGTGGCATCCCCTCTTTCTTCTAACGACCATCGGGATTTTACTCGAGACTCTATTTTTATTCATCACATGATATGTGTTTTTCTTGGAGCGTCTTGTATGATATGTGTCTTTGCTTGTTTTATTATGTTATTTAAGTCATCAATCCTTGCTGGACACACCTATTTGAGAGAGCCATAATTATTCCATGACTTGTTAGAATTGCTCTCTATGCTTCACTTCAATTTTTATGAGCAATGGACTTGCTCTAGTGCTTCACTTATATCTTTTTGAGCACGGTGTGCTTAGTATTTTTGAATAAATGCTCTCTTGATTCATTTAGGTTTATTTGAGAGTTAGTAAAATTTTGAAGAAATTCTCTCTTGCTTCACTTAAATTATTTTGAGAGAAAGAAAATATGTTATGCTCATGATCTTCACTTATATTTGTTTGAGCTTATGAAAAGCAACACATGAAAATTAGTCCCAAAGTGGTAAATATCCAATAAGGATAAAGAAAAAATATATGTCATGAAGATCACTGGACAAAATAAACTTGATTCTTAGTAATAGTTTTGAGATATGATGATGTGATATGTGAGTTATGTTGATGAGTAATTGTTCTCTAGTAAGAATATTGGTGTTAAGGTTTGTGATTCCCCATGCATGCACGAAAGTCAATAATCATGCAATGAAAATTATATCCTACTTGTGGTGCATTATTCGGTGTTAACTATGCTTAATGCTTGCTTATGAGATTATTTGTTTCTTGGTTGGTCGCTTCTCAATCTTTTTGCTAGCCTTCATTTTGCACCAAGTATGACCTCTACTTGTGCATCCAAAATCCTTTAAACCAGTTTTGCCACATGAGTCCACTATATCTACCTATATGCGGTATTATTTTGCCGTTCTAAGCAAATTTGCATGTCCCATCTCTAATTTTCAAAATGAACTTCTCTTTTGTGTGTTTGTTTCACTCGCGGAACGGTCACGGGTAGCTAATATTTTCCATGCTAGATGTGTTATTCTCACGATGAGTGTTTATTCACTTGTCATTGCACGAGAGTAAGGCAAAGGTATTAGGGATGCCCAGTGCCGAAATGCAAAAATGAATTTACTTTATGTTGTCAAATAATAAATTCCTTGGAAAGTGTTGGTATGGAGGGCACCCGTGGATACGGCTAGCCATGGAAAGTGAAAGTTATGGTGGAAAAAGGAATAAACTTTATTTTCTGTTTGGGAACTGCCTATGATATATCTAGCATGGAAAGTGTTGGGATGCTCCAAGTCGTTTTCGTTGGTGGGATGGATACACCTCCCAAAATGTTTTAATCTCTATTTTTCGCTTTGAGCTCTAGCACCTCTACAAATCACTACTTCCCTCTACGAGGGGCCTTTCTTTTACTTTATGCAATTTTTATTTTTTGAAATTGAGTCTCCATCCTCTCTTATAAAAGCACCAACTAGGGGACAATAAGAGTGTACTTAAGTATTGGGTGTAGCTAATATTCGAGTGTGTTTCACGAATGGATCAATGTTTGAGCATGATGGGCTAGGGATAACTTGTTTTAGCATTGATAGTTTGAAAGACATGGTTGCCAATTGATATGCTTGAGTATCTAAATTATTATGTCAAAACTAGACTATTGCTTTGAATCACATAAAAGTCCAAATGTCCATGCTATGAAGAAAAGAATATGATATGACATGATAAATAGCACTCCACATTAAAAATTCTGTTTTATCACTTACCTCCTGGAGGACGAGCAGGAGTTAAGCTTGGGGATGCGGATACGTCTCCAACGTATCTATAATTTTTTATTATTCCATGTTGTTTTATTATTAATCTTGGATGTTTTATAATCATTTTATATAATTTTTTGGTACTAAAATATTGACATAGTGCCAAGTGCCAGTTGTTGTTTTCTACATGTTTTTTACATTGCAGGAAATCAATATCAGATGGAGTCCAAATGCCACGCCAGTTTACGATGATTTTTTATGGCCTAGAAGGAACACAACGGGCCCTGGTTGCACCTGGGAGGAGTCCCGAGGAGGGGACAACCCACCAGGGTGCGCCAGGAGGCCTAGGCGCGCCCTGGTGGGTTGTGTCCACCTTGGGTGCCCCCTGGACCGACTCTTTACTCTACAAATACCCCAATATTCCAGAAATCCTAGGGGAGTCGACGAAATTTTCATCCAGCCGCCGCAGAGTCCAGAACCATGAGATCCAATCTAGACACCATCACGGAGGGGTTCACCACTTCCATTGGTGCCTCTCCAATGATGTGTGAGTAGTTCTTTGTAGACCTTCGGGTCCGTAGTTAGTATCTAGATGGCTTCCTCTCTCTCTCTCTCTCTTGATTATCAATACAATTGTCTCTTGGAGATCCATATGATGTAAGTCTTTTGGTGGTGTGTTTGTTGGGATATGATGAACTTCGAGTTTATGATCAGTTATATCTTTTTATATCCATGAAAGTTATTTGAGTTTTTTGATCTCTTATATGTGTGATCTCTTATAGCCTCCTATTTCTACTCCGATATTTGGGTTTTGTTTGGCCAACTTGATCTATTTATCTTGCAATGGGAAGAGGTGCCCGGTAGTGGGTTCGATCTTACAGTGCTTGATCCCAGTGATAGAAAGGGAACCGACACGTATGTATCGTTGCTTATAAGGATAAAAACACGGGATCCATTTCTACCGCTATAGATAAATGGATATTTTCTACATCATGTCATCGTTCTTATTGCATTACTTCTTTTTTCCACGAATTTAATACACTAGATGCATGCTGGATAGCGGTCGATGTGTGGAGTAATAGTAGTAGATGCAGGCAGGAGTCGGTCTACTAATCTTGGACATGATGCCTATGTAATGATCATTGCCTGGATATCGGCATGATTATTTGAAGTTCTATCAATTGCCCAACAGTAATTTGTTCACCCACCGTTTGCTATTTTTCTTGAGAGAAGCCACTAGTGAAACCTACGGCCCCCGGGTCTTCTTTCTCATATATTTGCCTTGCAATCTACTATTTCCTTGCATTTATTTTCACATCTATTAAACCAAAAAATTCAAAAATACCTTGCTGCAATTTATTTGTTCCGTGATCTATTTATCCAATCTACAAATTTACCTCACGTCCTTTGCCTATCTTGAGGCGCTGTACCCCGAAAGTGATTGACAACCCCTTTAACACGTCGGGTTGCGAGGTCTTCTTTGTGTGCACGGGCTGTTTACGTTGTGTTTCTTGGTTCTCCTACTGGTTCGATAACCTTGGTTTCATATCTGAGGGAAATACCAACCACCGTTGTGCTGCAGCATCCCTTCCTCTTTGGGGAAATACCGATGTAGCTTCAAGCGACATCAGGGGTACCCAAACTTGCCTGCCTGTGGCCCACTATGTGGCCCCATCGACGGCTTATTATGGCCCAACTTCAGCATCAACAACTCAAGACCCTCGTGAGGGGCCATGCCTCGCACGGCGGACGATGCCAAGGCCTCCAAAGGGATCGGCCTCTTCAGGGGCGAAGAGTTCTATGCAAGGTGCACCTCACGAGGCTCGGGTGACGTGAGCCATGACGACCAAGGCCAGGTGGGCGCCAGTGGCCGCAGAGTACCGCTTTCCTCTTTGGTGCAAGGAGGCAAGCAACAGGCGTGGAGTCCCGAGGAATCAGCCAAAGGTTTCCATTCTGGTGCAACAAGACCAAGACCGCCAGGATGGCAGGATGGAGGTTATCGCCGAGCCCACCGCAGCGTCATGACCAGAGGCTTTTCGTAGGCGAAGACCACTTTAGTCAGGATAGGATGTACTTCCTGTCCTCCTTCAAATCTGGACGTCATGGGATCCCTTCCCGCCACATTTGGGAAGAGGACCAAGGCCACTATAAATAAGATTTAGCCACCACCATAGAGGGGGACAAATGGGATCCATTCTCACCTGACCACCTCACCAGCTCTCTCGAGCTCAAGAACACCTCACCTCCTGAGGCTAGTTCATCCAGTGTGCTAGTTCATCCAGTGTACTAGTTCATCCTCAGTCCCTCGAGGCAATCCACCAAAAAGCTATTGTAGGGTATTACACCGCAAGGTGGCCTAAACCAGGATAAATTGTTGTGTCTCTCTGTCCCTTTGAGCTCGACGAGCTAGGCCTAGAAGATTGCGAGTAGGTAGGCTGGGTAGGTTGTGATCTCCGCACGCACCCTAGAGTTAGAACCTATGAAGGGTTTGCGGAACCCAAAATCTGACATTTAGCATGCCCGGTAGGGGTGCGTCGGATCTTCTCTTCCATCGATCGGTCCGCCACTACTCCACCGACACCATGGCCGACGCCCCGAGAGCCCACGTTGAGCATTGGGGTGTCTAGGCCTCCTTGAGGGAGTTCTGGACTAGGGGGTGTCCGGATAGCCGAACTATCATCATCGGCCGGACTCCAAGACTATGAAGATACAAGATTGAAGACTTCGTCCCGTGTCCGGATGGGACTTTCCTTGGCGTGGAAGGCAAGCTTGGCGATACGGATACGTAGATCTCCTACCTTTGTAACCGGCTCTGTGTAACCCTAGCCCTCTCTGGTGTCTATATAAACCGGATGGCTTTAGTCCGTAGGAAGAACAACAATCATACCATAGGCTAGCTTCTAGGGTTTAGCCTCCTTGATCTCGTGGTAGATCTACTCTTGTAACCCACATCATCAATATTAATCAAGCAAGACGTAGGGTTTTACCTCCATCAAGAGGGCCCGAACCTGGGTAAAAACATCGTGTCCCTCGTCTCCTGTTACCATCCGCCTAGACGCACAGTTCGGGACCCCCTACCCGAGATCCGCCGGTTTTGACACCGACATTGGTGCTTTCATTGAGAGTTCCGCTGTGTCATCACCGATAGGCTTGATGGCTTCTCCGACCATCATCAACGATGCAGTCCAGGGTGAGACCTTTCTCCCCGGACAGATCTTCGTACTCGGCGGCTTCGCACTGCGGGCCAATTCGCTTGGCCATCTGGAGCAGATCGAAAGCTACGCCCCTGGCCGTCAGGTCAGATTTGGAAGTTTGAACTTCATGGCTGACATCCGTGGGGACTTGATCCTAAATGGATTCGAGCCACAGCCGAGCGTGCCGCACTGTCACGGCGAGCATGATTTAGCTCTGCAGCCAGACAATACCCTGGAGGCCGTACTCGAACCCGCTCTGATCTTCAATTCGGAGTCGGCTGTGCAGATCGAGGACGGATGGCTAGACACCGCCTCGGGGGCTGCAACCTCTATGGCGATAGAGCCGAACACTGACTTTGTCCCTCATAAAGCTCGTGACTACGAGGTGCCGGACTCCTCGCCGGACTCCGAACCCCCCGCGCCCTTCCCGATCGAATCCGATTGGGCGCCGATCATGGAAATCACCACAGCGGACATCTTTCAACACACACCTTTCGGCGACATCTTGAGTTCGCTAAAGTATCTTTCGTTATTAGGAGAGCCCTGGCCGGACTACGGTCAGGAAGGTTGGGATGCGGACGACGAAGAAATTCAAAGCCCACCCACCACCCACTTGGTAGCCACTGTCGACGATCTAACCGACATGCTAGACTAAGACTCCGAAGACATCGACGGTATGGACGAGATGCCGGAGACGACCAAGAACCAGCGCCTAACGGGCACGGGAAAGCCACCCCAGCTCACAACGTATACATGGTGGACACACCAAAAGGAAGCGGAAAAACGGGACGTGGCGAAGGACAACTCCCCCAACAAACAAACAAAGCGGCGACGCAAGCGCCGCCCGAAGACCGGCATCGACAAAAACGGCACCCATACGGACCCGGCCCTAGAGCAGGGCGAAGCAGTGGACGACGCACACGTCAACAAGCAGCCAGCCGGACATGAACTGGACAAGCAACCCATCCCCGGCGAAGATCATCTCACATCACCAGAGCATATGAATCTTCATAACAGGCTCGTCACCACTGCAAGAAGTTTGAAGAAGCAAAAGCGGAAGCTCAAAACAGCGGAAGACACACTCAGAATGAGATGGAGCAAAGTACTCAACACCGCAGATAAATATGGCACTAGTCACCAGACAAAGAGCTACCCGAAGCGCAAGATGTTGCCCGAATTTGATGAGGAGGCCTTCGAGCCCCCGCAGTCAAAAAAGAAAGGGGCCGCCTGGCCGGATAGACGACCAGATGACAGGCCAAGAGCAACACGGGGCGCCACATACAAGCCGGCATATGATCAGCATAAAGATCTTCAGAAAAAGGATAACCCGGCCAGGTCTATCTATGGGCCAAAAAAGAAGACTCCAGGAAGTAACACAACCAGCCGAGCATTTGAAGACAATGGCACACCCAAATACAGGGGCGCCGCACACCCACTATGTTTTACCGACGAGGTACTGGATCATGGATTTCCAGCGGGATTTAAACCCATAAACATAGAGGCATACGACGGAACAACAGACCCCGGAGTCTGGATTGAGGATTATATCCTACACATACACATGGCAAGAGGAGACGATCTCCATGCCATAAAATACCTTCCCCTCAAGCTCAAAGGGCCGGCCCGGCATTGGCTTAAAAGCCTCCCAGAAAATACGATTGGGAGTTGGGAAGAGCTTGAGGATGCGTTTCGAGCAAATTTTCAGGGGACTTATGTCCGGCCTCCGGATGCAGATGATTTAAGTCACATAACTCAACAGCCCGGAGAATCAGCACGCAAATTCTGGAACAGGTTCCTCACTAAAAAGAACCAAATAGTCGACTGTCCGGACGCTGAAGCCTTAGCAGCCTTCAAACACAACGTCCGAGACGAATGGCTCGCCAGACACCTCGGCCAGGAAAAACCAAGAACAATGGCCGCACTAACAAGTCTCATGACCCGCTTTTGCGCGGGGGAAGACAGCTGGTTGGCTAGATGCAGCACCAGCGACCCGAGTACATCCGAAATCAGGGATGGAAATGGGAAATCACGACGCAAAAAAGATCAGCGCCGGAACAAGGAGAATGGCCCAAATAGTACGGCGGTCAACGCCGGATTCAAAAGCTCTCGGCCGAACAACAAAACACTGCCCTTAAAGGATAACAGTGACGAGCTATCCAACCTAAACAAGATTCTGGACAGACTGTGCCAAATACATGGTACCTCCGGGAAGCCTGCAAACCATACCCACAGAGATTGTTCGGTCTTCAAGCAGTCCGGCCGACTTAACGCTGAACACAAGGGGCTCGACACACCAAGCGAAAGTGACGAAACCCAAAAGCAGCGCTCCGGAAACCAAAAGACTTTCCCACTAGAAGTCAAAATAGTTAACTCACTTCACGTGATAACACGCAGCGCGGCACCTGCTATACCAGGACACTATCCGCAGACTGGGGATAGAACCCACCAAAATTCGCTATAGCAGCACTTCCTTCAAAGGAGTGACGCCAGGCCTTTTAAGCCAATTTTACAGGCTCTGTACCACTAGAGGTCGTGTTCGGTTCATCCGACAACCTCCATCGCGAAAAGCTCACTCTCCATCGCCCCATTTTACAGTAGCCCTTAAGCGCTACTGGGGCGCGAAGCTTTCGCTTGCTTTAATGCAATACAACATTACGCGTCTCTTACGCTTAAAAATGCCCGGTCCACGTGGCATATTCTTAAAACTCCAGGTGTCTCTCGACCATGGAGAATGTGCGGCTGCCTAGACAGCCACACATTATTCCGACCTTGCAGGTCAAAGCCCCTAAAAACAGGTCATTTAGACCTCGGACATGGTTAGACGAGTCCGGCAAGGGGCTTCCCAGCCGCATACCCCCCTTTTTTTAGGGGGGCGCGCGCATAAATGATGAAAGCCAATAAAGCTCAACTTTCTTCATCTTCCAAATTACACTTTATTTTGATACACTTTTTGCACGATATTTCTTAGAAACTAAGTCCTTCTCTTTTACAGATGAAGCACGTGCTACACCCGTCCAGGATACAGCACAACGGAGACACAGGCGCAGACGTGCAGTAGGGACCCGTTGCAAGGATTCTTTTCAGATTAAGACCCTGCGTAAACCTTTCTTACTGTCTCTTGTTGATACACATCCCCCGGTTTCCTACCAGAGCCGAGGAGGAGGCTGGCGTTTTGGCATCGGCCGCGTCAGAAGTTCCCGCCTGTACCTGGACACTAGGGCTTTGTTCGGCCCAATATCATAAAGACCGAACACCTCAGGGAGTGTCTGCATCTCGAGTTAGGCCTTATATGCATCAGATCCGAATCATGTCTCTGGTCAAATGTTGGGTTTGCCCGGCTCTTGTGTTTTGTTGCCTTATGTTCCGTATCATCGGCTAACGCGGCACCAGGAGAACTACTGCGATTGTGCCCCGGTTCGGCCGGGAGAGCACCTCAGTAGAGAAAGCCGAAAACTGACTGTCATGATATAGCGAGAGACTGGTCAACCACTTGATCGACCATTGGAATGTTTAGAATTCCTCCGCTTTGACGAAGGACCGCTTCCCGGTCAGGCACATACGCGCCCCGAGTTCGGAGAAGCGCGGTGCCATCAGGGGCTATATAGTAGCCCCACATTCGAGCTCCTATGGCTAAGTGAAAGTGATAAAGCATTATAGTCCGGTTGCCTAGTTTGCTACGCTATCACCTCCTTAAAAGGACCAAGACGTTGGATTAAGTGTGAAGAAGCGATTTTCTTTTTGCAAACACCCCCGCACCATGTGCGTGGGGGCTGAAGCCAAAGACTGCCATCTTTCAGATTATAAATATATATATACGGCCGCACAGGAGATAGTTCAATACTTGAACACACAAGTATAAAAAGTCATTGCATTATAAACATGATCTTAGAAATCATACATGTCATTCAAACATAACATCTTTCGAGCACTGCGACTCTATTATACGAGCGCCCTGCAGGACTTCCTCAAAGTAATGCTCGGTGGGGAATCGGCTTTTGTCCGAACCCCGGGATGCAACAGCGGTGGCATCCATCTCCGCCCAGTATGTTTTACCACGGGCGAGAGCCATCCGTGCACCTTCTATGCATGCCGACCGCTTCATCGCCTTAATATGCGGCACTGCCCCAAGGAATTGCTGCAACAAGCCAAAATAACTCTTCGGCTTGGGCCTTTTCGGCCACAGATGAGTGACCACATCCATCATGGCCAGTCCGGACAATCTATTCAGCTCAGCCCACTCAACCAGCCGATCACTCAACGGAAGTGGACGCTCCGGACTATGGAATTGAGACCAGAAAAGCTCTTCCATTTCATGATCCTCCTGGCTTCGAAAGTGCACGACTGCGTCAGCCGCACTCGCCGCCAAGTCCAGATAAGGATCCTCCGCACCGTACAATCGGCCCAGCTGAGCATACTTCGGATCCGTGAACTTCCTACGCAGCATAAAGGGCTTTCCAGCCACAATGTCTCCGACCTGACGCAGTTCCTCCTTCATAGCCCGCATCGCACTACGGGCATCCTTGGCTTCGGCATCGGCCTTCTTCAGGTCCTCTTGCTCCGCTCGGCGTTCTCCTTCAAGAACCTCCAGGCGGTCGGTAGCAACTTTTAATTTCATGGCCATTCCGGCCATCTCCTCCCTGCTTCGGCAGTGAGCAGCCTTCTCGGCTTCTAGCTCTTCCGCTGCCTTCAAGGCAGCCGCCTCGCTTTTTCTGGCTTGCTCCTTGGCCCGAGCAAGTTCTGCTCGAAGGTCTTCCACAGCAGCAGCACCATCTGCATCAAGCATACAACTTGTAAGGAATGGGCATCAGCTCCCTTACTAAGCGACCGCGGCGCAATCACATACCTTGTGACTCATCAAGTCGTTTATTGACCAGCGAGATGTCCGCATCTGCAGCGTCGAGTTGCTTCTTCAGCTCGGCGAATCCATCCGTCCGGCTGGCCACCGAACGTTCCGCCACCTGCATAGGAAAGGCGACAGTTAATAACTGAGATTATGATCCTAGGCACGCTGCCGTTTTCGACAGCATACCAAGTCTCAGGGGCTACTATACAGGGCGCACTTCATGTGCAAAACTGTCAACAGGTATGTCATTTTTTGCGTACCTCAAATCCCGTCAGTAAACTTCTGACGGCCTCATACAACCCGCTTTCGGCGGACGAGATCCTCTCAATCACATTACCCATTAATGTGCGGTGATCTTCTGAGATGGACGCCCTCTTAAGCAAATCCTGCAGCTCCACCGGCCGTACTCCAATGGGTGCCGAACTCTCCGGCCCCGCCGGACTCGGGGAGACCCTCCGCGACGACACCTCAGGGTCGTCCGCCCCGTGCGATGGGGCGGCAGATGGAGGCGTTTCGCTCTCCATCATCTCCGGACGAAGGTCTCCCGAAGATGAGCTGTGCTGAGATGGGCTGAGATCCGAACTACAAGGTAAAAACTTCGGTTACCTTTAGACATTAAGCAGGGGTGTCTAATAATTATAAAATCCCCCTTTTTACTTACGGCTCGTTAGAGGGCTGATTCCTCCGAGGAGACAGTACGGCCGGGGCTCTTCCCGGCGCAGGACCTTCCGGTACAGATTTCTTTCCCCGCTTTGAGGCCTTGGCCTCCGGGTCTTCGGAAGCGGTCCTCTTCTCCCCCTGGAAGGAGGGACTCTCGATTCCTCCCTTACTAAAAACCTCCTTGGCAGAGGTGACAGTTTCCCCGTGCCCCCCTTCGCCCTCATTCGAAGGTGCAACCTCCAACATTTTGATTAACACGGGATCCTGCGTGGTCTCAGGGAGGGGGGCCGGACACCGTATCAGTTTTGCTTGCGCTATCCACTCCTGTCCAGGGAAAGCTGGTTAAAAGGCAAGCTCACGATAAATAAATGGACGGTGTGTCCGGACACAGGGCTACTTACTTGAGTATCCGGGCGATTGCAGCTTAGGCCAGCGTCCTCGGTCAATTCCGGATGCGTCTCTTGCGATCCGAAGAACAGTTTATACATCTCCATGGGTGTCAAACCCATGAAGTGTTGGAGAGCTCGTGGCCCCTCCGGATTAAATTCCCACAGGCGGAGGGGGCGACGTTTGCAGGGCAGTAGGCGCCGGATCAACATGACCTGTACCACTGCGACCAGATTGATCTCCCTTTCTTGGAGGCCTCGAATCCGGTCCTGCAACAGGGGGACGTCTTTGGGTGGCCCCCAGTCACGCCCCTTGTTGACCCATGACGTCAGCTGTTGTGGAGGGCCCGAGCGAAAGACGAGCGGTAGCTTCTGCCTACTACCCCGGGGAGCGGTGATATAAAACCACTCCTGTTGCCACAAGCCGAGCTCCTCTTGGAAAGAGCCCTTGGGCCATGGAGCTTCGGCCCTCTTGCTTATAACCGCCCCGCCGCACTCTGCCTGACGCCCCTCAATCATCTTCGGCTCCACGTTGAAGGTTTTGAGCCACAAGCCGAAGTGAGGGGTAGTGCGGAGGAAGGCTTCGCTGACGACAATGAATGATGAGATATGGAGGATGGACTCCGGAGCCAAGTCATGGAATTCCAGCCCATAGTAAAACATAAGCCCCCTCATGAAGGGATCTGTCGGGAAGCCTAAACCCCGACGGAGGTGAGACATGAACACGACGCTCTCGCCGGGCTCGGGAGTTGGGATAACTTGCCCTCGGGCAGGCAGCCTATGCGAAATCTCGTAGGTTAAGTACCTGGAGTCTCTCAGCTTTAGCACGTCCTCTTCCGTGACGGAGGAAGGCATCCACCGGCCTCGTAGGTCAGGACTGGACATTGTCGAAGATCGAAGGTACCCGAATTTGGAGCCCTGGGTGTTGGAACTCGGGGGGAGGGGCGGATTCGATAGAGGATTGAATAAAAAGAATGGGCCTTGGTCTCATTATAAAGAGGAAGAATACCAAGAGCCGTCCCCGTGACCGTTCGGAACCCGCCTTCGTTGGAGGGGGCGTGGCAACGGGCGTGGTTGGGTTACCCACGTCCGTATTGATGGGAATCCTAGAATAAGGGGAACACGATCTCTGCTTTGACAAGATGTGCCAAGGAAACCGCCTCGCTAAACGCGCTGAGATGGAACAATAAAAACAATTCGAGGGCTTGGTAGTGGTGCGATGTTATGCCACAAAATACGTCAGCAGATTGAACTTGTGTAATATTATTCTCTCTACGGATGTATGTGAAATTTATTTTGCAGAGCCGGACACTATCCTGGTGTTCACAGTCTTCTATAAATTATTCGGAGGAGGAACCCGCCTTGCAATGCCGAAGACAACATGTGCGTTGGACTCGTCGTCATTGAAGCCTGGTTCAGGGGCTACTGAGGGAGTTCCGGACTAGGGGGTGTCCGGATAGCCGAACTATCATCATCGGCCGGACTCCAAGACTATGAAGATACAACATTGAAGACTCCGTCCCATGTCCGGATGGGACTTTCCTTGGCGTGGAAGGCAAGCTTGGCGATACGGATATGTAGATCTCCTACCTTTGTAACCGACTCTGTGTAACCCTAGCCCTCCCTGGTGTCTATATAAACCGGATGGCTTTAGTCCGTAGGAAGAACAACAATCATACCATAGGCTAGCTTCTAGGGTTTAGCCTCCTTGATCTCGTGGTAGATCTACTCTTGTAACCCACATCATCAATATTAATCAAGCAGGACGTAGGGTTTTACCTCCATCAAGAGGGCCCGAACCTGGGTAAAAACATCGTGTCCCTCGTCTCCTGTTACCATCCGCCTAGACGCACAGTTCGGGACCCCCTACCCGAGATCCGCCGGTTTTGACACCGACACTCCTCAACTGCACCTGCCGACAGGGAAGATCTCCACTCCACTCTGCTCACGGCCCGCGCTCCACCTAGGACCGCCGATCGCGGGATGCGCGGGCCGCATCTCTCTCCTCTAGCGCCGCGCCGCAACCGCGCCACCGCGCGATCTTCAAGCTACGACACGGAATCAACACCACACACACACCGGGAGAAGGCGAACATGCGAGTTGCGGTTATCGTGGCTCGAGAACTGCTGAGGTGCAGGCTGGCGAAAAGCGGCCGCGATGCCCTGCTGGAGCGAGTTGCCGAGCTGTTGGACGCAGCATGCAGGGGACCAACACCGTTCTGCACCCTGCCCACGTCGCAGGCCGTGGCGGGGGCACGCGCTCACCCTCGCCGCTCCCGCCACTACAAAAAAATACACATCTGTGACATTTTGGGCCAAACGAAATTTTTTTCTGTCATACTTATGACACTTCTATGACGATAATTGTGACAAAACCCAATATCATCATAGATGTGGTGGGCTCCTACTATGACAAAAAATCATGACAGAAAATGGACTTTTCGTCCTGGGCGGGTCGGAGACGCAGCTGCATGACATTCTTTAGGTCGTCCATGACGGAACAAAAGTGGTAGAAGCGAGGGCGGGGGAAATTTCGGTGAGTTCCCGGTTACGGTGGGTGGTCGGGGGCCGAGCGATGCGTGTTTCTCTCGTACACGTACGCGCGCGTGTGTGAGGCATTGGCCCTAACTGAACCCGAGCGAGGCGTTGGGCTCTAACTGAACCCGATCGAGCGATTCGTTCGCTACTGCTGCTAACTGAAGCCGATTTTTGCTGCCTCTGGATGAACAGTGAGCATTGCGGGGGGGGTGGATGAATAGTGAGCGGTGGGGGTGGATGAACAGGACCCCGTGGCGTTGCCTCTAGATGAATAGGACCCCGATTGATCGAGTCGGTCGGGGCTGGATGAATAGGACCCCAATCGATCGAGTCGGTCGGGGCTGGATGAACAGGACCCCGTGGAGGGCTGGATGAACAGGACGACCCCGTGGAGGGCTGGATGAACAGTAGATGGTTTAGGGGTGGATGAACAGTAGCCCGTGGAGGGGTGGTTGAACAGGAGCCCGTGGAGAGGGGTGGTTGAAAAGTAGCCGGTGGAGTAGCGCGCGGTGGAGGCTGGATGAACAGGAGCCCGTGCATGAACAGTCGTAGGTGGAGGCTGGAGGAGGTCGACGGTGGATGAATAGTAGCCCGTGGAAGCTGGAGGAGGTCGAAGGTGGAGATGAACAGTATCTCGTGGAGTCCCATTTTGCGGTACGCCACACCCCTCCCGATGAACAGGACCCCTGTTTCGACCGTAGTGCTCCAACACAAGTCCGTTTCATCCGTTTTGCGGTATGCCACACCCCTCCCGATTAACTGGACCCCATTTCGACCATAGGAGGTCCAACACAAGTCCGTTTCCTCCGTTTTGCGGTATGCTAGAGCCCTCCCGATGAACAAGATCCCGTTTCAAACATGGCTGGTCGAACACAAGGCCGTTTCCTCCGTTCTGCGGTACGCCGGGCCTCGTTTCCATCGCTTGTTCCATCCAAGCCCTCCCGATGAACACGACGACACATTTCGTTCCGACCCAGTCGGTTGGCTCCCCATGAACACGACGATGATGTTGTTTCTCTGTTCCGACCCAGTCATGTACACGAGCCCTGGCCATACGTATGCGCGAGTAGGCGTTCAAGACCCCGCCCGTATGTACACATACGTGGACGTATTTTCTTTCTTGCACACTGGTCGTTGTACGTACATGTACATGCTACGTGCGCGCCTCTACTATGACACGTGCGCGCCTCTACATCCACAAATATGTACATACATGTTCACGACCAGAATGACAACGCTACATACGCTTCGACCAGGTGGGCCCCGACTGTCAGGCACTTCCTTGCATGCGAAGATGTAGCTGGTGGGTCCCAGTAGTCAAGGGGCGAATCATTTTTTTTCGGACGCACTTCCTTGCGTGCGAAGACGTAGCTAGTGGGTCCCAGCAGTCAGGGGGAAACAACTTTTTCACGAAATACAGTGGCCTGTCCAGTGGGTCCCTGCTGTCAGGTGTAGGTATCATTATTTTCCATGTAATAAGGAGGCACTTCCTTGCTATGGCCGTGGACCCAGCTGTCAGCCTCTCCACGTACAGGCCACGTCCGATGGAAGTCGTTCCTTGACCACGTTGACCATGCCACGCCGAGAGCACCAGGGCGGTGGACGACGGAGAGGCCTAGGAAGGGGACAACATGGAGACGGGGAAGACGCGGCAGTGGATGCCCACGCATAGAGGAGTATGAGGGTTCACTGGTTCGGCTGCGGTGTGAGGTTGTCATCGTTGCAGAATAATAGGGGGAGTGGGTGAGTCGAGGGATAGCCTGGCCAGCAGTGGGAGTAGTATGGGGGCGGTGAGGCCTCCGTGGCAGCACAACCGTCCATGGGAGGCAGGAGCATGCGGCACGACCGACGCTGCTTTGGGCGGCTAGAGCAAGAAGACCAGAGTTGAAGAAGCACTATAGCCATTGGATGGACATCGTACGGTCACTGGAGCTAGAATTGTTCATATTGACTAAGTTGACAAAGCCCTCCATCCTCGTCAACTTAGTAGGCCCACAAGTCAGCCTCCCACAAAGGTGGGTCCCAGCTAGTAGGGGGAGTATTCATTTTTTTGTGCGTAATAAGGAGGCACTTCTGGTGGGTCTGAGCTGACAGCGGGGGGAGCGTTTTTTCACGAAATACGGTGGCCCGTCCGGTGGGTCCCAACTGTCATGGGGAAATGATTTTTTCACAAAATACGGTGGCCCGTACGATGGGTCCCTGCTGTCAGGTGGAGGAATCATTATTTTGCGCGTAATAAGGAGGCACTTCCTTGCGGCTGCCATGCACCCAGCTGTCAGCCTCTCCATGTATAGTACTCTTCCGATGGAAGTCGGTCATTGACCAAATTGACCACGCCGTGCTGAGAGCACCACGGCGGTGGACGACGGCGAGGCCTAGGAAGGGGACGACGCGGAGCCGGGTAAGACGCGGCAGTGGATGCCCATGCGGAGAGGAGTACGAGGGTTCACTCGTTCGGCTACGGTGTGAGGCTGCCGTCGCCGCAAAATAACAGGGGGAGTGGGTGAGTGGAGGGATGGCCTGACCAGCGGTGGGAGTAGTATGGGGGTGGTGAGGCCTCCGCGACAGCATAGCCGGCCACGGGAGGCAGGAGCATGCGGAATGACCGGCGCTGCTTTGGGCGGCTGGAGCAAGAAGACCAGAGGTTGAAGAAGCACTACGGTTGTTGGATGGACATCGTATGGTCACTGGAGCTAGAATCATTCATATATTGACTAAGTTGACAAAGCCCTCCGTCCCCGTCAACTTAGTAGGCCCACAAGTCAGCCTCCCACTATGGTGGGTCCCAGCTGGCAGGGGGTATTCATTTTTTTGTTCGCAATAAGAAGGCACTTCCTTGCGTGCGAAGATATAGTTGGTGGGTCCAACCTTTCAGTGAAGGGAACTTTTTTTCGTGAAATACAGAGGCCCTTCCGGCGGGTCCCAGATGTCAGGTAGAGGAATCATTATTTTGCGCATAATAAGGAGGCATTTCCTTGTGTGCGGCCGTGGACCCAGCTGTCAGACTCTCCACGTACAGTCCACTTCTGATGGATGTCATTTGTTGACCAAGTTGACCACACCGCGCTGAGAGCACCAGGGCGGTGGACGACGGCGAGGCCTACAAAGGGAACGACACAGAGCTGGGGAAGAGACGGCAGTGGCTGCCCACACAGTGGAGAGTACGAGGGTTGACTGGTTCGGCTGCCGTCGCTGAAAAATAACAGGAAGTGTGGGTGAGTAGAAGGATAGACAGGCCAGGGATGCGAGTATGATGGGGCCGTGAGGCCTGCCCGGCAGCACAGCCGGCCACGGGAGGCGGGAGCAGGCGGTTCCGATGGCGCTGGTTTGGGCGGCTGGGGCAGGAAGATCAGAGACTGAAGAAACACGATTGACGTTAGATTGACATCTAATGGTCTGATCTGGTAGAGTCGATTGTTGACTAAGTTTCTTTTTTGAGAAACCTTGTGTACGCATGAACTTAGTAGGCCAACAAGTCAGGATCCAAATCTATGGTAGACAACATAAAGCCCATTTGCTATTTTTTATAATTTGCAGCCCATTTGCTAATTCTTAAGTAATTTATTACAGCCCATTTTCTGCCCAGGACCATGGTCAAAAAGTTCAACCTTATTTTTCATATTTCGGTGGAGTCTGAACTGTTGTAATCCCAAAATGATAAACATTTTTTAAGAACTACTTGGAGATGGGAAAACGCGGCAGTGGAGTCGCAGATTGAGAGGAGGAGAAGGGTTATAACTGGTTCTGTTGCAATTCATATCAAACTCAGGTTCACAGGACACTTTCATATTCATAGCCAACATTCACTATCAACAACTCAAAAGATTCATATATACACAAGCTCAGCATATCTATGCATCCAAATGATTGATAGATCACACGACAATATTCATACATAATTCACAAAAAGATTCAGATATACACATGTTCAGTATGTTTATGCATCCAAATGATTGGGATCACAGCCAATATGATCCATGGATGAACTTTAATTACCTAGGGTACAGACTGGTAAATGGTGTTCAATCAAAGGTACTTCTTGCTAAAATTAGTTCTTGTACGAGTAAACTTTCGAGTACATAAGAGGCATCACAGACAATCTGAACTTTGCTTGTAGGTTTATCCTCAAATAGTGGCCTCGTGCCGAGGGAGGTTTGAGCAACTTGGCCACTACTTTCATCCAACTACTTTACTGGCTCATCTTGGTCTTGTATCTCGCCAAAATTCTACATTGCAGATGAGAAAGGAGGCGGTTGAGAAAATGAACCACCCAAATTTTTTGTGCAGTTCAACTGAAATGGAGCATCCTTGGCGTGCAGACCGATTAAGTGCCAGATGAATATACGCGTCAACCAACTTGTCTGGAATCTTTAGACTCCATGCCATATAGTTCGCTACCATATGTGCCGATAACCAAAAGGCACAAGTTGGGACCAAAGACTGGACTGCGTTTTTCTGGGCTATGCACCAAGCAATATTTTTGGCGTTCACTCTCCTAATACTTGGAGTTTGACAATTGGTTGACGCAGGTTGATACTCGAATGAATATAGGCACTTCTTGTCAACATTGATGCTTGTCTGAGTGAACTTTGGAGTACGTAGCAGCAGCATAAGTACCTGTCCATCTGATCATTTTGTGCAGTTCTACTGAAATCACCCGATGTAATGATTTTCCTGCGAGTTCAGGCTCCAAATTACTCCTTTATGAAATCGGCAAACAGTAGCACAATACCAAATTACCAATACATATGACAGGCACAATAATCAGGATAAAGACCAGTACCAACCTGTGTGAGGTAGCATATCAATTACTATTTCCTTTGACTGGAAGCCGAGATAAGCCAAGCGACTGACAGCAAAGGAAGAAAGCAAGCGGAGATTAGCGACTAACAGGAAAGGACGGAAGCTGTCGAGGCAATGAAGCACCCAAAGTTTTTGTGCAGTTCCACCAATATCGAGCATCCTTGTTGGCACATATATTGAGAGAGTGAGATTACTGTAATAGTGGGACTAGTTGATGAAACATACACTAACAAATAGAAGCACCCTCATTATCTTAATGGGTAAAGTTAGCAACATAGTAGTCTTGCTTAAAGAGAGATATTAGTTTATTTAATCAGTGCCAATTATCTCAACTCAACACTCAAAGCATGCCATTTATCAGTGGTGATTCATAGTTTGTTGCCCCGAGAAACAAACATCCAAGAAACATATCTGGGTTGGTCCCATTTTTGTTCACTCTAGCCACCTACTCCTATGTGTGGATAGCAAATGTAGTCCTGATCATACCACTATGTACAGCGTTACCCCTATATTTCCCTTTTTGACCAAGAGACCGGTTGGATGACCAGTCTGTACTACTTTCATCCCCTTTCCTTCCTATTTGTACCAAGTCCGATGTGCATACTAAATTCCCCCACCCCCACTTTATTTCAATGACAAGTATTTTCGGACGGAGGGAGTACAAGATTCGACTCCATGAAGTAGCTTTACCTCTAACAATAGAAAAAAAATAGGTGAAGTTGGACCATCCGATCGAGAGGGGCTGAGAGGTAGAAAATGATGCACATGCAGCGACGTAGCGAGCTAGGGAAGTAGAGCTAAGGCGGTTTCGAACGAAGATATATCTGAAGGTCGTCGGGATGTGGATAGGTGGGCGGCGGGAGGCCGGATCCGCCCACAGGCAACGACGAAGGGATCGGAGGACCTCCTGCGCCGGCGCTTGGCCAGAGATAACGGTGCGGCCGGTAGTGGGTCTCCTCCCTCGCTGTTGACGACGACCTAAACGCTGCCCCTCCTCCCCTTCACCGGCGGAGGGGGATACGTCCCGATCTGTAACCAGCGGTGAGGATAGAAAGCTAGTGTTTTTTGAAGGGAGAAAGACAGTGTTACTTCCCCTATCTTGTTTATATCTGGAGAGGATGAGAGTTTGTGAATAGAGCAGTCCTAGCAAGCAAGCGCAAAAGCTCCGGACTATATATAAGTAGTGGGGTAGTTTTCCTTTTTCACTCCATCAAAAAAATCGTTTAAAATTGTGTACTACTACATGCCAGGTCACGGTTTTTTTAGTTGTTGATTGTTTTTTGAGATAGCTACCCGCTTGTTCCAACTGGTGTTACGGTGTGCCAGGTCGCACTTTGTATCGTTCAAGTCTGGTACTACAAGTCCCTCCAGTAAATGAATAACCACCCCCTCGTAAAAATTGTGAACAAGCCCACGGCTAAAATTAGCGGAAACGTGGGTTTCCCCAACATGCATTATTATTTATATTTTCTACTCCCTCCGTTCCTAAATATAAGTCTTTTTATTAGCCACACCTAAGACAATAATTTTTTTATTAGTAGTTAACCCCACATGTCATAGACACAAAAATTGTGGCAAGATTCCCTTAGGCAAGCCAAAGTGTTTCTAACAATTTGAGCAACTCAGGTTAGGCAAGTGTGGCAAGTGTGGGAAAAATAATGTGCAACATAAGACAAACATAGTCACAATCCAAACAGCCCCGTGATTTTTTGTGACATGCATGAAAATTTGGTTAGTTAAATTTATAGTCTAAATTTGGCAAGGTGCATCAAATCAACACATGCAAGTATCAAAAGGAAAGTCATGGCATGCATGCATGCATTGTACTCCCTCTGTTTCCAAATATAAGTCTTTTTAGAGGGTGTTTGTTTCCAGGGACTTATTGGTTTACGGACTTAAAAAGTCCCTATAAGTCCCATCTAAACCAAACAGGAGGGACTTATAGGGACTTAAAGTGGGCATTTGGGACTTATGAAATAAGACTCTCAAGGAGAGTCTTATAGGGACTTATAGTTGTAATATGGTCTTATAAGGACTTATAAGTCCCAGGAACCAAACAGGTAGGGACTTTTTAGGGACTTGGGACTTACAAGTTGGGACTAAAAAAAGTCCTAGGACTAATGAACCAAACAGGGAGATTGCAACAACTGACTACTCCCTCCGTTCCTAAATGTAAGTCTTTTTAGGGATTCCACTATAAACTACATACAGATGTATATAGACATATTTTAGAGTGTAGATTCACTCATTTTGTTTCGTATGTAGTTCATAGTGAAATCTCTAAAAAGACTTATATTTTGGAACGGAGGGAGTACATACGAAGCAGAATATGTCTACTCCTACATACGAAGTACCCCATTTGAAATGTGTAAAAAGACTTTTATCGAGTGCAGTGCTTTGATGTGTCGCGTAAACTCGTACAAGACCGAGAAATTTGATTACTACGACGCCCTCTCCCTCGCGGACTGAGCTCTAGTGCCTTAACTGCACCTGCCTTTGGCTGCATGACAGGTGGGCCAACCACCTGTTGGGCCCACCAGTCATGGACGCAAAGGTAGGAGCAGTAAGTAGAAGCTTTCGCTACACGCTATCCCTCCCGCACGAGGTGGACGGACATGTAGCAGTGGATTTGATACTGTACAAGTAGGAGTAACATCATTGTTCGTCTTCTCGAAGAGGCAAAGAGCCAAGCGCAAACCGAACATGGCAGTTGCGAATGCTCGCGTGGTGCGGTTCCTTCGAGTACTAGCCAGGCTCTTGCATGAGACAAAATTGCTATTGTTTAACAATTAAACTCCATTATCCATTGGTTGATACTCATTCTGCATAGGTCCACGCGCTTAGCACCGTTTCCTCCTGGGATCACCAATGTTTATTTTCTAATTAATAGCATTCTATGCAATGAACTAGCCATTGCAAGTCATTAAAAGCATGCACACCTCTCATCTCTTATTGGTTGATACGTATGTCAAGAAACAAGAAACAAGGTAGAAGTTAATGCACCGGGCCTAAGTGTTTTGGGACTATTTGGTTTTCATAAGATGACTTACACACCTAGACGGAGGGAGTAGTATAGACCTGTAAACCGGAAAAGAGTATTTGCCTTTCTAGAGATTTCAACAAGTGACTAGACTTCGGATCAAAAAAACAAGTGACTAGATTACACCGTGTGCAGTACCCCCTCCCTTCCGGTTTATAGGGCTCAAATCTCAAATCTCATGAACCAAGGCATTTTGCTATTGGAGGAATGTATCTCGTACTTTACAAAACTACCCTAATTAAACTCATGCATTAATTACGTAGTTCTCTCTCGTTTTCCTCTCCGCCTTGGTCGCGGTGCACAATATTGAGCACTCCTATATGACTAGCCGCTCTATCTACATGCGGGACATTTCAAAGCATCTGGGCCCGCGTGCCATCCACCAAATCACAGTGAGGTGCTACAATCGAGACTCACCTGTCACCCCGGTGTGGCCGTCATGACCCGTCATATCACAAAACCCACACCTTTACCAGCAGTGGTAAGGTGGCCTCCAAGTTGGACTGGACGAAGCAACCATCATTTCATTGGAACGCTCGTTCAAGCCCTTTCTTGCCTTTCTTGAAGAAAACCTCACTCCAGGCTACTCACTTCTGCCATTTTTCTTCTCTAACGACGAAGGAAAGTGGGCGAATCAGTTATGCTACTATATTTTCATTCCAATAATCTTATTTTTGCGAAGCACCGACCGATTCTCACATCCTATTATTTTCCCGTTTTCATTGCGATTGTGGTTTACTTTCAATTGCTTTTTGTTTGTCAGTTCATTGATGGATCCTAGAGCACTAGGCAAAGAGTTGCCGGCAGACAACCCACTGGAGACAGCGATCTCCAGGAAGCAAGCACCGACCAACGAGTTGACCATGTTGGCGGGCCAACCCATGGAAACGAAGAACTCCAAGAAACAAGCACTGGCCAAAGAGTTGAGGACGTTGGCGGACGAACTCCTCAAAGAAAGTTGGAAGAATAGCAAGGGCCCCACCATGCCTACCCCAGGAACTCTGATTGCCACCTATGTGAGGCTCAAGACCGAGTTTGAGGAGATAGTCGCTGTTGAGAAGCAGTATTCCCCTGCCAAGGTGATGGCCCCCATCGAGGACGAGGAGATGGCCCCCGGAGGGATGAGATCCCCCGGTGAGCTGCACAAGGTAAAAAATAATGGCTTATTACCATAGTTGTGGTTTTTGATTATTTGCAATGTGCTTGCTTTTTGATTATTTGCAATGTGCTTGCTAATATGTTAGGGTTGTGCAGGTGCCGGTGGTTGTCCTTGATGATTCCGATGTCGTGGCCCGTCCTGTTGGCATCACCCCGGAGATCGATTCCGATGCCGCTGTCCATCCTGTGGACATCGCCCCAGAGATCGATTCCGATGTCGCGGTCAGTCCTGTGGACATCGCCCCAGAAATTGATTCCCATGCCGTTGTCCGTGCTGTGGTCATTGCCCGAGAGATCGATGACAAGAAATAGTTGGTCGCGCTAATCCTTCAGGGTAGTTTGCATTGCCCTGTGTTTAATTACCAGAATGATGCATGTTATCAAACCATCTTAGGGCTAGTGCACTGTCTTGTGTGGGCGGATCTTGCTACTTTTGTTTGATAGTGAATCATGCGATGAATCATGCGAACCCTCTCCGAGTTATGGAAACAGATGTATCCTCACCAGCTTTTGATGTAATATATGGCATGCTTAGATGTAAGTTTGAACTGTTTATCATATCAGCAGGGCTTGTTTGATGATTCTTGGTGTTAGTAGGCTAGCTACTGTGCGAGCTATAGTACTTGCAAAACACTCACCGAAGAGAAACGTTGGGGCTGATGAGCTCGTGGTACGCTTATACTTATCCCTCGTTGATCGACCAATAGCCCTAGCTCCTAAAATTGTAGGCTTAGCGATCGATCAGACAATAGTCGACATACATTCAGGCCTCATTTGGTTCATAGGGTAGGAAAATCGTAGCAAAAGTACAGAGAACGTGCAACACAAAATCATAGCAGTGCAGAGACGTACTCCCTCCGTTCCAAAATAGATGACCTAGGCGGGCTAGTTTGGCCTAGTGGGTTTCAGTGATATGACGTGGTACAGTGCCGTCCAGTCTTCGCGTGTGGTAGCAGTATTGCGGGTACAGTAAGTTTTCTTGAAGAAGCGGAATTCAACGAAGTCATGATGGTTCCTTCGTCCGAACAACTTACAGTGGGAAAGGTTGGGCCTGCGATACGGGGTAGACCAGGATAATTTTGTGCATGGCAGGTGGACCAGGATGGTCGACGTCCCACATGTCGGCGAATGAAAGTATTCTTTCCGATATAGAGGACGAGCAACGAGTATTCATTGTTTATTTTTGATGAAAGCTATTGTCTCCACTGTTACTCCTTGACTTTGTCAATGCCTCTCTCTCCTCCACATAAGCGGGGACTACTTGTTGTGCATGCAGTGGGCATCTGGCGTCTTGAGGGGCCAGGGCGGTGAGAGCGGGCTCCGGAAGCGGTCCGGACTCCAGCATGGCCCACCTCACATTATCACCATATATTTCTTGGAGTCCGTGCGCGGCGGGCGGGCGATCTCTTCTCCCTCCCCCGTTTCTCTCTTCTCAGCCGACGCCCGCCGAGCGATTAGATTTCGGCTATCGACGGTTTATTCTTTTTTTGAGGAATCGACGGTTTATTCAATTACGGTCCCACATGTCAGCGAAATTGCAAGACAATCTGTGTCCCCTCTGGTGAGCGGCGTGCGAGCCGGACTGTCGGGGTTGCGACGCGTACGAGTCGTAAGTGTGCCGCCTTTTCCTTTAGAACTTGCGAAGCATAACATTTTCGCGCGATCGATCGATAGAAATCCAGAACAAAATGACGAGGGCGGTGCTTTCCCGCTCGTTAGGCGGGCTAGTTCGAGTGATATGACGTGCTACAGTGCCGTCCACTTGCTCCATTTTTATGTAAGCAAGAGTTTACACTCTTACGCGGGAGGAGTGCGAAACACCGCCGATCTGATTTTGATCGAGGGATAACTATTCCCTGCCAAATAATGGAGGATTGTTAGCGATTATAGCATGATAGTTAGGGCATCTCCAGCGCTGGCCCACAAATTTACACCGGCATCTGTCCGAGGACACTGATGGATGCCATCCGATGCTGCCCGCATACCTTTCGACAACTATATGAACTAACCGGACAAAATTCATGCAAACAAAGCAAATTTCAAATTAACCGGATGAAATTCATTACATTTTGAAAACTTTTCCTACAAAGTGGACGAAATTCATTACATATTTCGCACAAATCGTACTAAACCTACTGTAACCTAATCTAAACGATTGCCGGCGCCCGACCACCATGTCCGGCCATGAACCCGAGAAAGCGGGCCATTGCCTTTGCCTCCTCCTCATCTGCCTTGATAACCTCCTCCTCCGGCCGGAACACAAGGTTATGAAGATTTCCGCCTCCACGTCGCCGTCAAGTGGCTAATCGGCCGCCGATGTTTACCCCACCATGCTTGGCATCGACTGAGTGGAGTAGCGGTGGCCTTCCCGGGACTAGAGCGGCGGCGACCTACCATGTACTACTCTTCCTCGCTGTCGGCTGCGCCTGCGCACGTGCGCCGGCTTCGTGGTCGTGGCGGCGGAGGGCGGCCCGGGGGGTGCCGGCGGTCTCCTTCATTTGCTCATGCGACAGTACGTCGAAGAGAGCTTTGGAGCACGCCCGGAGCGGAGCCGCCGATGTCCCTCGTCTGCTCCTGCGATAGTACGTCCAAGAGAGCTTCGGAGTGCCAGGAGGCCATGGTTGAAGTGGTGCCGACAGAAGGAAGGGACCGGACGAGAATAAGTGTGGGTCTTTGGCTATGGCTGGGAGCTGTGGCTCAAGTTAATATAGCGGGCGAATGGCAATGAGCCGTGGTAGACGGATGGACAACTGGCACCGGAGTAGGTTCGTCGGGCGTGAATGCGGACGCTGCTTCAGTGACTTAACTGCAGATGCGTTTGGGTTACTGACATGTGGGCCCAACGGGCGTCTGGCCCGCATGTCAGTGACACACCAATTGCACCTGCAGTTAAGTCCGGTGAATGCGGCATTGACATTCTGGAGAGACGGTGACCGTTTCAGGCGGGAAGCGCGCGCTAGCGATGGAAGGGGTTTCGGTGTGCAGTGGCACTAAGATCGGTCGCTCACGATAGTACATACTCCGTACCATACTACCATAGTACCCTCTCTAGCTTAGGCTGTTTTATAGATTGTCGTTGTGATGGACGATATACATGAGCAAGGCGGTCCGAGTATGACCGTTGGTGTTGAGCCAGGTGAATACATGCTCGGCGTTCGCGTAGGCCTCCATCAAACGTCTAAACAGTAATGTCAGGCACCGCCGGGGCGCGCAGGTGATGGGCTCGCCGTTTGCGTTGCGCCATGAGCAGGACTTTGATTTAGAGGGCGACGTGCATGCATTAGCATGCTTTGACAGCGTGAGCGTGAGTGTCTGACGCGAAGTATTTCATTTTCATTTGGCTGACGAGGGTGCGTTGCAGCGACGAGTCCGTGGTTTGATTCCCCACATACGCATAATTTTGGTTTTTACAGTATTTCTTTCTCCATTCACAGGTAGGCCCGCGTAGATAGATAAAGAACACGAGCTGATGAGGCGCATGCGGACTGTTTGACTGGTCAACCATACAAATACGGAGCTATACGCTGAGCCAGCGACCGTATAATCACCATATCTCGTATACAATGATCAAAGTGAGCTATCAAGACAAGTTCGATGACCGCCAATGCATTTTACTCGGTAATAAATGACCAGGATTGAAGGGGAATCCTAATTTGCTTCGTCTTCTGTCCTTGAGCTCTTGACAAACCAATGCACTATACGGTTGTCCGGCCACTCCACCCCAGAGCTCTCACCAAGCGTCGTTCATGCCACCGCGCCGCACACTAACCGGTAAGGCAGCGATGGCATCCCGCCGCGCCGAGTTCCTCGCCGCCCACGAACGCACACAAAATGGTAGGGAAGCGATGGCATCCCGCCGTGCCGAGTTCATCGCCGCTCGCGACCTCACAACTATGTGGGAGGAATTTGAAGATGCCAAGGCCGAATGGGCGGTAGAGCAAGAGGCGGCCAAAGCCGCACAGAGGGAGCGGAAAAGTCAGAAAGCACTCAAGAAAAGAGAGGCCCGCCGCCGCAAGAAAGAAAAGGACGCACGCGCTGCTGCGGAGAGGTCGGCGGAGATCCAAGCACGGTGGGGTGTCGCCGACAAAGCCGGGAAGGAGAACGACGGCGTCTGGCCAGCATGTGAGAAGTAGTAGTACTAGTAGTTAGTGTGTGTGTCTGTGTCTGAGTACGAGCATGTACCAGTACTACTAGTTACTACTGTAGTTTTTAGAGCAAATTACCAGTACATTAGCCTAGACTAAATGGAAAAATTCCTATCCTATGCATCAAATGGCATCTCTTTCTCTATAGGAATTGAGATGCATGTCATCTCACTTCCTATGATTTTCATATTCCTATCCTATGAACGAAAGGAGGCCTCTGTTGGAGTAAATACTGTAGCTAGCAGTACTGCTGGTACAGTAGTTTTCTTCAAGAAGCGGAATTCAACGAAGTCATGATGGTTCCTTCGTCCGAGCAACTTCAAAGTGGGAAGTGGGCCTGTGATTTGACGGCTCATTAGTCATTGTTACTGCGGCGCGACGACCTGGGTGACTCTCCCTTGGAGTTCTGCGTGCATGGCAAGTGGACCAGGATGGTCGACGTCCCACATGTTGGCGAACGGAAGTATTCTTTCCGATATCGAGGAGCAAGGAAACCGCGTGGTATAGTATCACTGCTGATTGGTTCGCAAAAAAATAGTATCACTGCCGATTTATAATTATTTTTTATTTCTGATGAATGCTAGCGTTTCAACTCTTACGACGAAGGGTGCCAAACACGGCACGTGCTGGATGTCCCACACGTCAGCGAAAGGAGTGGGACATGAACAGCGTGGTAGAGCCCAGCGTAAAAAAACAGCGTGGTAGAGCGTCTCCACTTCTTCCACTTCTGGGTCGGAGACCACACGTAGTAGTACTTAGTGGTATGAACGATACAAAGTGCGACCTGGAGAGAAAGACACGTCTAGTTGGAAGGTCTCGGGGCATACACGTAAACAAATATAAAAGTTAATATGTGCCTCCAACTAATATAGTAGTAGTAGAGTACTTAGGCACGTACTCCATAACATCACCGTGCATTGCACGTACAACATTTAGTGGTAGTACGTAGTAAGAGACAAATGCCGCCCAAGAGTTCCCTTCTCGACCTACTTTTGGGTGTTTGGTAGAGTGTATGGAGGGTGCATGAGTCCACACTAGTTTAGCACAAATACACTAGAAGCATGCATGAAGAGAGCATGCATGAAGAGGGGTGTTGAGTTGAGCATGCATGAAGAGGGAACAACTATGCTGAGACGAGAACGCAACCAAACACACCCTGTATGCCACGCATGTTCATACCATTTGTGCCTTTCTACTTCACTTACTGCGCTACATTACTCAGGTTCGTACGTCCACTCCTGGGTACATGTCCGTCTCGTAGTTCCAGTGCCACGTGTTCTTCATATAGATGGAACGATCGTTGCATAACACGTGCGCCTTGATGCTAGATGTCTCGCGTGTTGGCAAAAGGATGAACAAAGCTCACGTAAAAAAATAGAGTGGAAGAACATAGATTCCGGACGACCGAGAAGGAGCAAGGAACCTCGTGGTGGAGCGTCTGCACTCATAATATTTAATATTATTCAGCGATATAAAATTAACCAATCATCTCCACAGTGGACTGGAAGAGTACGAAACACGGCAGCCCAGTGTAGTTACATCATACTAGTACATGGCTAACCCACGCTATCACCATATTTCTTGGCTTCCGTGCGACACCTATCTCTAGTAATCCAGCAGCCTGTATCGCTTCTCCCTCCTCGTCTCTATCAAAGTGCGGCGGGCTGGCGTTTCTGCCGTCTATTGAGGTCGGTTAACTATCACATGTTAGCGACATGCCAAGAGCATTCTAAAAAAATTCCTTTCACGTTCCGTTTTCAAAAAGAAAAAAATCCTTTCACGTACGAATTTGCCTGTATGCTTTGAGCAACTTGCATGTCCTATACTGCTCCTGTTTGATACTCTAACTTAGCTAGAGGTTAGACTAACTCATGACTAACCCTGAACTAACTGTAGCCAAAGAGGTGTTTGGGTGACAGGGTTAGATTGACAATAAATGCACTTCATGGAGAGAGAAAAGTGATTTTTCAGTGGTCCCAATGAGAACTATCTCCAGTTAGCACCTCTTGGGTGGGATAGTTTTTTTTGGTGGGTTCGGTGCAACTTGCTCCAATTTAAACCCTCATGCTTGGATACTTTAGGGCTATTTGAGCCCCAACTAGCTCAAACTAACTCTAACCCATGGATCCAAACAGGGCCTATGGCCAGTCTCGACGCGGAGCAGTCGCGTGCACCGGGAAGCGGCGCTCTCTCGGCCGTCGCGCCACTTCAAAGCCGGCGCCAGTGAGAGGTCGCCTCCGCTCTGGCCGGGCATTAATGCGGCACTGACGCTCCAGGGCGACGCTGACCGTTTCACGCGGGAAGCGCGCGCTGGCAAGGGAGTATAGGTTTTGAACCGTTTCAGGTGTAGTAGTAATGGTAGTTTGCAAAACTACTCAATTATTGCACTCAGTTTCCTAAGAAATTGTGGTAAAAAACGTTACTCCACAGCCCGCTTCCCTTCTCCTTCCTGCTCGTGATTTACGTGGCCATGTTAACGTGGTTGTGTCAAAAAAATGTCACTTCCTGCTCGTGATTTGCGTTATATAATTACAAGCAAGATTCTCGTGCATTGCACGGAACATCAATATGCATTTTTTTACAAAACACCTGTTGTGATTGACCCATGCAGGAGTAATCCCATGTGTAAAAACTAATGATATCTCAAGAATTTTATCGGAAAACTGGTATCTCGAGAATGTCATCGAAAAAATGAAAGATGAGAGATAAGGCGAGGAGGAGTGGAGCGTGGTGGTGACTGGTGGTCGGAATGGGCGGCGGCATGGGGATGGACGGCGCCGGCAGGCGGCAGCGGCCACCATGCACGCTAGATTGTTCCAGAGACTTATTCCTTTTTTAATTTCTGAGCAATGAGGTTGCGGGATATAATGATGTGGAGAGAGGTGTGGCTATCTTTTGTAAAATTATCATAGTTTGCTTCCTATCCGTCAGATATAGATCATACGGTATGTATTACAAGATGGCAGGCACACCATCATCGCCAACTCGTTTTTTATAAGGGTACAGATGATAAGTTTGCTGACTACTAAAGTAAAGTGGAATCTGTCCATGTTATGCAAGTAAATAAAGGTGATTTTTATCATACGGGTAAGGTTGGATGAAGGGTGGTAGGAACAAATGCTCCACCTAGAGCATGTGTGTGTGAGATGGAGTCTTAGTGTGTGTGTGGTGTGTGTGTGTGAGAGAGAGAGAGAGAGATGGAGTCTTAGTTTGTGTGTGTGAGAGAGAGAGAGAGATGGAGTCTAAGTGTGTGGGGGGGCGTGCGTGTGTGTGTGTGTTTGTGTGTGTGTGTGTGAGAGAGAGAGATGGAGTCTTAGTGTGTGTGTGCGTGCGTGCGTGCGTGTGTGTGTGTGTGTGTGTCAGGGGGTCCCCTGTGGTGGATGTAATTTAAGTGTGCATGGCTTCATCATAGAGAGGTGATGTGTATGGCAGAGGCCACCAACGATGGGGTGCGAGAGAGAAAATGCCCGTAGGGAGGGAAGAGAAGGTGCGTGCGCGTGAGAGGAGTCGACATCGAGAGAACGTGTTTGTTCGAGAGACACCAAGGAAGACTACTATATATCGATGGTGCATGTAGGCGGGAATTAAACAAAGGGATGGTCTTATTGGTTTCGGGGATGTAGGGGAAGAGTGAGAGGTGTGCGGGGGGGCGTAGCTAGAAGGAGATTGTTAAGTGTGAGTGTGTGTTTTGCCCATCCAGGCGGAAGTTATGTGCACAAAAGAGGAGAACAATTCGATGTGGCGTTAGGATTGAGGGTAATTAACTACGTATGGAGACATAGAGACCTTGAACGTGCATGTGTGAGAGGTATACATGTATACGTGGGATGTGTGTGTGTGCGCGCGCATGATCGAGATAAAAGAAAGAAGACATAAGTCCTAAGATCAACGACATGGGAGAGACGGATCGGTATGACAATATGCATGCATGTGAGAATGCAGGGAAGAAGGCCCGACAATTGAGCATGTGTTTTTGTCTTTAAGAGATAGTGGCGTGGGCTGGAGCATGCATCTATGGCGAGCAGAGGGGGTGAGGCGCAACGATTGTGAAAAGAGATCAACCTATAAATGCATATGTATGGATAGACATATATAGTGTGGGTGATAGGAAGCAAGACTCCGTGCGAGAAAGAAATGTTGACGGAGAAACTACAGATAGATACAGAGATGGAGATGCTAGCTAGAGAGACATCCGTTAGTTTGGGTGTCGGAGATGACCGTCGGGTGGTTCAAAGGGTGAAGTTATATATGTGTGTGAGAGGGCACTTGACTGCATGTAGAGAGAAACATATGTAGTGTGCGTGATAGGAATCAAGAGTGAGGGCGAGAAAGAAGGTTGATGGAGAAACAGATAAATAGAAAGATAAAGATGCTAGCTAGTGTGCGCTGGAGATAGGAGTCGAGTGGATCAGAAGGCTGGGTTATGTGTGTGGGTGTGAGAGAGATAGAGAGAGGGTGCATGTGAGTCACATACAAACAGATATCAGAGAGAAATGAGATCCAGAGAGACGGAGTTTTGTGTCTGCGAGAGAGAAAGATATTTCACAACGAGAGTGATAGCTAGAAAGACATATGAGGGAACGCAAGATATCTCTAGGGAGAGAGGGTGTGTTTGAGCGACATACAAGAGAACAATGGAGAAATATGAGACCCTGGGAGACAGAGTTTGTGTTTGTGTGTGAGAAAGAGATATTGAAGAGGAAGAGTCGTAGGTTCTCATATCTAAGGAGCGAAAGACATCTCTGTATGAGGGGTGTGCGAGTGGCACACATGGGAATAGTTGAGAGAAATGAGACCCCGGGAGACAAAGTTTTGTGTTTGTGTGAGAGAAAGAGATTCCACATGGAGAATCATAGCTAGAGACACATAGCAGGGAGCGAGATATACTTAGAGAGAGATAGAGTGATGAAGGTCGAGGGAGAGAGTACCGTCAGTGTGTTACGAAGATAAAAGATCATTGTCGACATACAGGTAGCACGAGAGATGCCTGAGAGACGATGAACGCGTATAGGTCCAGAGAGATAGTCCTATATAAGCATGAGTGATAGCTATATGAGACGAATATCTGGATTAAAGGGGATTCAAATATTTAAACTGGAGATCACGACATCGATAATATCATAACGCAAATTGGTGTATCAAACATGCATATTCATTTGAATTTGGGCACACGTGTAATGTTATATAGTTTATCAATATTGGTGATCCATAGATTCTTCAATTACAAACAATGCATGGTTTATATGCAATTAATGTCTAAACGGGATTACACTATATGTTGCGTGTGTGAAACACATTATACATGTTTGAGAAGTTAAAAAAACCGCATGAAACACACATTAATTGGAGACAGTTAGCGAGGAATGCATACATTGGATTTCAACATAAAGTGGTTTCAAATATTTGAAAATCCAAATTGATGGATACAACCTTATGAATCTGAGATCATGCCATTTGTAAACCATATTTATGTATAAATGGTGTTGTGCTTTTGAAAGTATATATAAAAAATGATGTATATAGAATGTAATTCCAATTGAAAATGGATCCCGCCCGAAAAAAATAGTAGAATACAAACGGGATTCGAATTGAGTTGGCACGGTAAACGTGCACTGTGCAAAATTTGAACGAAGCGGGGAAAGTCGCAGTAACCGCCCGAAACCAAAATCTGCGAGATGGAAATCACTACTGCCTATCCCTGCCACGCAAAGCCTATCTGCTGGATATCTATAGGTTTCGATAGGGGTAGGTTTGTAATTTCACCCAAACGTGACGTAACCGCCTCTCACCCGGATTCATACACGGTGGGCGCCAAAACACAGTGTGCCCTCGGCCGAAATCGACTCCCTCCCCGATTCATATTCATACACGGTGGGCGCCAAAAACAAACTCTCGTCGGCAAATATTCGGTGTATGCGAGATTACCGTCCTATCCCCAACCGACTAATGTTGCTGTGATGTAGTAGAAATTTGAAACGGGGGCTAAGTTTGTAAATTTCCTCGCATTTGAGACAAGCGCGCCCTGAATACATGGTTCCCCCCTTCCTCTCTACCTCCCTTTTCCCCATTCGTACTCCGTGGGCGCCAAAACACCCTCTCCACCCCACCCTCCTCCGTCCGCCGCCGTCCGCCACCCCATCCACCGCCGTCCTCCTCCACCATGCCGGAGCTGATACCCCGACGCCGCCGTCCATTACAAGAGATCGACCTCTCTCATCCACGCCTTCGGACCGGGATCCTTGCATCCCGTCCTCTCGCTTCATCCCCGCCGTCGTCCACCTTGCCGGCGCCGCTCCTACGACCGTCTCGTCCACCGCGCCCCGCCGCCACCGTCTACCCTCCTAGATCTGCTTCCACGCCGCCGACAGCCATCGCTACCGCAGCACCGTCAAATTCTCAGCAGATGCGTACACGGCGCCGCACCAGAGGCGGTACTCTTTCGTATCTGCTCAACTTATTTATCGCAGCAAGAAAATAGATCGCCACTGCTTTACTCTGATTTCTTGTCTTGGTTGCGAAGTTGCCTTTGTCCGGTTTGCACCTTCAGATCCGCCATGGCACGCTCAACACTATACTCCCAATGCTTATGGTTTTCCCCTTTTATATTCCACACTAGTTAAATCACAGTAGACTAAATTTCAAAATTGGGTCAGTCGATTTTTCAGAGCTCGCCGGAGTTCGCCGGTGCGATCCAAGGGGCTCGGGTGGTTGTGGGGCCTCGCCGAACGAAGAAAACTCGACGCGGGTGGGGGTGGGGGTGGCGGAGGAACACAGGCGGTGGGGGCCGGTGGTCCGGCCGGCGGCCCGTGCGGTGTTCTGTATGGGAAGAATCAGAGACGAGGAAGAAGAAGGGTTAGGAGACGTAGGATCTTCATCCAACCGCCTGAAATGGTCGAGAGACAGCTGGGAGTTGCATTCTTAATGCGCTCTGGTTCATCATGTGTGGGCACTGCGCAACCAACATTTTATTATCCAAAATCTGCTTGCTCTTCTTTACCATGTTCGATAGTGCTGGCCTGTACGTGATCGATAGGCTTTCAATTACTAGCGGCAATACAACACCGTATTTTCAAGCCAGTTCCACTTTCCCGATTTATATATCGTGGTTATGGTGTACCCCTGTTATGTACACTATGATCTGCCTAGTTGCTGTGTGCTCTTGTTATCATGGTTTGGCAATAAACTCTCTATACAGTATATTATGAACCTATCATCTGCCAGCTATCCTTACTTCTGGAGCCTATTTTTTGTGTACTTGTGCCAGATTATATAAATGCACGCACGATATTACAGCACACATGAGCTCTCTCATCAGAATCCAGTGATAGCACATAAGTGTTTACAGGGGCGCCCCTATATTAGAATATCATCTGCATTACAAAGATAATCTCACAACTATTTATGTTTTCATGGTTCTCAGATATTATACGCAATTACAGTGAATATCAGAATCCGCGCATCAGAAGAATATTGTGGAACACTGCAATGACTTACAAAATTGGCACCAAGGCATTGAGTGCCATTCTGGAAGCAATGAAACTCGTACGCTCCCCACCTGTTGATTCTTGTTCAGAATATCATCCTAATGACTATTCTAACCTCGAGGAGTCAAAGGCAGATGGCCTGTCCTGTTCACCCATCAAGGTGCCTGTTCTAATTTGGCAAGGTTTTATTGATTGCGCGTATCTTGCATATGTTGTCTTGCATTTCTTCTACTTTGTTGCACCACCATCTGCTTAGTTTACTCATCATATAACTCGAGATGCCATGCCCATCCATTATCAATACATATTCCATCTGTCGTCATACCATGTTTTTCCACTCAAATGTTGTTCTTGTGCATCAGACATCAAAAAGGAAGAGGGTGATTGCCGAACCTGAAGGAGCACCAGCAAAGTCCTTGAAAAACGTGGTGGTGCCGGAGAAATCAGACAGCGCCCCACTTATATTGGTTGTACAACCAGTGACACAAAACATAGGACCGACTCCAGCAGACTGTACCCATACTTCACTGGCCACACCACTAGCCCCACCACACAGGACCTGCACTCCAGCAAAAGGTATACCGATTTCATTTGCCATAGCACCAGCCGTACCACAGAAAAATCCCACTCCAGCAAAAAGTACAGCAAGTCCACCGGCCGAAGACCTATCCCAACTGCAGAGACGGCCAATTCCTGCAGATTGGAACCCCATTCCATTTATTCCCAGTTTAAAAGACAATGCTTTCAATGTTGTTAGGGACTACGTGCATATATTCCCATCATGGGAAGATTATAGTGAAGACAAACACCATTTTCACATCTTCCTGTCCAACTTACGTGTAAGTGCTATTATTCATGGTTATTATTTTCCTGTTTTCTGCTGATCGAACACATCAATGATTTACATTACATTGTTGTAACTAGGTGAGGGTCAATCTGGATAGTCATGACGAGCAAAGCTTGCTTGTGCTTTTCAAGGAAGCATTGCAGCAGTATCGGTGTTACCTGAGGAAATCACACTTTGATGGCAAGTCTATAAACGAATTTCCGGTGAAGTCTCCTGTGCTAAATTTAGAAGACATTGAATGGAAAAACCTTGTTATGCACTGGTCTCGTTCCCAGGATGAGGTACTGTCTATGAAATCACATGACAATTTGAACTTCTACTTTTCCGCATGTGCCTTACGGATCTTTTTTGCAGGAAATCAGCTCGAAGAAGAATTCCGGTTTGAAAAGAACGACAGGATATCGCAAATATGCTGCCCGCTGCTTTGCTCTTGTTAGTACCTGTTGTCCTGTATCACTGTACTTGCATACATACCTGGTTCATTATGTGACAGCAGTATGCATGATAGCTTGCTTATCAATTGTTCGCTCCAAATTATCTGATCTGTATGAATGGTTACATTAGTGTAGAATATATCCAATGCCAATGAATTTTTTTAGCTCTGCATTGTTCTTGTAAGTACATGTTGTCCTTTATCAGTGTACTTATATTGACAGGTAGTTGTTCATGTACCATCACTCTGCAGCTTATTTTCCTTTGCCCTCCATTTTCTACACATCAGATCTATATTTACTCTTACCATAAGGTTGGTACTGAAGAAGTTTAGCTGTGCATTGCTCTTGGCTGTGCCTTTTGCCTGTATCGCTGCACATACATTTATAGCTACTTGGTTATGTAGCATCACTCTTCATCTTATCTTAAATATTCTCCATTTTTTCGTATATTATCACATCTATATTTACTCTTAACAAAATGTAGAATAAAGGCAATGCTTATGAAGAAGATTCTGTGCTAAACTTCTTGAATTGCCCCCCCCCATCAGCATGGACAAGGGCTTTATAGAGCCTGTCTTCACCAGTAATGTAAGTTTGTCCTTCTCAAGCCTTCAAACTTTGTTGTGTATATTTGGTTAGGCATGACTGCAACAGCTGTTTATTTTTGGTGTTTGCATCAAATTGCATGTTTAAAGTTTATTATGTAGTTCATAAACAAAAGTTTGTCCTTCTCAATTTAAGTTTTCAGTTGTACAACCAAGTTCCTTCTTCATACCATGTAAATTAAACTATTCAGAGCAAGTGATCTTCTTTTGCACTGCATGTATGCTTCTGTTCTTCATCCGTAATCCAGTGGTGTGGTGAACCTACCCACTACAGCACAATGTCATATTCTGCAATGTCTTAACTATGAACAATGTCATATCATTCTACTATTATTTAAACCGTCTCTTTATTTGCCAATCTGAAATGGGATAAATTGACAGCACACTAACCATTGATACTTATGAGTTCTTGATCTGTAATCCAGTGGTGTCGTGAAGCTGCCAACTCCTTCACAATGTCATTTCCTGCCATGTCTTGACCTGAACAATACCATATTGTGTTAATGCAATTTTAAACTGTGTCACTTTATTCGTCAGTAAGAAATGTGATGAATTGTCAGCACTGATACTTTTATGTGCGAAACCTGTCATCTGTCTGCTTGTTTATCTTTCAGAGTGAGGAAGATATAAGTGTTGAACAAGCGCAGTCTCATCATCTTGCTCAGCTGCTTGCGCTGCAGCTCCCCAGCAGGGCTAACCTTTCTTGAACTCTATTGAAGTGCTGTCGGTTTTGTATATTATTTTGTCGGCGTGTTTATTTGCACTGGTGGCGATCTTTGATGCCCAGTGTATGTAATCTGCTGTCTGCTTGTGCTTTATTATCATAGTGGCGAACTTTGATGCCCAGTGGATGTAATATGCCGTAATTTCTTTATTGTATAGTCTAGGTTTTTTCTTATTCACGATGCTGCAGTTATTTTACTGTATATATGTCCTGTCTTCGCAGTAAACCGGCCAAACCGTAAAATTACGGTACATAATCGGGCCGTCATGCAATCACGATGTATGATCCGCATCATGGGCCCCGTCAAACTGGCCCACTAGTAGATTCGGGCCTTTAATAGGCCGAGTAACCCCCGGCCCTCTTTTCGCAAGAAAACTCAATGGGCTTTTAGGAGGCTGAGAAGTAGGCTGGGCCTGAAACGTGCCGAATAGCTCACGGGCCGGCGGCAGCCCGAAATGGACCCCGGCCCATGATTGTGCGAATCAATTCACGGGCTTTTAACAGGCCAAAGTTGTCTCGGTCCTTGTTTGGCCCAATCAGATATCGGCTGCGAGCAGGCCGGATGCAAACCGGGCCGTAGTTAGGCCCAACTATATGACGGGCTTTTAACAGGCCGAAATTAATATAGGGCCGAAATGTTAAATGGGCCCTTAACAGGCCGAAACTAATATCAGGCCGAATTACTAAATGGGCCTTTAGCAAGTGGGCCCAAAAGCATAGCGTCCAGTCAACGGGCCGAATCTGATATGGGCCATAATTGAGCCCAAAGCCTCTTAAAGGGCCGGACCTGATCTGGGCCGTGATTTGGCCCAGAAAGTGGGAGGCTTTTAACGGGCCGGATCTTATATGGGCCATTATTAGGCCCGGAACGTGGCAGGCCATTAATGGACCGGATCAATTATGGGCCGGCATTTGGCCCAAAACATGGCAGCCAGTTAATGGGCCGGCCTACTAGGGTCCTCAAAATCTTGTGGGCCTACAGCTGGGCCGGCCCATTAATGTCGGCGCAATCTCGTGGGCCTTTAGCTGGGCCGGCCCATTATGATCCGCAAGAATTTTGTGGGCCTTTACCTGGGCCGGCCCATTATGGCACACAAAAATCTTGTGGGCCTTTACCTGGGCCGGCCTATTATGGCCCGCGAAATCTTGTGGGCCTTTAGCTGGGCCAGCCCATTATAGTCCGCAAAATCTCGTGGGCCTTTAACTGGGCCAGCCCATTAAGGGCCGCAAAATCTTGTGGGCCTTTAGTTGGGCCGGCCCATTTAAACTTGATTGGTCGTGCCACGTGTCGATGTATCATAGGCGCCTTCTGTCCAATGAGTGGATGACATCTGTCCCAACGATGAGCCGACACGTGTTTCCTCCAGCCAATGATGATTTTACATGTGGAAAATCCCCATTGGTCGGGGTTGTTAACGGGTTATCGGATCCACAACCCGACCCGATAGCTTAACGGCGTTCCGTTACGGTGGATGCCACGTGTCGGTCACCCTTGACGAAAGCACTTCTGTGACGCGCGATTTATCGTCATGGAAGTGGACACTTCCATGATGATAATTTTGGTAATGTCATGGAACACTTCTACGACAGCACAGGTATGACTATCTTGATTCTGTCATAAATTTTTCATGGATGTACGTGCATGACAAAAAACATGACCTACTGTGACAAACATGTATCATCACGGAAGTGTATTTTTTTTGTAGTGATACCTACTGCCGCCGGCAGAAGGCGAGGTCAAAACCACCGGCGGTGCGGAGCCCATGTTGCGGCAGCCCGGATGCCAGCTCCGTCCGGCACTCGCGGCCGCTAGCTAGCCAAGATAGCTCCGTCCAGCTGCTTGTCTGCAAGGTTTGCTAGCTAGATTGGCACGGCAGCGCGGCGGCTTGCTCGCGCGCGCCGCGCTAAGCCCAGCCATCTGGCTCGAGCGAAGGCCAGCGCGACGGCTTGCTCGCTCGTGAGTCATGCTCGGGCCAGCCTGCCAACCCGTGCGGAGGCCAGCGTGGCGTCCGGCCCGTCCGGCAGAGCGGCAGCCAACTCGCTCATCACCGGCGCCACCGACGAACATGCATCAGTACTGTTTGAAGTAATGTTCAGGAAAAATAATGACTTGAGGGGGAATAACAGGATAGAAGGTCAGATGTGGGTCCCTCATGTCAATGGTTAAACAAAATGTGTTGGTTTAAGTTGCCTCGTCAGCACGGACGTGTGGGCCAACCCTGTCATAAATGGGTTTAAACGAACCTAATTGGTAGGAGTACTAGGTAGTAGTTTTTGGCATGGATTAAGAAATTTTGGGTATGTTTTTGCTATTTTTTGTACAATAGATTCTTCCTAGGGCTGGTTGAAAGCGGTAGTTTTTTGTTAAATAATCTACATATTGTAAGTAGGAGTGAAAGTTAAGCTTTGGAAGCCAATAAGCAAGGCTAGTTACATAATGCATATGTGTACATGATTGAAAGTAAATATCAACCATGAGTGACTAATATCTTGATGGAAAACTCAAAACTATGGAATACTAGGAAAAAATGCATGGTTGGAAATACTAGCAATGTTCATGTGTGTTGCAACGAATCATAATTAGAATAATACTTATTCACAAACTTGATACAAAACACTCTAATTTTGATATACATATGTCACTAGAGATATATTATGTTTCAATTAGAATATATTCCTTGGGTTGTTTTGGTGAGGTCGGGGAGGGATGTGGTTGGTTTTAAGATACTAATTATGGGTTTTTCTGCAAATTGGTAGACAAGTGGGATGTTGGTGAGAAATGGCAACAACTTACCTCACAGTTGTTAGATGTAGATCTAATGGTCAGAAACGACGGATGGCAGACACACCATCATCACCAACTTAGGGGCTGTTTGGTTCTAGGCCTAGCGTTGCCACACATTTTTGCCAAGCTTGCCTAAGGTTAGTTCATCAAAATGAAAGCCACAAGTTGGCAAGCCTAAAGGAATCTTGCCACACTTTTTGTGTATGCCATGTGGGACCCAAGTATGGCTTGCCAAAGGTGTGGCTGGAACCAAACACTTGCCTAAGTTGGTCAAACTTGCCTAACCTTAGGTGTGGCAATCTTTGGCAAAGTTAGTCACAAACTAAATAACCCCTTAGTCTTCTGTAGGAGTACTAGCAAGATCCGTGCATTGCACGAAACATCAAGATGCATTTTTTTTATAAAACACTTGTTGTGATTGACCATTGCGGGAGTAATCCCATGTGTAAAAACTAATGATATCTCAAGAAATATGAGATAAGGTGAAGAGGAGTGGGGTGCGGTGGTGATTGGTGGTCGGACTGAGTGGAGGCATGGGGTTTGACAACGCCGGCAGCGACCACGAGGCCAGTTTGTTCCAGAGGCTTCCTTTCTTAATTGATCAAAAATGAGGTTTGCTGGAGATAAGGATGAACGAGGGAAGGCCTTGTCTGCAAATGTGGAGAGGGGTGCGGGTATCTTTTAGTTTAATTTCCACCCGTCAGATATAGATCGGACGGTCTATATTGCAAGATGGCACACATACCATCATCACCAACTCGGTTTTTTATAAGAGAAGAAATATAAGTATGGAGATACAAACGTATTACCAATACTTGCTTCTGTAAACTAGCATCTACATTCTATTCAACGCCTCGACATGTGAGGCCTTAGCACAATGACTTCTCGACAGTGTAAAACAAAGATTTTCCCGTCGCCGATAAGGAGGGGGTGACGGCGGCGCACTTTTTGGCTTGCTCTAGTCCTAGTAGTCATACTAGGTGGTCTAAGCACGTGTAGATTTATTCTTTTCCGTGTCTCGTGTTCGCCGTACTGCCACAACTGTCGATGAATAGATGGTAAGTTATTCACGGGGAAACCCTTGTTGATTGTGTTTGCAAGAGAGAGAGACAGTGTGCGTGTGTGATATGTTAGAGACTGAGGCAATGATAACATATTCTTTGTGTCTATGTGTGTGGAGGATAGAGAGAGACATGTACATGGGGATTTGTGTTGTGTAACATGGAGACACATATACATAATTAGAGAGTGAGTGTGTGAGATACACATGCGGACATGGGGAGAGATGAGGATCCAGATAAATGGGTGTTTGTGTGTGTCTGTGTGTGTTTGTGCACGCGTTTGTGTGTGAGAGGGAGTGTGTGTATGTGAAGTAGAGAGACCACTAATGATGTAAACCTAGTATAAGGGAAGGGGGAATGGCATGACATGTGTAGTAGCGGGATAGCATGGGTGCGGGTGGGGGGAGCAGACTATTTGGAAGATACATCGAGTGTGTGTGTGGGAGAGGGGTGTGAGAGCGATAGAGAGAGAGCTAGCGACGGAGAGAGAGAGAGAGAGGAAGAGAGGGGGCAAGAGGGGTCGTTTGTGTCCATAAATGGCGTATAGATAGGGAGACAATGTTGATGTTGTTTGAAATTGGCCTATGTACGGAGACGCAAGGGAAGCGAGTCATCGTGTGTGTGATAGGGACTTCATGATAGATCTAGAATAGATGGTGTAGAGAACAATGTGCGAAATCGAGAACGGTGATACATTAGGGAGCTATGGAAAGAGTCACGACATATATGTATACAGGGAAGGAGCTGGGGCAGGTCCGCATGTGGGAGAGATAGAAAGAGGAGAGTGGTGCACAAGGAGACAAAGTGCGCTTGTTTGCAGTGGGGGTGGTGTGTGAGGTGAGTGCGTGAGAACCACATAACTAGGGAGATAGACGTTTGGGGCGACATTTTGTGTGTATGGGAAATATACACTCTACATAGTGCGTCTGCTTGGGAAAGAGAGATAGCGGGAGACCTAGAGAGTGAGGGAAGAGATGTGTGCAGGCCCGAGAAACAAAGTGATAGAGACCTATATTGGGGTCCGGACTTTAGAAGAGAGAGGGGTGTTAATGTGCTTGTGTGTTGGTGTTTGGGGGAGAGAACGACTTCTCTATGTGTGGGGGGGGGACGAGGGGGGTGGCTTCAGATAAAGAGTGAGGTGTCTATATTTGAGGGACTTTAGCGTAATTGAGATATTGTGCACTCATGGTTGATCAATTTGTTTCACAGTTTGGACTATGAGATAACGATACTTCTGAACATGTGTGATATACCTTGATGTACCAGAATTACAAACCTAAGATTGGAATTTTGGAATTTGACTCCATCATTAGTTTTTGTAATTCATTTAAATGGAGGTACATTTTTTAAGCCGGGATTTCGTGATTTCAAATTCATATATCAAACCTAGAGATATACACATACGGGCATGTTCAAACTTTATAATCCTCCACTTTATTCATACACATACACATTTTTTGCTTTTGTCATCATATTTAGGATAAACACATTTGGAATTTCCTTTGAATTGTACCGTATGATGGTATTTGCTTGTAGCAGCTCAATGATCCATATTTGAATTGAATGGACAATCTAAGTTTTGAGTTGGAGACACTGATTTTCAAAACTTGCACTTTTTTTGCGTGTAAAACAAACAAAATGTCGGCCATGATATCATAGTCGGTCGTACAAGAGCAGAACACTTATAATTTTAGGCGCCAAAAGCTTTCAAACTTCCCGCTCACATAGAAATATCACACGCCCGAAAGTTTAGCCCTGCGATATTCCTGTTTTACCCCTACCACATGAACGGAAAAGGGTTGCTTTGGTAACTCCATTGTTTTCCCCTCTTTGCCCCCAACATTCTTCCCCAGATCCCCTCCCCTTCCCCTCCCCGACCCCCCAACCACGACAAGCTGCCGAATCTAGTCCTCCGCCGCAGTGGTGGACCTCACACCCTACCAGATCTACCTTCCGCACCTTGGAACCCCCAACTGCCAACTCACCACTTCACCGGAGCCGCTTCAGCGACTCGCTTGTCCACCGCTCCAGTTCTCCTTGACCGCCATCATGGTCCACCGCACCGGAGCTGCTTAATCGGCGCCGTCGTCCACCACAGTGTAGGCCCTTCAATGACTCCCTCGTCCGCCCCTTAGCTGGCCCTTCATACAAGCCCTCGTCCGCCGCAATAGATCCGCCACTCTGAAAGCACTATACAACGTGCCCGCCGAAACCTACGTCCACTGCACCGGACCCGCTCCACGGACGCCATATTCAACTCCACTGTCCCTGCTTTACCGACGCCGCAGCCTCATCAGGTTATTGCGATTTGTACTCCTTTGGTTTTTCTCTTTTTAGTGCATCTATTCACTTACCACAGATGAGCTTTCTTGTATGTCAACAGGCGCTGCAACCGTAGCACCGGAGCTGCTTCAGCGATGATGACAGCCGGCCCAAACTCAACCGCAACACGAGCACCATCGATGATCCTCAGCTATCAAGTATGACAACGATACCCATACGCCGCCGAGAATCAGGTACTATTATCCAACGGCTGGCGCCTACGTTCACTTTCCTAGCATAAGCACCGCACCTTTGAATTTCTTGAGGGCATCATTCAGTTTTTCATGAGACGCGTTATTCTGCTTGCACCTGTAGGGCCATACTTCTGGCAGTGAACATGTTACATGTCCTAAAGTACATACCAGTGCACATATAGTTCATATGCTTTAGTTTTTTCCTAAGTACTCCCTCCATTCCAAAATAGATGACCCAACTTTGTACTAACTTTGTACAGGACTTAGTACAAAGTTGAGTCATCTATTTTGGAACGGAGGGAGTATTACTGTACTTCCTAGATATCACTACCTACTATTTTACTTCTTGAATGCTATATTTATGATAATGGTGTTGTTCTGATGCCACCTGTTGGTTCCATCAGACTGCTTAATGTTCTCTATGCTTAATTACACATCAGCAAACTAGCATGTGGTTCCGCTGCTTTTTGTTCGTTTTACCCTACATTTTCTGATGTTAGCTATTACATCACTGCTCCGAGCCTCTGTTCATTACGTGTTTGTGTGTTCTTGATCTTCCCAAGTTGCATGACTAATTTGATGCTTCTATTAATTATGGAGCTGCCAACCCCATCAAGCAAAATATTTGTTCTTTTGGGGATGGCACCTCGAACAAGCATAAAAATAGAGGGAAGCAGATATATTGTCATGTATGCACACACCCTTCTTTCATTAGTTTAGATGAACCATTGATGATCAATTCGGACTAGTGCATGCGATTAAAATTAATTTTACCTAAATAGAGGGTGCAGAATAAACTACAACAACTAGATTTGCAACCACGGGATGCTGACGATATCTTCAAAGAACATTGAAACAGCAGCGAGGCTTCACAGCAACATATGGTAAGCCAATGTGTTTTAGTACATGTGAAATGTAATGCGAGTGGGCTGCTTTCTTGGCTTGTGCCCTCAACCTATAATCCTACCGAATTACAAATAGTTCAGTTGTCTAATTTACTGTATTGCTTGATTCGAATGCTTGTTTGTTGTTACGCTATACCTGAGTTGGCCAATATGTCAGCAGTGCCTGCTGTACTATCGTAAAGAAATGTATGCCTATTTCATTTGAGTCCTTAACTTTTTATCTCAACTTCATCACAAGACTGTCTTCGTAGTTTATATGAGGCCACACTATTAAGTGCTTTCTCAGATTATTTCAACTGCTTAGATGCCTTGGCAACTTAAATATAGTGGTGGTACACTCCCTATCAACTAGGGATGTCAACTGGGTCCCGTTTAATCCCGATTAAAGTCCACTAGTGGTATGATAGTTCAAAAGAGTTTTTGTTTTTTGAGGAAAATGAACTAGGGAGCTAGCAAAAACTAACTAGATGGGACTGGCGGATGTCGTTTATTTGCCACTTACATCCCTAGTTTCATCTTACCATTTTAATATCTTTTTGGCTGATGCTGCTTCTAACCATTTAAATATAGCTTGCCATGCTCGGCAATAATTCGTCTGTCATTTACCATGTAAGCTTACTGCCTGGATCATACGATAACTATCTCTTACTTATGTCCAGCGGAAACCTTTCAGGATGCCGTTCACACTAGGATACAATGTACAATCCCAGAATCTATTTGTGGAAGCAGTGCACCATCCATGTTACCAGATGGTAGCAGTTCAGAGGCAACACCGCTGGAGAGCAGTCTGAGCACAGATATTATAGTGCTTGAGGCTCTACTAGAGGCAGAAAGAGATTGTGTGGCTGCCATGAATGAGGTAATCTTTATCTTGAGGCTGGAAATTACGGAATTAGCGGCACACATTATGCAAGCAACCCAAGAATTGGAAGAAGTAAGAATGTTGCATTTGAAGATGGAGGAGGTCCTGGTGTTTCTGCTATCTGAAGCCCAGGGTAATCCCGGTTCTTCTTTAAATACTAGTTGAAATTGTCATTAGATTATTGTACTTGCATGTTGTGTCATGTCTCTGAATGTATTATGTTGCAAGACCCCCTATGTTGTCCATGTGGTGTAATGATCGAATTTTTTAGACGAGGTAATCCTCAGTACTTGTATGATTGACATAAGGTGAACTGTTTTTCATGTGAGCATATTGTATTGGATGAAATAACTGTTTGACTCAGAGTGTATCCAACCTACTGAATTCGAAGATCACGGCATTTCTAAATCATAATCATATATAAAGGTGGAATAAATCTTTGGTGTGGTTTTGAAGAAATAAATAACAAAACGTAGAATTATCTGTGGATATTCGTAATCGAATACAAATTGGATTTGAATTTAGTTTGCCAGGGCCCAGGGCAAACGTGAATGCTAATTCTCCTAAGTTTTGAACGAACCAGCTAAACACCCACTATAATTTGTGGGCTGCCTGAAGCAAGTATTTGCGAGATGGAAATTACTGTCTACCCCTGACACTTGACATCCTTATCGACCGGATTTACACTACTGTCGATAGGGGTAGACTAGTAACTTCAATCAGACGTGACACGACGGCCTCTGAGTGTTGGGGAACATAGTAATTTCAAAAATTTCCTACGCACACGCAAGATCATGGTGATGCATAGCAACGAGACGGGAGAGTGTAATCTACATACCCTTGTAGACCGACAGCGGAAGCGTTAGAACAACGCGGTTGATGTAGTCGTACGTCCTCACGGCCCGACCGATCAAGCACCGAAACTACGGCACCTCCGAGTTCTAGCACACGTTCAGCTCGATGACGTCCCTCGAACTTCGATCCAGCCGAGTGTCGAGGGAGAGTTCCGCAAACACGATGGCGTGGTGACGATCTTGATGTTCTATCGTCGCAGGGCTTCGCCTAAGCACCGCTACAATATTATCGAGGAGGACTGTGGTGGAGGGGGCACCGCACACGGCTAATAGATCTCAAGGATCAATTGTTGTTGTGTCTTTGGGGTGCCCCCCTGCCCCCATATATATAGGAGCAAGGGGGAAGGCGGCCGGCCTATGGAGGAGGCGCACCAAGGGGGGAGTCCTACTCCCACCGGGAGTAGGACTCCTCCTTTCCTTGTTGGAGAAGGAAAGAGGAGGAGTAGGACTCCTCCTTTCCTTGTTAGAGAAGGAAAGAGGAGGAGAGGGAGAAGGAAAAGTGGGCTGCCCCCCTTGTCCAATTCGGACCAGAGGGGGGCGCAGGCCTCCTTCCTTTTGGCCTCTCTCCTCTATTCCCGTATGGCCCAATAAGGCCCATATACTCCCCGGCGAATTCCCGTAACTCTCTGGTACTCCGAAAAATACCCGAATCACTCGGAACCTTTTCGAAGTCCGAATATAGTCGTCCAATATATCGATCTTTATGTCTCGACCATTTCGAGACTCCTCGTCATGTCCCCGACCTCATCCGGGACTCCGAACTCCTTCGGTACATCAAAACTCATAAACTCATAATATAACTGTCATCGAAACCTTAAGCATGCGGACCCTACGGGTTCGAGAACAATGTAGACATGACCTAGAGCTATTCTCGGTCAATAACCAATAGAGGAACCTGGATGCTCATATTAGCTCCCACATATTCTACGAAGATCTTTATCGGTCAAACCGCATAACAACATACGTTGTTCCCTTTGTCATCGGTATGTTACTTTCCCGAGATTCGATCGTCGGTATCCAATACCTAGTTCAATATCGTTACCGGCAAGTCTCTTTACTCGTTATGTAATGCATCATTCCGTAACTAACTCATTAGCTACATTGCTTGCAAGGCTTATAGTGATGTGCATTACCGAGAGGTCCCAGAGATACCTCTCCGACAATCGGAGTGACAAAACCTAATCTCGAAATATGCATCATTCCGTAACTAACTCATAAGCTACATTGCTTGCAAGGCTTATAGTGATGTGCATTACCGAGAGGTCCCAGAGATACCTCTCCGACAATCGGAGTGACAAAACCTAATCTCGAAATATGCCAACCCAACATGTACCTTTGGAGACACCTGTAGTACTCCTTTATAATCACCTAGTTACGTTGTGACATTTGGTAGCACCCAAAGTGTTCCTTCGGTAAACGGGAGTTGCATAATCTCATAGTTACAGGAACATGTATAAGTCATGAAGAAAGCAACAGCAACATACTAAACGATCAAGTGCTAAGCTAACGGAATGGGTCAAGTCAATCACATCATTCTCCTAATGATGTGATCCCATTAATCAAATGACAACTCTTTTGTCCATGGTTAGGAAACATAACCATCTTTGATAAACGAGCTAGTCAAGTAGAGGCATACTAGTGACACTATGTTTGTCTATGTATTCACACATGTATTATGTTTCCGGTTAATACAATTCTAGCATGAATAATAAACATTTATCATGATATAAGGAAATAAATAATAACTTTATTATTGCCTCTAGGGAATATTTCCTTCAGTCTCCCACTTGCACTGGAGTCAATAATCTAGTTCACATCATTATGTGATTCAACACCAATATTCACATCTGTATGTGATTAATACCCATAGTTCACATCGTCATGTGATCAACACCCAAAGGGTTTACTAGAGTCAATAATCTAGTTCACATTGCTATGTGATTAACACCCAAAGAGTACTAAGGTATGATCATGTTTTGCTTGTGAGAGAAGTTTAGTCAACGGGTCTGTCACATTCAGAGCCGTATGTATTTTGCAAATATTCTATGTCTACAATGCTTTGCACGGAGCTACTCTAGCTAATTGCTCCCACTTTCAATATGTATCCAGATTAAGACTTAGAGTCATCTGGATCGGTGTAAAAGCTTGCATCGATGTAACTCTTTACCACGAACTCTTTTATCACCTCCATAATCGAGAAACCTATCCTTATTCTACTAAGGATAATTTTGACCAATGTCCAGTGATCTACTCCTAGATCACTATTGTACTCCCTTGCCAAACCAGGGCAGAGTATACAATAGGTCTGGTCCATAGCATGGCATACTTTTATAGAACCTATGACTGATGCATAGGGAATGACTTTCATTCTCTTTCTATTTTCTGCCGTGGTCGGGTCTTGAGTCTTACTCAATTTCACACATTTGCAACACAGGCAAGAACTCTTTCTTTGACTGTTCCATTTTGAACTATTTCAAAATCTTGACAAGGTATGTACTTATTGAAAAACTTATCAAGCGTCTTGATCTATCTCAATAGATCTTGATGCTCAATATGTAAGTAGCTTTATTGAGGTTTTTCTTTTAAAGAACTCCTTTCAAATACTCCTTTAATGCTTTCCAGAAAAATTCTACATCATTTCTGATCAACAATATGTTACTCACATATATTTATCAGAAAGGCGGTAGTGCTCCCACTCACTTTATTGTAAATACAGGCTTCACCGTAAGTCTGTATAGAACTATATGCTTTGATCAACTTATCAAAGTGTATATTCCAACTCTGAGATGCTTGCACCAGTCCATAGATGGATCGCTGGAGCTTGCACATTTTGTTAGCACCGATAGGATTGACAAAACCTTCTAGTTGCATCATATACAACTCTTCTTTAAGAAAACCATTAAGGAATGCAGTTTTGACATCCATTTGCCAGATTTCATAAAATGTGGCAATTGCTAACATGATTCAGACAGACTTAAGTATCGCTACAGTTGAGAAAATCTCATTGTAGTCAACACCTTGAACTTGTCGAAAACCTTTCGCAACAAGTCGAGCTTAGTAGATAGTAACACTACTATCAGTGTCCATCTTCCTCTTGAAGACCCATTTATTTAACATGGCTTGCTGATCATCGAGCAAGTCAATCAAAGTCCATACTTTGTTCTCATACATGGATCCCATCTCAGATTTCATGGCCTCAAACCATTTCGTGGAATCTGGGCTCATCGTCGCTTCCTCATAGTTCGTAGGTTCATCATGGTCTAGCAACATGACTTCCAGAACAGGATTACCGTACCACTCTGGTGCGGATCTTACTTTGGTAGACCTACGAGGTTCAGTAGAAATTTGATCTGAAGTTTCATGATCAATATCATTAGCTTCCTCACTGATTGGTGTAGTTGTCACAGGAACCGGTTCTTGTGATGAACTACTTTCCAATAAGGGAGCAGGTACAGTTACCTCATCAAGTTCTACTTTCCTCCCACTCACTTCTTTCGAGAGAAACTCCTTCTCTAGAAAGGATCCATCTTAGCAACAAAACTTGCTTTCAGATCTGTGATAGAAGGTGTACCCAATAGTTACCTTTGGGTATTCTATGAAGACGCACTTCTCCGATTTGGGTTCGAGCTTATCAGGTTGAAACTTTTTCACATAAGCATCGTAGCCCCAAACTTTAAGAAACGACAACTTTGGTTTCTTGCCAAACCACAGTTCATAAGGCGTCGTCTCAACGGATTTCGATGGTGCCCTATTTAAAGTGAATGCAACTGTCTCTAATGCATAATCCCAAAACGATAGTGGTAAACTGATAAGAGATATCATAGATTGCACTATATCCAATAAAGTACGGTTATGACGTTCGGACACACCATTAAGCTGTGGTGTTCCAGGTGGCATGAGTTTGTGAAACTATTTCACATTGTTTTAATTGAAGACCAAACTTGTAACTCAAATATTCTCCTCCATGATCAGATCGTAGAAACTTTATTTTCTTGTTACGATGATTCTCCACTTCACTCTGAAATTCTTTGAACTTTTCAAATGTTTCAGACTTGTGTTTCATTAACAAGATATACTCATATCTGCTCAAATCATCTTGTGAAGGTCAGAAAATAACGATACCCGCCACGAGCATCAACACTCATTGGACCGCATACATCGGTATGTATTATTTCCAATAAGTCACTAGCTCGTTCCATTGTTCCGGAGAACGGAGTTAGTCATCTTGCCCAAAAGGCACGGTTCGCAAGCATCAAATGATTCATAACCAAGTGATTCCGAAAATCTATCTTTATGGAGTTTCTTCATGCGCTTTACACCGATATGACCCAAACGGCAGTGCCACAAATAAGTTGCACTATCATTATCAACTTTGCATCTTTTGGCATCAATATTATGAATATGTGTATTACTACAATCGAGATCCAACAAACTAATTTCATTGGGTGTATGACCATCGAAGGTTTTATTCATGTAAATAGAACAAAAATTATTCTTTGACTTTAAATGAATAACCGTATCGCAATAAACATGATCAAATCATATTCATGCTCAACGCAAACGCCAAATAACATTTATTTAGGTTTAACACTAATCCCGAAAGTATAGGGAGTGTGCGATGATGATCATATCAATCTTGGAACCACTTCCGACACACATCGTCACTTCACCCTCAACTAGTCTCTGTTTATTCTGTAACTCTTGTTTCGAGTTACTAATATTTAGCAACCGAACAAGTATCAAATACTCAGGGGCTACTATAAACACTAGTAAGGTACACATCAATAACCGGTATATCAAATATACCCTTGTTCACTTTGCCATCCTTCTTATCCACCAAATATTCAGGGCATTTCCACTTCCAGTGACCATTTCCTTTGCAGTATAATCATTCAGTTTCGGGCTTTGGTCTAGCTTTGGGCTTCTTCGCGGGAGTGACAACTTGCTTGTCATTCTACTTGAAGTTCCCTTTCTTTTCCTTTGCCCTTTTCTTGAAACTAGTGGTCTTGTCAATCATCAACACTTGATGCTCTTTTCTTGATTTCTACCTTCGTCGATTTCAGCATCACGAAGAGCTCGGGAATCGTTTTCGTCATCCCTTGCATTATAGTTCATCACGAAGTTCCAGTAACTTGGTGATGGTGACTAGAGAACTCTGCCAATCACTATCTTATCTAGAAGATTAACTCCCACTTGATTCAAGCAATTGTAGTACCCAGACCATCTGAGCACATGCTCACTAGTTGAGCGATTCTCCTCCATCTTTTAGCTATAGAACTTGTTGGAGACTTCATATCTCTCAACTCGGGTATTTGCTGGAAATATTAACTTCAATTCCTGGAACATCTCATATGGTCCATGACGTTCAAAACGTCTTTGAAGTCCCGATTCTAAGCCGTTAAGCATGGTGCACTAAACTATCAAGTAGTCATCATATTGAGCTAGCCAAACGTTCATAACATCTGCATCTGCTCCTGCAAAAGGTCTGTCGCCTAGTGGTGCATTAAGGACATAATTCTTCTGTGCAGCAATGAGGATAAACCTCAGATCACGGATCCAATCCGCATCATTGCTACCAACATCTTTCAATACAATTTTCTCTAGGAACATATCAAAATAAACATATGAAAGCAACAACGCAAGCTATTGATCTACAACATAATTTGCAAAATACTACCAGGACTAAGTTCATGATAAATTTAAGTTCAATTAATCATATTACTTAAGAACTCTCACTTAGATAGACATCCCTCTAATCCTCTAAGTGATTACGTGATCCATATCAACTACACCATGTCCGATCGTCACGTGAGATGGAGTAGTTTCAACAGTGAACATCAATATGTTGATCATATCTACTATATGATTCACGCTCGACCTTTTGGTATCCGTGTTCCGAGGCCATATCTGTTATATGCTAGGCTCGTCAAGTTTAACCTGAGTATTCCGCGTGTGCAACTGTTTTGCACCCGTTGTATTTGAATGTAGAGCCTATCACACCCGATCATCACGTGGTGTCTCAGCACGAAGAACTTTCGCAATGGTGCATACTCAGGGAGAACACTTCTTGATAATTTAGTGAGAGATCATCTTAAAATGCTACCGTCAAACTAAGCAAAATAAGATGTATAAAAGATAAACATCACATGCAATCAATATAAGTGATATGATATGGCCATCATCATCTTGTGCTTGTGATCTCCATCTCCAAAGTACTGTCATGATCTTTATCATTACCAGCACGACACCATGATCTTCATCATCTTGATCTATATCAATGTGTCGTCACATGGTCGTCTCGCCAACTATTGCTCTTGCAACTATTGCTATCGTATAGCGATAAAGTAAAGCAATTATTTGGCACTTGCATCTTATGCAACAAAGAGACAACCATAGGGCTTCTGCCAGTTGCCGATAACTTCAACAAAACATGATCATCTCATACAACAACTTATATCTCATCACGTCTTGACCATATCACTTCACAACATGCCTTGCAAAAACAAGTTAGACGTCCTCTACTTTGTTGTTGCAAATTTTACGTGGCTGCTACGGGCTGAGCAAGAACCGTTCTTACCTACGCATCAAAACCACAACGATAGTTCGTCAAGTTAGTGCTGTTTTAACCTTCTTAAGGACCGGGCGTGGCCAAACTCGGTTCAACTAAAGTTGGAGAAACAGACACCCGCTAGTCACCTGTGTGCGAAGCACGGCGGTAAAACCAGTCTCGCGTAAGTGTACGCGTAATGTCGGTCCGGGCCGCTTCATCCAACAATACCGCTGAACCAAAGTATGACATGCTGGTAAGCAGTATGACTTGTATAGCCCACAACTCACTTGTGTTCTACTCGTGCAAATAACATCAACGCATAAATCATGGCTCGGATGCCACTGTTGGGGAACGTAGTAATTTCAAAAATTTCCTACGCACACGCAAGATCATGGTGATGCATAGCAACGAGATGGGAGAGTGTAATCTACATACCCTTCTAGACCGAAAGCGGAAGCGTTAGAACAACGCGGTTGATGTAGTCGTACGTCCTCACGGCCCGACCGATCAAGCACCGAAACTACGGCACCTCCGAGTTCTAGCACACGTTCAGCTCGATGACGTCCCTCGAACTCCGATCCAGCCGAGTGTCGAGGGAGAGTTCCGTCAGCACGACGGCGTGGTGATGATCTTGATGTTCTATCGTCGCAGGGCTTCGCCTAAGCACCGCTACAATATTATCGAGGAGGACTGTGGTGGAGGGGGGCACCGCACACGGCTAATAGATCTCAAGGATCAATTGTTGTTGTGTCTTTGGGATGCCCCCCTGCCCCCATATATATAGGAGCAAGGGGGAAGGCGGCCGGCCTATGGAGGAGGCGCGCCAAGGGGGGAGTCCTACTCCCACCGGGAGTAGGACTCCTCCTTTCCTTGTTGGAGAAGGAAAGAGGAGGAGTAGGACTCCTCCTTTCCTTGTTGGAGAACGAAAGAGGAGGAGAGGGAGAAGGAAAAGTGGGCTGCCCCCCTTGTCCAATTCGGACCAGAGGGGGGGCGCAGGCCTCCTTCCTTTTGGCCTCTCTCCTCTATTCCCGTATGGCCCAATAAGGCCCATACACTCCCCGGCGAATTCCCGTAACTCTCCGGTACTCCGAAAAATACATGAATCACTCGGAACCTTTCCGAAGTCCAAATATAGTCGTCCAATATATCGATCTTTACGTCTCGACCATTTCGAGCCTCCTCGTCATGTCCCCGATCTCATCCGGGACTCCGAACTCCTTCGGTACATCAAAACTCATAAACTCATAATATAACTATCGTCGAAACCTTAAGCGTGCGGACCCTACGGGTTCGAGAACAATGTAGACATGACCTAGAACTATTCTCGGTCAATAACCAATAGCGGAACCAGGATGCTCATATTGGCTCCCACATATTCTACGAAGATCTTTATCGGTCAAACCGCATAACAACATACGTTGTTCCCTTTGTCATCGGTATGTTACTTGCCCGAGATTCGATCGTCGGTATCTAATACCTAGTTCAATCTCGTTACCGGCAAGTCTCTTTACTCGTTATGTAATGCATCATTCCGTAACTAACTCATTAGCTACATTGCTTGCAAGGCTTATAGTGATGTGCATTACCGAGAGGGCCCAGAGATACCTCTCCGACAATCGGAGTGACAAAACCTAATCTCGAAATACGCCAACGCAACATGTACCTTTGGAGACACCTATAGTACTCCTTTATAATCACCCAGTTACGTTGTGACATTTGGTAGCACCCAAAGTGTTCCTCCGGTAAACGGGAGTTGCATAATCTCATAGTTACAGGAACATGTATAAGTCATGAAGAAAGCAACAACAACATACTAAACGATCAAGTGCTAAGCTAACGGAATGGGTCAAGTCAATCACATCATTCTCCTAATGATGTGATCCCGTTAATCAAATGACAACTCTTTTGTCCATGGTTAGGAAACATAACCATCTTTGATAAACGAGCTAGTCAAGTAGAGGCATACTAGTGACACTATGTTTGTCTATGTATTCACACATGTATTATGTTTCCGGTTAATACAATTCTAGCATCAATAATAAACATTTATCATGACATAAGGAAATAAATAATAACTTTATTATTGCCTCTAGGGCATATTTCCTTCACTGAGCCCATTCAGACACGGTGGGCGCCAAACGTGGGCGGCAAAACACATTTGATTCAAGCTCATCCGAAAGACATGTGTCTTTTCCTCCATTTCCCCATTCATACACGGTGGGCGGCAAAACAAACTCTCCTTGTCCGAAATTGATGTAGGCTAATATTTTAAATAGGGGCAGATGTGTAACTTCCCTTAGATGTGACACAACCGCCCTACTTGTCACCCCCGTTCATACACCATGGGAGCCAACCGTGGGCGGCAAAACACCCTCTCCTCGCCCGAAATAGTTACCAGCAAATATTTGGGAGATGCGAGGTTACCGTCCTATCCCCAACCAACGCGATGTCCAAATTTTTAAATGGGGGATAAGTTCGTAACTTTCCCACATTTCAGAGAAGCGCGCCCCAAAGTTTGAGATCCCCTCCCTCCACTCCATTTCCCCATTCATACACCATCGGTGGCACGACAACCTCCGCACTACGACCAGCCTCCTCCGTCCGCCACCCCATCCTCCACCTTGCCGGAGCTGCTACCCCTACCCCGTCGTCCACTACAAGAGATGGACGTCTCTCATCCACGGCCCTGGACCAGGATCCTTTCATCTCCTCCTCTCGCTTCATCGGTGCTGTCGTCCACCTTGTCGTTGCCACTCCTACGACCGCCTCATCCACGGCAACATGATTTATCCCCCGACCCGGTCGTCTGCCGTCTAAAGTCTTCTTCCCCGCCACCGACAGCCATCGCACCTGCAGCACCCTCAACGTATCAGCATAGTCCTACACGGCATCGCAAGAGAGGTGGTACTCTTCCATATGTGCTTAAGTTATTGATCTCACCCGGAAAATAGATCGTAATTTGTTTATTGTACTTTTCTTGTCCGTACCAAATCGTAGTGGCTAGTTGAAAGCAAACATTGGTTGCGAAGTAGCTTTGTCCGGTTTGCACCTTTAGATCCTCCATGGCACGGGCACTATACTCGTAAAGCTTATGGTTTCCCCATTTATATTCATTACCATCATCGTAGGTGCTTCATGTCGTGCTAGCACTGCACCTCAAGACCTCAAACCCAAAACTTACATGTTGAAATACAAATCTGATATGATGCTCATATCACTAAAATAGAGAATGTTCAATTGGTCGCCTAATGTTCCTATATTCGTTTTGAAAAGCATGTGCGCCACCCACTGGTCCAGCTAGTTCCACTTTCCTGATTTTTCTCTTGATGCTTAGGGTTTTCCCCTTTTATCTACTCTACTATGATCTGCGTAGGTGCTTTCTGTCGTACTAGCATTACTCCACCCTTCAAGCTAAACAACACAACACTCAGAATTCAAAAGCTTAGTTGTTCAAATATGATTGTGATATGATACTGATATTAGTTAACCGACACATTTAATTGGTTAGCTAAAGGTCCTACTTGAGTTTCCAAATGCATGTCGCGACATATAGAGAGACAGGATAATTGCATTTCTTTGTCACTTGTTGACCGTACTTTCTTGTCCATACCAAATCTTAGTTGTTATTTCAAAGCAAACATCGGTTGCTAACTACCCTTTGCGCGGTTTGTAGCTTCAGATCTGCCATCCCACTGCCACGGTCAACACTGTTCTCATCATGCTTATGGTTTCCCCATTTTATGATGACCACAATCAGCCTACGTGGTTTGTGTCGTAATAGCACTACTCCACCCATAGAGCTAAACAAGCTTAGTTGTACAAATTCATATATGATATTATTGTTGATATTCGTAAAACTGAGAGATGTTTAATTGGTTAGCTAAATGTTCCTACTTTAGTTTCGAAATGCATGTGAGCCACATATGGAGAGACCGAAAAGAATAGTATTTCTCTATGTGCTCTGGTTCATCATGGGTGGCCAACCGACATTGTATTGAAAGACTTGTAATATCTTCAATCTACTTGCTCTTCTGCTCTTCTTTAAGATGATCCTCTTCTCTTGCGGTCGACTGGTCAGGTCGAGTTGTTCTCCCTTAGTATATTTTGAATCTGTCAGGTCAGGTCGACTTGTTCTTCTTTACTATATGTTGAAGCTGTCATCTACGAAGTGTCATCACTTCTGGAGCTCTCATATTTTGAGTAGTACGCCACATTATATTAATGCACACACCAAATTACAGCATGCATGGCATCTCTTAAAAGAATTGCAGAGATAGCACAAAGGGGTTTACAGAGAGGCAGTATTGGATTAGAATCACTTCTGCATTACAAAGAAAATCTCACTTGTTTTTATGTTTCCATGCATGTCAGATATTGAACATTATCAAAATGATATGAGAATAGGTGCAGGAGAGGAATATGGCGGAACAATCCACTGGCTAACAAACTTGGCATGGTGGAGGATGGCATATCTTATTCACCCATCAAGGTGCTTGCTCTAACTTTGCAAAGTTGTATTGGTCGCACATATTTTGCATCTGACCTCTTGCATTACTACTACTTTGTTACACCATCTGCTTAGTTTAAGCATCATATATGAGTATATGCCATACCTATCCATTTTCTGTACCTATTCCATGTGTCGCCACTCTATGTTTTTCCAGTCAAATGTTGTTCTTTCGTAATAGATGTCCAAAAGGAAGAGGGTGAGTGCAGATCCTCAAGGAGTACAAACTAGGTATTTGGAAAAGGTAGTGATACCTGTTAAATCAGATAGATCAGCAGCCACAGAAAACACAGGCCCAATTGTACCACACTTTACCCCTACTCCAGTGGCCAAACCCCTATTAGAACTGCTGAGAGCCCAGCGTCAGGTACTGTCTATGATTTCAATTCAAAATTTGAACTCCTAAATTTCTGCATGTGCCTTACCTTCTCTCTTGTATGAAAACTAATTTCAGATGAATCTCCTTGCTCAAAGGATCATACGATCTCACAACAATACTGGGCTCTGCATTGCTCTTGTCAGTATCTCTCTCCCTTTTGCCTTGTAACGTTGTACTTAATTAATTGCTATTTGATTATGTATCATCAGTCTGCACCTGAGCTTCATTATCTTCTGTTTCTTCCAATATTATTTGATCTATATGTACTCTTTGCAAAATGTAGAATAATGGCAACGCTTATAAAGAATTTTCTTTGGGGAATTTATTGAATTATCCTTCCATCAACATGGAGAAGGGCTTTGTCCAGCCTGTGTTAACATGTAATGTAAGTTCACCCTTCTCAAGCCTTCAAACTTTGTTCTAGTATAGATTTGGATAGGCATCATTTCCTCCATGGTTATTTGCTTTGCTGTTTACATCTGATTGGATGTTTGCAACAACTACAAGTTTCAAATTGTAGTTGTAAAAATATGTTCCTTATGTAGAACAGATCCATTTATTTGCTTATATAATTGTGAAACCTGTTACATGTCTCCTTGTTTCTCTTTCAGAGTAATATCTCTTACGCCAGGCAGAACTTTAGGGAAGATAGTGAGCCAAACCATCTTGAGGATAGCAAGATGACCCCAAGGTCCTGTCTTGATGAAGACAGTGAGTTGAAGCTACTCACCAGCAGGTGTGAGACAATCTCTGTGCAGTCGCTGCCTCAATCAGTTCGACTTCTTCAGTCTCAACTTCAAGCGGAAAGGCTTGCTTCAGCTCAGCTCCGACTTGAATTCAAAGATGCAATGAAGATGTCAGAGGACTGTCGTGCGCACCATCATGCCATAAATCTACTATTGATGCATCTATCATTGACACAATTGAGGTCTACTCAGCTTCTTCGGCTGTTTGGGGGGTGTCGGTGTCAAAACCGGCGGATCTCGGGCAGGGGCTCCCGAACTGTGCGTCTAGGCGGATGGTAACAGGAGACAAGGGACACGATGTTTTTACCCAGGTTCGGGCCCTCTCGATGGAGGTAAAACCCTACTCCTGCTTGATTAATATTGATGATATGGGTAGTACAAGAGTTGATCTACCACGAGATCAGAGAGGCTAAACCCTAGAAGCTAGCCTATGGTATGATTGTTGTTCGTCCTACGGACTAAAACTCTCCAGTTTATATAGACACCGGAGAGGGCTAGGGTTACACAGAGTCAGTTACAATGGGAGGAGATCCTCATATCATATCGCCAAGCTTGCCTTCCACGCCAAGGAAAGTCCTATCCGGACACGGGATGAAGACTTCAATCTTGTATCTTCATAGTCCGGCAATCCGGACACCCCCTAATCCAGGAGTCCCTCAGTAGCCCCTGAACCAGGCTTCAATGACGACGAGTCCAGCGCGCAAATTGTCTTCGGCATTGCAAGGTGGGTTCCTCCTCCGAATACCTCATAGAAGATGTTGAACACAAGGATAGTGTCCGGCTCTGCAAAATAAGTTCCACATACCACCGTAGAGAGAATAATATATGCACAAATCTAATCCGCTGACGTATTCCGCAGCATGACATCACGCCACGGCCAAGCCTTTATTCGAATCATTTTACTGTTCCACCTCAGCGCGTTTAGCGAGGCAGTTTCCTTGGCACGTCTTGTCAAAGCAGAGATCGTGTCCCCTTATTCCGGGATTCTCATCAATATGGGCATGGGTAACCCAACCGCGCCATTAACCGCGGTGCTTGGGAGATAAGCGAGTTTTATTAGGCTGGTGGGGGCTTGTAGTTTCGGCCGCCCATATAAGGGGATAAGGATCTACCCTTTCTATTTACGCCTTCTTCCTCCTTTGATTATCCATCCCTGCGCACTCGAGCTCCACCGCCCAAGTCCGCACTTCCCACGTCAACCTTCTCCAATCATGTCCGGAGCGGGAGGTAGATGGATGGCCTCCTCCGTCACGGAGGGACAAATCAAAAAGTTGAGGAAGGCCGGATACTTGTCTGACGACATCGCGCACCAGCTTCCAGATGAGGGGCAACTCATCCCCACCCCTAGGCCCCATGAGAGGGTTGTATTTCTCCCCCATTTCCTCCAAGGACTGGGCTTTCCTCTTCACCCATTCGTCCGGGGGCTCATGTTCTACTATGGCCTGGACTTCCACGACCTGGCCCCGAACTTCATCCTCAACATTTCGGCGTTTATCATCGTGTGCGAGGCCTTCCTCAGCATCCAGCCTCACTTTGGCCTATGGCTGAAGATCTTCAGCGTCAAGCCGAAGATCATGGGCGGCCGCCAACCGGAGTGCGGAGGCGCCATGGTGGGCAAGATAACCAACGTTACATGGCTCGAGGGCGCCTTCGTAGAGACCATCAAAGAGTGGCAATCGGGGTGGTTCTATATCACCGAGCCGCGTGACCCTAAATGGGCAGCGGCCCCCGAATTCCGATCTAGCATCCCCGCACGGCTCACATCGTGGAAAGAGATGGGCCTGTTGTGGGGTAATTCGGCAGATGTGACCGGACTTCAACCCTGCATCAAAGACCTGATCGACAGGAAGGTTAAACTTGTCACTGTGGTCCAGGTCATGCTCTTCCGCCGGATCCTCCTGTGTCAACGACGGGCTTTCAACTTGTGGGAGTTCGACCCGGCCTAGCACTAGACTCTATCCCGGCTCTTCGACACAAAGCACGAGGACGCCTGGAAGGTGCTATTCAGGAGCTCCGAGGTCTTCCCTCCCGTCACCGAGGATCGCGGAGTCTACGCCAAGCGCCAAGCCAGCACGGTGAGCTTAATTTTCCCATTACGGGGTATTTGTTTTCCATAGATTTGATTCTATGCGGGATCTAAACCCCCATCCCTTTAATAGGACTGGCAGAAGAAGGCCGGACAGATCAACTATTCGGCTCCTTTGCCCGAAGACCCAGCGGACGCTCGCTTAACGAAGCTGCTGGTTCCGGCACCTCACGTGGTGCCGGAGAAGAAGGCCAAGAAGAAGTTCACGGGGACTCGAAAGAGTTCTCGACGCCTGGTGGTGTCGGATTCATCGCCCGACAGCCCCGAGGCGCCCTCCGCCTATGAAGACGAGGAGGAGGAAGAAGAGGCCTCCCCCCTCCAACGGGGGGAGGAAAGAAAAGGAAGGCCGCCCCAACTAGGGCGGTCGGAGGGTCCAAGAAGGGAAGGACCCTTCTGCCGGACTACGCCTCCGATGCCGAAGATGGCGGGGAGGAATGGCCATCCAGGGTCAAGCCCCTGGCAAAATCGTAAGTGTCCGGATACCGGAACAACTTATGGCGCTCCTCTATTGTATGGTACCTTCTGACGCTGAATTCAATCATGTAGTCCCCCCAAGGCTCAGCTCGGCGATTCATCGAGCGGCTCCCTGGATTCGTCGGACGTGAACAACGCTTCACTTCCGGCGGCCTCCTCCCCTCTCCCTACGGACGACGCCGAGGTGGAGTCCCAAAAGGGACTATACCAGGAGGAGGTGGTCCTGGAGGCGCCGCAAGGCGACCTCCCTAACTCTAGGCCCCAAGGGGGTAAAGCCCCAGATGGATCTAAGTCCGGCCCTGGGCCGGACACTGCTCCGGAACCTTCAGTGGTTCCGAAGTCCGGCAGGCGGCGCCTTCATAAGAAGGGCAAGCCTACGACGCCGGAGACCTCCGTCCACCCAAAGGCGCCGGACAATTTGCTAGAGGTGCTTAATGGCGCCTCCATCGACGAGGAACACCGCACTATTATGAGTGCGGTGATTCAAAAGGTTCAGTCTGCCAAGAGCGGGCTGACAGAAGCCTGTACAAGCCTGTTAACAGGCTTTGAGGTATGTATTCAAAACATATAAAATATGTTACCGCATAGACAGTAGCCCCTGATGCTCAGTTTGGTGTTCGGAAAGAAAAGCCGAGTTGAGGATCTAAAAGGATATACGCATGAGTCTAACATAAAGATGTCAGTATGGGAATGCAGGTTGCGCTGCTGACCTCTGCCGCACTGACTGCGGAGGTCAATGCATTGAAGGAGAGCCTCGAGCGGTCCGAGAACGAGCTCGGCCGTGCCAAGAAGCAGCTCGAGGACAAGGAGGGTATGTAATACCATATGTAAATGTATATAGAAATACCTGGTTGCAAATAATGACAGGACCACGTGAATGTTGCAGGGGCCACGACCGAGGTGGCGACCCTGAAGGAAGCGGTGTCCAAGGCCGAAAGCAGTGCGGCCTTGGAGTGCACCGAGTGAGAGAAGCATGAGGCGCGGGTGGCGGAGGTGCGGCAAGAGCTCGAGGCTCTCGTGGAGAAACACGAGAGTTTGGAGCGTGACTTGTAGATTCGAGAGTCCGAGCTCGCCTTGGCTCTTGAGAGTGCCAAAACCGCTCAGGCCGAAGCCCAGAAGGCCCTCCAGGAGATCGAGGCGATAAAGAAAATAGCGGTGGGTAAGGCATTCTTTATGCAAAGCAAGCATATAAAAGTGAATTATCTATTACTTACCCGAATCCGGAGCTCTCCAGGAGCGTTCACCGATCTGCCCCGTAGTGTGTCTGATGCTGTCGCGTTCTATCGAGCCGAGGAGGGGAGCTCGATGGAAAAGGTGTTCTGGTCTCAATATGCTGAGGCCGGACATCCAGTGCCCCTGAGCGACTAGCTGAAGCAGCTGGTCGAGCTCCACAAGGTGGACGAATAGGCCATGAAGGGCCTCATAGTTCGGATGTGGCCTAGAGAAGCCATGCCTGGGAGTTACTTCGGTCTAGTGCGGCAGCTGGTGGACGCTTGTCCATGGATTGAAGTCATCAAGCGCTCCGTCTGTATTGAAGGTGCCCGTCGGGCCCTTGCCCATGCTAAAGTGCACTGGGGCAAGCTGGACGCTGAGAAGCTATTGACGGACGCGCCACCGCCGGGCAAGGAGTATCGCAAGCCCGAGATGTATTATAAGGGCGTCCTGAAGGGTGCCCGCCTTATAGCGGGCGAATGCTCCAAAGATGTAATTTTTGAGTGGACTCGCATCTGTTATCCTGTACGCTGAAAACTGTGTTCATATGCGCTAAGAAATGGTTGTTAATTTAAAATATTACCTTCTGTGCGGCCGTTTATTAAATCTGAGAGATGCAAGTCGTCGGCTTCTACCCCCATGCCACGAGTGCTGGGGTGTTCGGGATAAACCTGAGCGCTCTTGTTCCCATTCTTGGGTCCATCTAGGGAGGTGCTCAACACAACAAACAAGGCCATCGGACTTATAATGCTTTATCATTCTCACTTAGCCATAGAATTCTATAATTTTAAATTTCGGCGAAGCCCCTAGTATTCGGAAGACCGAGTTCGGGGCGCTATCCACGCCTAGGCCAGATAAATTCGGCTCCTCGCTCTAAGAGGCATAAGTCTTTAGGGACTCGAAAAACCTCGCGAACAGCGACCGGTCTCTCGCACTATCATGACGGTCAGTTTTAGCTTTCTCTACTGAGGTGCTAACCCAGCTCAACTAGGGCACAATCGCAGTAGTTCTCCCAGCGCTACCTTAGCCAACATTGCGGAACGTAAGGTACCAAAACATGGGAGCCGGGCAAACCCAACTATTGACCCAAGACATGATTCGGAGCCGATGCATATAGTGCTATAAGTTCGGGGTGCCGCACTCATGAGAGTGTTCGGTCTTCTCACACCATGTTATGGGGTGCTTAAGCCCCTGGTGTATTAGCCATACCAAAGTGTACGGTTGCATAATGTCATGACTAAACATATTTGTATAAAAATAGATGAATACAATAATACATAAGAGCTATGTATTGTTTATTAAAAAGGGCTGCTATGAAAGCAGAACGATACAAATAGTGTGATAAGCAAGAGATGGGATTATTTGACATGTCCCCCTCCAGGGGGAAGCTGCGAGACTTTAAGTAAAACAGGTATTTAGCTCATTATAGAGACCACCTGGACATTTGATGTAACTTGTTCTCTCCCTGGCTGTTGCATCGTGTGTTTGGCGAGTGTATGGCCGGACCGACCTTCCGGATAGTTGGGTCCTGAAAGTAAAAAAAGAAACGGCAGAATAGGGAGCCCCTAGTGCGGTTGAGTCGCATTCTGGGCGTGTCGTGGTTGTGCACCTCCCCTTATGCCCATGGTATTTCCAAAGCGTAATTATGTACGCGTGGTACCGCTATCGCCATCTGGCGAGGGCTGGGGTTGGGGCCGCACTGCTATGCTTGCTCGGAACGTGCCAGCTGGTTTTGTTGTAGGTTACTTCGGGCGCGCTTGACGTTGTCCGGACGTTTAACACCCGGATTGGAGAATTGCCTTGAGAGGCCACTTTGTACTTCCACCGCCAGGGCCGCCGTGTGCTCCTCCGTTCGGAGTGAGCGTTCGGTGTTTCCATTTACCGTGATGACTCCGCGAGGACCTGGCATCTTGAGCTTGAGATATGCGTAGTGCGGCACCACATTAAATTTTGCAAATGCGGTTCGTCCGAGCAGGGCGTGATAGCCACTGCGGAATGGGACTATGTCGAAGATTAACTCTTTGCTTCGGAAATTATCCGGGGATCTGAAGACCACTTCGAGTGTAACCGAGCCTGTACAGCTGGCTTCTACACCTGGTATGATGCCTTTAAAGGTTGTCTTTGTGGGTTTAATCCTTGAGGGATCTATACCCATTTTTCGCACTGTATCCTGATAAAGCAGGTTCAGGCTATTGCCGCCGTCCATGAGGACTCTAGTGAGGTGAACTCCGTCAATGATTGGGTCTAGGACCAATGCGGCGAATCTGCCATGACGAATGCTAGTGGGGTGGTCCCTTCGATCAAAAGTGATCGGGCAGGAGGACCATGGGTTGAACTTTGGGGCGACTGGCTCCAACGCATAGACGTCCTTGAGAGCACGCTTCCGCTCCCTTTTGGGATATGGGTTGCGTATATCATGTTCACCATCCGCACTTGCGGGGGGAAGCCCTTCTGTCCTCTGTTGTTCGGCGGCCGGGGCTCCTCCTCGTCATCGCTATGCAGCCCCTTGTCTCTGGTTTCGGCACTTAACTTGCCTGCCTGCTTGAACACCCAACAATCCCTGTTGGTGTGGTTGGCTGGTTGTTCGGGGGTGCCGTGTATCTGGCACGAGGGATCGAGTATCCGGTCTAAATCGGGCTTAGAGCCTCTGAATCCGGCATTAACTGTTGTATCCTCAATATTGTTGCCATTAATGCGGCGCTAGTGCTTGTTGCGATGTGACCTGCCATTGTTGTCCTTGGTATCCGAATTGCTAGGGCTCTTGGTTATGTTATTGCTACGAGCTAGCCAACTGCCTTCTCCCGCGCAAAAGCGGGTCATGAGTGTCGTGAGGGCTACCATAGATTTCGGCTTTTCCTGTCCTAGGTGCCGGGCGAGCCATTCGTCTCGGATGTTGTGCCTGAAGGCTGCAAGGGCCTCTGCATCCGGACAGTCGACTATTTGATTTTTCTTGGTTAGGAACCGTGTCCAGAATTGTCTGGCTGATTCCTCTAGCTGCTAGATTATGTGGCTTAGGTCATCGGCGTTTGGTGGTCGCACATAAGTGCCCTGGAAGTTGTCAAGGAATGCGGATTCTAGGTCCTCCCAGCAACTAATTGACTCTGCTGGCAGGCTGTTAAGCCAATGGCGAGTTGGTCCTTTAAGCTTGAGCGGGAGGTATTTGATGGCATGTAGATCATCACCACGGGCCATGTGGATATGAAGGAGATAATCCTCGATCCATACTGTGGGATCTGTTGTGCCATCGTATGATTCGATGTTTACGGGTTTAAAACCCTCGGGGATTTGATGATCCATTACTTCGTCTATGAAGCATAGTGGGAGTGCGGCGCCCCTGTACTGGGCTATATTGTGACGTAGCTCGGATGAGCTTTGTCTGTTGTATCTGGCCTGGCTGTATTTATCATATCCGGCGTGACGGTTATCGTCACGTGATGTGGGGCGCCCACGCGATCCATAGATCGATCTTGTTTGCCTTGCCTTATCCTCCAATATGTCTCGCGGGTCTGTTTGGGTATCCCTGTGCTCTGGTATTTTGGAGCGGCGCCGGGGTGCGGCTTGGGTTGAGGGACGAAAGGCCTCTCTGTCGCAGCCACGGGGTGGCCGATCGGGTGCATCGTACGCTGGTGATGTAGGTTTAGTTGCTTCCTCCTCTAGTTGGGATAGCAGCCTGCGCTTTGGGTAACTCTTGGAGGGGCGTTCGAGTTTATACTCTTCGTCCGCCAGGACTTCAGTCCATCTGTCGGCTAGCAAGTCTTGGTCAACTCTAAGCTGCTGTTGTTTTTTCTTGAGGCTGCTCACTGTGGCCATAAGCCTGCGTTTGAAACGCTCTTGTTCGACGGGATCCTCTGGCACGACAAATTCATCATCGTCGAGGCTTGCCTCGTCTTCGGAGGGAGGCATATAATTGTCGTCCTCGACCTCCCTGTCTACCGCTCTCTCATGAGGGCTGGCTCCTCCGTCCTCCTGCGCTGAATCCTGCTGGAGGGGGTGTCCACCATGTATATGTCATATGATGAGGTGGCTTTCCAATGCCCTATAGGTGCTGGTTCTTGGTCGTCTCCTTCATCGGCGTCCATACCGTCGATGCCTTCGGAGTCAAAGTCGAGCATGTCGGTTAGATCGTCGACAGTGGCTACAAAGTGGGTGGTGGGTGGGTTTCGAATTTCTTCGTCGTCCGCATCCCAACCATGCTGACCATAGTCCGGCCAGGGCTCTCCTGGCAAAGAGAGAGACTTTAGTGAATTCAGGATATCGCCAAAGTGCGAGTGCTGAAAGACGTCCGCGGCGGTGAACTCCATGATCGGAGCCCAATCGGGTTCGATCGGAAGGGGTGCAGAAGATTCGGAGTCCGGAACGGAGTCCGGCACCTTGGAGTCACGGGCCTTGCAAAGGACTAGGCAGGTATTCAGCTCTATCACCATAGAGATTGCGGCTCCTGGGGCGGCGTCCAACCGTCCGTCCCCGACTGGCGTAGTCGGCTCCGAGCTAACGGTCTGAGCGGACACCTGAGCGGCGCTCTGGGCGCTGTCCGGCGGCAGAGCTAGATCATGCTCATCGTGACAGTGCGGTGCGCTCGGCCGTGGCTCGAATCCGTTTAAGATCCAGTCCCTGCGGATGTTGGCCGTGTAGTTTAAGCTTCCAAACCTGACCTGATGGCCAGGGGCGTAGCTTTCGATCTGCTCCAGATGGCCAAGCGAATTGGCCCGCAGTGCGAAGCCGCCGAATACGAAGATCTGTCCGGGGAGAAAAGTCTCACCCTGGACCGCGTCGTGATTGACGATCGAAGAAGCCATCGGGCCTAAGGGTGACGACATAGAGGAACTCTCAGTGAAAGCACCAATGTCGGTGTCAAAACCGGCGGATCTCGGGTAGGGGGTCCCGAACTGTGCGTCTAGGCGGATGGTAACAGGAGACAAGGGACGCGATGTTTTTACCCAGGTTCGGGCCCTCTCGATGGAGGTAAAACCCTACTCCTGCTTGATTAATATTGATGATATGGGTAGTACAAGAGTTGATCTACCACGAGATCAGAGAGGCTAAACCCTAGAAGCTAGCCTATGGTATGATTGTTGTTCGTCCTACGGACTAAAACTCTCCGGTTTATATAGACACCGGAGAGGGCTAGGGTTACACAGAGTCAGTTACAATGGGAGGATATCTTCATATCATATCGCCAAGCTTGCCTTCCACGCCAAGGAAAGTCCTATCCGGACACGGGACGAAGTCTTCAATCTTGTATCTTCATAGTCCGGGAGTCCGGCCAAAGGTCATAGTCCGGCCATCCGGACACCCCCTAATCCAGGACTCCCTCAGGGGGCCTAACCTGGCCAGGCCTAGTGCCTTCTGAAGTGCTCTCAGTTTTGTATATTCTTTTGTCGGCGCGTTTATTTGCACTGGTGGCAAACTTTGATGCCCAGTGGATGTAATATGTGTGATAGCCATGATAGCCTAGCGTAAGTTGCTTGCTTATTTATTTCCTTGTTATCTTGTTTATTTGTTTGCTTGTACTCATTGCAGTTCTTTTTCCGCGGTTTGCTAGTGGCTGCAATAACCTATTTTTTAAAACTAGGCCACAATAACCATGGGCTAATATTTACAGTAGTGACACTGGGCCTCCTATGGGCCGTAGAAACCGTGGGCCTTCTACGGGCTGTAGAAACAATGGGCCTTATACGGTCCATATCATCAATGGGCCTTATACGGGACGTATGATCGATTGGCCAAACATGAGCCAATAACAGACCGCATTATGGCCGTAAATGGGCTAGATTTGGAATCGTCCGTTCATGGGCTAACCATAACGGGCCATCATTAATAGGTCGTATTTGATGACGCTATGAAAACGGCCCAACATATTAACGGACCACAAACGGGCCGACTATAACCACGGGATGAATTTGGCCCACAAGTAGGAAATGACAGTAACGGGTCGTAAGTAAACGAATGCTGGAAATGAGCCCAAGAATAAATGGGCTCTAAGAAGGCCGGAATATAACATGGGCTGGAAACAGCCCAACGGAATAACAGGCCGTTAATGGGTATAAAGTGATACACTATTCATTACGGGCCAGTTTCACCACGGGCCGTTAATGGGTGTAAAGTGATACACTGTTCATTACGGGCCAGTTTCACCACGGGTCGTTAATGGGCCAAGAGTTAAAAAGGGCCTCATATGGGCCGAAATACGTCATGGGCCAAACATGGGCGAGAAGTGAAAATGGGTTAGAATCATATTGGATGGCCCAGATGACAATACTGGGCCTAACTCGGATAGGGCGTAATGGACCTTGGGTTAGCGGGCTGTAAATGGGCTATATGCGAACAGGCCATTAACAAGCTTTCCATGGGTCGCCCGCCACCTTTTGACCAAGTCAAACAGGCCGGCCTTTTCATAGGAATGGGCCTTTTTTGGGCCGTGCCACGTGTCGACGTATCATAGGTGCCTTCTGTCCAATGAGTGGATGACATATGTCCCAACGATGAGCCGACACGTGTTTCCTCCAGCCAATGATGATTTTACACATGGAAAATCCCCATTGGTCGGGGCTATTAACGGGTTATCGGATCCAAAACATGACCCGATAGCTTAACGGCGTTCCGTTACGGTGGATGCCATGTGTCAGTCACCCTTGACGGAAGCACTTCTGTGATGCACGATTTATCGTCAAGGAAGTGGACACTTCCGTGATGATAATTTTCATAATGTCATGGAACACTTCTATGACAGCACAGGTATGACTATCTTGATTCTGTCATAAAATCGTCATGGATGTACATGCATGACAAAAAACGCGACCTACTGTGACAAATATGTATCATCACGGAAGTGTATTTTTTTGTAGTGCGCGCGCCCCTCCCAGGGCTCTTGAAGAGCCTCTCTGCGTCGGCCAACCTCACGGTGCAGCCCGTGCCGCTTCGACCATGCCACCTCGGGGCGGGGCGACCCCAAGCAACCTCCCCTGGGGCCGCGCTAGGGCACTGGCCCTCGGTTATCAGGACTCGATGGCGACCGAAGAAGGCGGGAGCGTGAGGTAACCAGGCAGCGACTCGGGCGCGGCCAGCCCAGAAGCCTACGTACCCGTCGCAGTGGACCTGAGGTACGCACTGGGAGAAGGCCCCAGCCGATCCCCTGCGCCAGGCTGGGCGCTGGAGGTGCACGAAGCTGAGGCTCTCTGCGAGCCGTTGCAGGGCTCTGGCGACATCTTCGACAGCAACAACCACTAGGTACAGCTAATGCCACAAGGGCACACTTGCACTAACCATGGATCGCAGGTGAACCAGGGTGCAGCCGCCGCCAGGGCTCTCAGGGCGGCGGCCTAGCCTCAGGAACATGAAGGGCCTTGGGAGCATCGTGGGGGGATCCTGGTGGAGGGCCTATGGTCACCAAGGACGCCACCAGCGTCCCCGTTGCCCCTTGGTCTCATCCTGGTTTCCGGACTCCACAACGGTGGTTGGGGTGGTGCAGGACGGGGTCCTCGTCGGGCGACATGAAGCAAGGCTCCGGCCTGTGAAGGTCTCCGCTCGTGACACTCTCACATAATAATGAGTGGGGTTGTACATGCCCCAGAGTCTCTTGAGCGCCGCCCTGGGGCCTCACGGGGGCTCCCACTCACGTCCAAATGGAAGCACCATGCTCCGCGCTGGCCGTCGACATTGTCCCCCAGTGACTATGCCCACACCCATTGGAAGCACCTAGCTCCACGCTGGTGAGAAGTCCTAAAGACTATCTAGGCGCCGGACACGGCTGTTTGCTTTCGCTTCTCTTTTTGTACCCAATTCGCTGGCTTTTTGGAATGAACTTGGCTCTTGTGCATTTATCAAAAGAAAAACGGGGGGTGATACGTCTCCAACGTATCTATAATTTTTTATTGTTCCATGCTATTATATTACCCGTTTTGGATGTTTGTGGGCTTTACTTTACACTTTTATATCATTTTTGGGACTAACCTACTAACCAGAGGCCCAGCCCGAATTGCTGTTTTTTGCCTATTTCAGTGTTTCGAAGAAAAGGAATACCAAACGGAGTCCAAACGGAATGAAACCTTCGGGAGCGATCTTTTTGGAACAAACATGATCCAGAGGACTTGGAGTGCAAGTCAAGAAACAAGCAAGGCGGCCACGAGGGTGCCCGGTGCACCCCCTACAGGTGGGCACGCCCCCCACCCTCGTGGGCCCCTCGATCATCCACCGACGTACTCCTTCCTCCTACATATACCCATGTACCCCGAAAACATGAGGGGAGCCCATGAAAAACTATTCCACCACTGTAACCTTCTGTATCCGCGATATCCCATCTTGGAGCCGTCGCCGGCGCTCCGCCGGAGGGGGAATCCACCATGGAGGGCCTCTACATCAACTCCAAGGCCTCTCCGATGAGTTGTGAGTAGTTTACCACAGACCTTCGGGTCCTTAGTTATTAGCTAGATGGCTTCTTCTCTCTCTTTGATTCTCAATACAAAGTTCTCCTTCCTCTTCTTGGAGATCTATTCAATGTAACTCTTTTTGCGGTGTGTTTGTCGAGATCTGATGAATTGTGGGTTTATGATCAAGTTTATCTATGAGAAATATCTGAATCTCCTCTGAATTATTTTATGTATGATTAAGTTATCTTTGCAAGTCTCTTCGAATTATCGGTTTGGTTTTGCCTACTAGATTGATCTTTCTTGCAATGGGAGAAGTGCTTAGCTTTGGGTTCAATCTTGTGGTGTCCTTTCCCAGTGACAGCAGAGGAAGCAAGGCACGTATTCTATTGTTGCCATCGAGGATAAAAAGATGGGGTTTATATCATATTGCATGAGTTTATCCCTCTACATCATGTCATCTTTCTTAATGCGTTACTCTGTTCTTCATGAACTTAATACTAGATGCATGCTGGATAGTGGTCGATGTGTGGAGTAATAGTAGTAGATGCAGGCAGGAGTCGGTCAACTTGTCACGGACATGATGCATATATACATGATCATGCCTAGGTGATCTCATAATTATTCTCTTTTCTATCAATTGCTCGACAGTAATTTTTTCACCCACCGTAATAATTATGCTATCTTCAGAGAAGACACTAGTGAAACCTATGGCCCCGGGTCTATCTCTTATCATATAAGCTTTCAATCTACTTTTATTTGCATCTTTAGTTTTCCAATCTATATCACAAAATACTAAAAATATATTTATCTTGTCATATTATCTCTATCAGATCTCACTTTCGCAAGTGGACGTGAAGGGATTGACAACCCCTGTATTGCGTTGGTTGCGAATTCTTGTTTGTTTGTGTAGGTGTGTGGGACTTGTGAGGAGCCTCCTACTGGATTGATACCTTGGTTCTCAAAAATTGAGGGAAATACTTACACTACTATTGCTGCAACACCCTTTCCTCTTCAAGGAAAACCAACGCAAGCTCAAGACGTAGCAAGAAGGATTTCTGGCGCCATTGCTGGGGAGGTCTTCGCTCAAGTCAAGACATACCAAGTACCCATCACAAACTCATCTCCCTCACATTTACATTATTTGCCATTGGCCTCTCATTTTCCTCTCCCCCACTTCACCCTTGCCATTTTATTCGCCCTCTCTTTCCCAAACCCTTTCTCCTCTCTCTTTCGCTTGCCGTTCGTGTGCCTTTCTGCCTTGATGGCTTTGCCTAAAAACGTTGATCTTCATCTTAAAAGATTGGATGATATTGAATTAAACATTAGAAGCTTTATGACCTTGCAATTTGAGCACAATAGTTTCTTTAGAAAAGAGCTTAAAGAACAAAAAGGCTTTATGGAATTCATGAATAAAGAGCTTGATGATATGTCTAAAGAGTTTTATGGTTTGAATTCTCGGATTGCTTGTCTTGAAAAATCTATTGCCCAAATTTCTGATAAGCAGGCCACCTTGGTCAATAAGATGGCTGCCAAACCAGAAGGGCTAGGAGAAAATAATGATGAAGATCTAAAAGTTATAGATGTGTCCCCTATTAAATCTTTGTTTTGCAATATGAATCTTAATAATGATGGGACTGGAGATGGGTCAACTTTAGTTAAAAGGCGTCCCAATGATTCAGAGTTTTTAGATCTTGATGCTAAATTTGGTAAAAGTGGGATTGGAGAGGTCAAGACTTTAAGGCGTTGTTTGGATAGGAAGTATCTGCAAAACCGGATCTCCACAAACCAGGGAAACGGTGTAACAAACTAAAATCTTGTTTGGCAACTCTAACCAATCCATGAATATAGAAAACTTGGCTTTCCAAAAACCCAGATTTCAGGTATATAGGAAAACGACTAATAGTCATTTTTTCATAAATGAGATTTACATAAACTGGATCCCAACTGAGAGCAGAGCAAGTGTTTGCCGGCAGTTGCACGCCAGGTCGTGCAAGACGGAGGGGACACGACGAGGCGGTTGGTCCGACGACCTCGGGGAGCAGAGCAATCGCTCGCCGGCGGCTGTGCATGGAGTCGTGCAAGCTGGAGGGGACGCGAGAAGTAGCTGACGGCAGAGTCAGTGCATGGGGATGACCGGATGATGACCTCGGGAACCAGCAGATGCCCTCGCCTGCAGCCGCGTGTGGAATCAACGGGGGTCGAGGGGAAGCGAGAAGCAACCTGAGGAAGAGTCAGTGCAGGGGGGCGACCACCTAGGGGCCAACGGATGGCCTCGCCATCAGCCGCGCGCAGAGTCCGTGGAGGTCGGAGGGGATGCGAGAATTAGCCTGGGGCGACGACCTCGGAGACCATGGGAAGTGCCAGTAGGAGGCCGCATGCAGAGTCATGGAGGCCAGAACAAAGTACGGCAACAGCATGGGATTCGTACGGCATGTTATCGAGCTTGTATGTCTCGTCAATGGAAAAGCAAGGATGAAGGTCATGGACGAGGTAGGATAAAGCTAATATTTGTTATCCAAACAAAAAACTCTAAGGACCTTAGTTTATTAATTCTCTACCCAAACAAAGATTCATGTAAACACGTTTTTTCATAAAATGAATAGTAAAACCGGTTTCCCTAAAAATGAGCTAAAAACTTGTTTTGTACAACCCCACCACTAATCCTCGCTATCCAAACAACCCCTAAATAGCATTGAACCCACTATCTTGGATTTCAAGGAATTTAATTATGATAATTGTTCTTTAGTAGATTGTATTTACTTGTTACGATCTGTGTTGAATTCTCCTCATGCTTATAGTCAAAATAAAGCCTTTACCAAACATATTGTTGATTCCTTGATGCAATCTTATGGTGAAAAACTTAATTTGGAAGTCTCAATACGTAGAAAACTTAATAATGAGTGGGAACCTACTATAGAGATTAAAATTAAAGATGATGAGTGTTTTGCTTTGCGTGATTTGGGTGTTAGTGTTTCCACAATTTCGAAAACTTTATGTGATATTCTAGGTTTCCATGATCTTGATGATTGCTCTTTAAATTTGCACCTTGCAGATTCCACCATTAAAAAGCCTATGGGAAGGATCAATGATGTTCTTATTATTGCTAATAGGAACTATGTGCCCGTAGATTTTATCGTTCTTGACAATGATTGCAATCTTTCATGTCCTATTATTCTTGGTAGACCTTTCCTTAGAACGATTGATGCAATTATTGATATCAAGGAAGGGAATATTAGATTCCAATTTCCATTAAGGAAAGGCATGGAGCACTTTCCAAGAAAGAAAGTCAAATTACCTTATGAATCTATCATGTGAGCTACTTATGAATCAAATGTCAAAGATGGCACTACTTAGATCTATCCTCGCTTTTATGCCTAGCTTGGGGCGTTAAACAATAGCGCTAGTTGGGAGGCAACTGAATTTTATTTTAGTTCCTTTGTTTTTGCTCCTGTTTAGTAATAAATTTTGCATCTAATTTCTGTTTAGAGGTGTTTTCTTGTTTTAATTAGTGTTTGTGCCAAGTAGAACCTATAGGATAACCTATGGTAAGAGTTAATTTGATTCTGTTGAAAAACAGTAACTTTGCACTCACGACAAAAAATTCAATAAATCACAGAAACGTGTTTTTGCGTTGATTCTTTCTGCTGTATATCAATAGACAAATTTCCTAGGACGTCCTATTTTGGTAGGATTTGTGGAGTTCCAGAAGTATTCGAAAGTTACAGATTGCTACAGACTATTCTGTTTTTGACAGATTATGTTTTACGTGTGTTGTTTGCTTATTTTGATGCATCTATGGCTAGTATGTAGAGGTATGAACCATAGACAAGTTGGAATACAGTAGGTTTAACATCAATATAAATAAAGAATGAGTTCATTACAGTACCTTATGTGGTGGTTTTTCTTTCTTGCACTAACGGAGTTTATGAGATTTCCTGTTGAGTTTTGTGTTGTGAAGTTTTCAAGTTTTGGGTAAAGATTTGATGGATTATGGAATAAAGGGTGGCGAAAGCCCAAGCTTGGGGATGACCATGGCACCCCAAGATATTCAAGTATAACCAAAATCCAAAGCTTGGGGATGTCCCGGAAGGCATCCCCTCTTTTGTCTTCGTCTATCGGTAACTTTACTTTGAGCTATATTTTTATTCACCACATGATATGTGTTTTGCTTGGAGCGTCGTGTATGATATTAGTCTTTGCTTTTTAGTTTACCACAATCATCCTTGCTGTACACACCTGTTGGGAGATAAATACTTGATTTGAAATTTGTTAGAATACTCTATGTGCTTCACTTATATCGTTTGAGATAGATAATTTTTGCTCTAGTACTTCACTTATATCTTTTAGAGCACGGTGGTGGCTTTATTTTGTAGAAATTGTTAGTCTCTCATGCTTCATTTATATTATCTTGAGAGTCTTTTAGAACAGTATGCTATTTGCTATGGTTATAAAATTGGTCCTAGAATGGTGGGCATCCAAGTTGGGCATAATAAAAACTATCATAGGAAGTGAATTGAATACTATGATCAACTTGATGCTTAATAACTGTTTTGAGATGTGAAGGTGGTAATATTAGAGTCATGCTAGTTGATGTAATTGTGAATTTAAGAAATACTTGTGTTGAGGTTTGCAAATCTCGTAGCATGCATGTATGGTAACCATTGTGTGACAAATTTGAAGCATGTGGTGTTATTTGACTGTCAACCTTATGAGTGGCAGTCGGGGACGAGCGATGGTATTTTCCTACTAATCTATCCCCCTAGGAGCATGCGCGTAGTGCTTGGTTTTTGATGACTTGTAGATTTTTGCAATAAGTATGTGAGTGCTTTATGACTAATGTTGAGTCCATCGATTATACGCACTCTCACCTTCCATCATTGCTAGCCTCTTCGGTACCGTGCATTACCCTTTCTCACCTTGAGAGTTGGTGCAAACTTCGCCGGTGCATCCAAACCCCGTGATATGATACGCTCTATCACACATAAACCTCCTTATATCTTCCTCAAAACAGCCACCATACCTACCTATTATTGCATTTCCATAGCCATTCCGAGATATATTGCCATGCAACTTTCCATCGTTCCGTTCATCATGACATGCATCATTATTGTCATATTGCCTTGCATGATCATGTAGTTCACATCATATTTGTGGCAAAGCCACCATGCATAATTTTTCATACATGTCACTCTTGATTCATTGCCCATCCTGGTACACCGTCGGAGGCATTCATATAGAGTCATACTTTGTTCTAGTATCGAGTTGTAATTCATGAGTTGTAAATAAATAGAAGTGTGATGATCATCATTATTAGAGCATTGTCCCTTAAAAAAGTAAAGGCCAAAAAAATGAAGAAAGGCCAAATAAAAAAGGCCCAAAAAATAGGGGACAATGTTACTATCTTTTTCCACACTTGTGCTTCAAAGTAGCACCATGTTCTTCATATAGAGAGTCTCATTTGTTGTATCTTTCATATACTAGTGGGAATTTTTTATTATAGAACTTGGCTTGTATATTCCAACGATGGGTTTCCTCAAAATGCCCTAGGTCTTCATGAGCAAGCAAGTTGGATGCACACCCACTTAGTTTCTTTTGTTGAGCTTTCATACATTTATAGCTCTAGTGCATCCGTTGCATGGCAATCCCTACTCCTCATGTTGACATCAATTGATGGGCATCTCCATAGCCCATTAATTAGCCTCGTCAATATGAGACTTTCTCCCTTTTTGTCTTCTCCACATACCCTCATTATCACATTCTATTCCACCCATAGTGCTATATCCATGGCTCATGCTCATGTATTGCGTGAAGGTTGAAAAACGTTTGAGATTACTAAAGTATGAAACAATTGCTTGGCCCGTCATCGGGGTTGTGCATGATGAGAGCATTTCTGTGTAACGAAAACGAAGCATGACCAAACTATATGATTTTGTAGGGATGAACTTTCCTTTGCCATGTTATTTTGAGAAGACATGATTGCTTAAGTTAGTATGCTTGAAGTATTATTATCCTTTTGTCAATATGAACTTTTATTTTGAATCATTTGGATCTGAACATTCATGCCACAATAAAGAAAATTACATTGAGAAATATGCTAGGTAGCATTCCACATCAAAAATTCTGTTTTTATCATTTACCTACTCGAGGACGAGCGGGAATTAAGCTTGGGCATGCTTGATAGTCTCCAACATATCTATAATTTTTTATTGTTCCATGTTATTATATTACCCGTTTTGGACGTTTATGGGCTTTACTTTACACTTTTATATCATTTTTGGGACTAACCTACTAACCGGAGGCCCAGCCCGAATTGCTGTTTTTTGGCCTATTTCAGTGTTTCGAAGAAAAGGAATATCAAACGGAGTCCAAACGGAATGAAACCTTCGGGAGCGGTCTTTTTGGAACAAACGTGATCCAGAGGACTTGGAGTGCAAGTCAAGAAACAAGCGAGGCAGCCACGAGGGTGCCCGACGCGCCCCCTATAGGTGGGCGCGCCCCCCACCCTTGTGGGCCCCTCGATCATCCACAGACGTACTCCTTCCTCCTATATATACGCATGTACCCCGAAAACATCAGGGGAGCCCATGAAAAACTATTTCCACCACCGTAAGCTTCTGTATCCGCGAGATCCCATCTTGGAGCCGTCGTCGGCGCTTCACCGGAGGGGGAATCCACCATGGAGGGCCTCTACATAAACTCCAAGGCCTCTCCGATGAGTTGTGAGTAGTTTACCACAGACCTTCGGGTCCATAGTTATTAGCTAGATGGCTTCTTCTCTCTCTTTGATTCTCAATACAAAGTTCTCCTTCCTCTTCTTGGAGATCTATTCAATGTAACTCTTTTTGCAATGTGTTTGTCGAGATCCGATGAATTGTGGGTTTATGATCAAGTTTATCTATGAGAAATATTTGAATCTCCTCTGAATTCTTTTATGTATGATTAAGTTATCTTTGTAAGTCTCTTCGAATTATCGGTTAGGTTTGGCCTACTAGATTGATCTTTCTTGCAATGGGAGAAGTGCTTACCTTTGGGTTCAATCTTGTGGTGTCCTTTCCCAGTGACAGCAGGGGCAGCAAGGCATGTATTGTATTGTTGCCATCAAGGATAAAAAGATGGGGTTTATATCATATTGAATGAGTTTATCCCTCTACATCATGTCATCTTTCTTAATGTGTTACTCTATTCTTCATGAACTTAATACTCTAGATGCATGTTGGATAGTGGTCGATGTGTGGAGTAATAGTAGTAGATGCAGGCAGGAGTCGGTCTACTTGTCATGGATGTGATGCCTATATACATGATCATGCCTAGATAATTTCATAATTATGCACTTTTCTAGCAATTGCTCGACAGTAATTTGTTCACCCACCGTAATAATTATGCTATCTTGAGAGAAGCCACTAGTGAAACCTATGGCCCCCGGGTCTATCTGTTATCATATAAGCTTTCAATCTACTTTTATTTGCATCTTTACTTTTCCAATCTATATCATAAAATACTAAAAATATATTTATCTTATCATATTATCTCTGTCAAATCTCACTTTCGCAAGTGGCCGTGAAGGGATTGACAACCCCTTTATTGTGTTGGTTATGAGTTCTTGTTTGTTTGTGTAGGTGCGTGGGACTTGTGAGGAGCCTCCTACTAGATTGATACCTTGGTTCTCAACAACTGAGGGAATACTTATGCTACTATTGTTGCATCACCCTTTCCTCTTCAAGGAAAACCAACGCAAGCTCAAGACGTTGCAGGGGGAGTTTTCTTGTCTTGCGTCTGTCTCTCGTATTCTGGTTTTGCATTTTTGAGCGGGGCTCATGCCTACTGCCCCTCCCCCAAGCGCCTCGCGAGCGGGGGCTGGGTGCAGTGCGCGCGGGTCATGCATGATCAAGCCGGCCCCGAGCCTGCAAGGGCTTCCCCCCAGGGACCAGGGATGCGGCCACCATGCACGCACCTAGCTGTGGCCCGGCAGTTGGTCCCTCGCGAAGCACTCCACGACAGGTCAGCAGGCCCCTCGGGAGGGCCAGACCCTCACGAGCCCACGGCAGGCTCGCCTCGAGAGGACAAGTGTTGTTGCAGCATCAGGGCTCACACGAGACCTGCGGAACCAAAGATAAGTCATAATAGCCATCCTACCTGAGGCTGCAAACCTGAGGGGTCGGACCGCAGACACTACCTCAAAGACATTTCATAATTATATACATCGTAAGGGGCTCCCCCTTTAAAAATGCTCTCATGAAGAAGCGTTCAAGTTTGGTCATATAGGTTAAGGCAAAAAGAAGTGCGGGCCTAGCTGGGTGTGCCCTCTTCATCACCTTCATTTGCGCCGCTCGCGCTGCCCGAGTCATCGCAGCCATTCTCTTCATCACCAACGCCCGTGCCACCTGCTCCGGCCGCAAGCACGATCGTGTCATCCTCAGAAGCAAACTCTTCCACCAGGGACTCCACATGATCATCTACCCACCTGGCAAGTCTATCCTGAGTGTCCGCGGGCACGGGGGGCACAACATCAAAGTCGAAGTGGGAATCGCGGCTGAGGAGTTGTTGAAGACACGCGAGAACGCGCGCCCATGAAGGCCCCGACTCCTCTCCCCAACAAGCTTGTTAGCCTTCGTGGCCTGATCCTCCAGGCGGGTCACAATGTCGATGAAGAAGTTGAGGTGGCTAGCGTAGTCGTTCTCGTGCGGATGAGGGGCGCTCTCATCACAGATGGTGCCCAAGGCGCGGTTAGCTCTGGCTCGGAGATCCTGGAGCATCGAGTCATGCTCGCGTTGCAGCGTCAGGCGATGGTTCATTTCATTTGCAGCCCTTTCCGCGAGGGATGCGATGTCCTTGACTTGCTTCTGAAGGGAGGATAACTCGGCGCGGGCAGATGTCAAGGCGGATTCGGAAGAAGCCAGAGCCTCCTTGGCGGCATTCTCACACTGTTCTGCAGATTCCAGCTTCACCTTCAGGGCAGTGGTCCTGCCCTCAAGCTTGGCCTTGAGCAGCTCCAGATCCAGGCGGTGCCCTTTAGCCAGGTCCGCGCGCACCTTCGCCACCCTCTCCTCCACCTCTAGCTGGACTCAGGCCTCTCGGGCGGTGACGGCATCCTCAGCCACAGCAGCCTGGCGCTCCCTCACCTCCAACCGCTCCGATGCCAGGCTATGCTCCACAGCCTCCAGCGCTAGGTCATCTTGGCGCCTCAGAAGCTCCACCTCAACAAGAGGCACTTTGCCCGGTGACGCGGCCAGGAGGGCACACCGCTCCTCATTGAAAGATCATGGATGTCGCCTAGAGGGGAGGGTGAATAGGCGCTTTAAAATAATTACGGTTTAGGCTTGAACAAATGCGGAATAAACCTAGCGATTAATTTGTCAAGCACAAAACCTACAACAACTAGGCTCACCTATGTGCACCAACAACTTAAGCTAAGCAAGATAAACAACTAAGTGATAGCAAGATTTATGACCAGAAACAATATGGCTATCACAAAGTAAAGTACATAAGTAAAGGGCTTAGGTAAGAGATAATCAAGGCACGCGGAGACGATGATGTATCCCGAAGTTCACACCCTTGCAGATGCTAATCTCCGTTTGTAGCGGTGTGGAGGCTCAATGCTCCCCAAGAAGCCACTAAGGCCACTGTAATCTCCTCACGCCCTCGCACAATGCAAGATGCCGGGATTCCACTAAGGGACCCTTGAGGGCGGTCACCGAAGCCGTACAAATGGCAACCCTTGGGGGCGGTTGGGGGCGGTCACTGGTGCCCGTCAAATTGCTCGGGGTGATCTCCATAACCTAATTGGAGACCCCGACGCTTGCCCAGAGCTTTACACCACAATGATTGAGCTCCGAACACCACCAACCGTCTAGGGCGCCCAAGCACCCAAGAGGAACAAGCTCAGGGGTACCAAGCACCCAAGAGTAATAAGCTTCTCAACTTGTAACTTCCACGTATCACCGTGGAGAACTCAAACTAATGCACCAAATGCAATGGCAAGGGCACACAGAGTGCCCAAGTCCTTCTCTCCCTAATCCCACTGAAGCAACTAACGCTAGGGAGGAAAATGAGAGGAAGAACAAGAAGGAGAACACCAAGAACTCCAAGATCTAGATCCAAGGGGTTCCCCTCACATAGAGGAGAAAGTGATTGGTGGAAATGTGGATCTAGATCTCCTCTCTCTTTTCCCTCAAAAACTAGCAAGAATCCATGGAGGGATTGAGAGAAAGCAAGCTCGAAGAAGGTCAACAATGGGGGAAGAACACAAGCTCAAGAGATAAGGCTCATTGGGGAAGAATACCCCCTTTTATAGGTGGGGAAAAATCCAATCATTATCCTCACAGCCCGCACAGAGTGGTACTACCACTCCGAGGAGTGGTACTACCGCTAGGGTGGTAGAAGCCCTAACAAACAACACAACAAAGGGGCAACAGGGCGGTACTACTGCAGGAGAGGTACTACCGCCTACTCTTGCGGTACTACCATTTGTCCTTGCGGTACTACCGCGCGACCATGGAGGTAAAAAATAACGGCCGCGCCTACAACCGCTGGAGCTAGCTACGAGAAAAAGTCATCACGGTACTACCGCTCACAGGGAGCGGTACTACCGCGTGAGGGCGGATGTAAAAAATTACATCCGCGCCTACTACTGCATGCAACAGCACCAGGACACGAGGCAGTGGTACTAGCGCTCACCAGGAGCAGTACTACCGCGTAGGGCGCGGAAGTAAAAAATTACTTCCGTGCCTACTTCCATGCGCGCCAGCGTTCTGGGCTAGAGGCAGCAGTACTACCGCTCACCAGGGGTGGTACTACCGCTCCCTTCAGCAGTACTACCGCACGCCACAGAGGCTTTAGCACTTGGATGCCTTCAAAACGCAGCTAAAGACAACAGACGAATCCAATAAAAACAGAACTGCCATAACCTCTGCAAATGAGCTCCGAATTGAGCAAACTCAAGCTTGTTGGATACAAGACAACGAGTAGCATCAAAACAACCATAGTAAGAAGAGGCAGGGGAGGTATGCCTAACAAAAAAAGGAGAGAAACCTCCAACAGAGAAGAACCGGCAGAACCTCCAACATCGAAAACATCATAGAAGATGCATGTGAACTCCGTTTTCGATGAACTCGAGCTTGTCATCAAGATGACCATAAGCTCCAAATCTCACAAAGAGAGAACCAAACAAGAACCAAGAAAGATGATGCAAGGAAGCAATGGTTTGAGCTCTCTATGATTGATACGATCAAGCTACTCATCGAGAGCCCCCCTTGATAGTATGGCAATCGATCCTAAAACTCGGTCTCCCAACTACCACCATGAGACCGGTAAAACAGAAAACCTATCAAGGGCAAACCTCTGCCTTGCACATGGTCCACTTGAGCTAGATGATGACGATCTTGACTCCCTCAAGTTGGACCACCTTTCTTGATTGTGTTGGGTCGATGAAGACTAGATGATAGCTACCCCATACTCCACTATGGGTGAGCCACTCTTCCGCACATCTTCACAAGTCCATTGTCACCATAATGGACGGCAAGCTTCAAGCATTTGATCTCTTCGTGATGCTCCACTTAAACTTGCACACCGCAACCTAACCCCACAAAGAACTCTCACGAATACCATGGGTTAGCACACAAAGAACTCTCCACGAGGACGGCCCCGCCAAGCTGCTCCCCTTCCTGGTCCATGCTCTTGAAGATGTCACCCTTGGCCTTGGCCCTACGGCTGAGGCCGAGGCGCGTGTCCTGTCTTCTGCAGCACTGACGCGGGTCCTTACCCGCGTCTACCTTCGCGATCCCAACGTCGACCTCGATAGCCTGCTGGAGCCAGCGACTGGCGAGCTTGCCGTTGCCGCTGCTGAGGCCGTGAAGGGTCGTGCGGAGGCTCTGCTGTCGAAGGTCCGGGCCTTCAGCACCAAGCCGAAGCGAGGCGCTGCCGGTCCTGCGGCTTCACAAGGCGAACCCGCTCCAGCGCAGCTCCACCGCCAACAAATGACTCCGTCGTGGCTTGTGTTTGGTGTCATGATAACAGTTATGGACTGTAATATTTGCTTTTGAATTCCTTGACATTTGCGCTCTTCCTACTTGCTTATGTTCTACGTCGGCAGAGCCCGGCCCCGCGCATACCTCAGCCACCGTTAGCCCCGACCGGAAACCAGGACGGGACCAAGGAGTGAGGGGCTACGTGACAAGTTAGGCTCCTGAGTCGCGATGCTCAGGAGTCCCCCTTGGCGCACGAACAACAAGTAGGGAGGTGAGATGTGTGGGTGAATCTACCATTCTGCGTCTGCAGAGCCCGGCCCCGCGCATACCTCAACCGCCATTAGCCTTTCGGAACTAAGGAGTGAGGAGCTACGTGACCAGTTAGGCTCCTGAGTCGCGATGCTCAGGAGTCCCCCTTGACGCTCAAATGGCCTTCGTACCTTGGCTCCGCTCGGGGAGAGATGCGCGACGAACCAGGCCCGAGGGGCCTGGCTGGGTGGCGTATGTCTGGGCGTGACCCTGGCGCAGCCCCCGTGCCCAGCCCCCTCGCGTGGCACTCCCGAGGGGAGGCGTTGCGATGAGGCCAGACACTAAGCACTGGGCTCCCTAAGGTTGATGCGGCCGGGGTCCACCCTCAGTTGTTTATCACCAGCGTGGAGCATAGCGCTTCCGTATGTGTACGGGCATAGCCGCTCCTCGGCAGTGTCGTCAGCCAGCGCGGAGCATGGTGCTTCCACTGGTGCGTGGGAGGGGGCTCCCCTCCGGGAGGAGCCCCAGGGGCGTGTACAGCCCCGCCCTGACATGTGGTCGGCACGGTAGGGCATGAGGAGGTGTATCTGGGCACCCGTGAGCCAGCACGGGACTCACGGGGCCCTACCTCAAGGCGGGTTGCGCCTGGCACTGGGCCTTAACTTGTGATGTGTTCCTGCAAATTTGGCTAGATGCCGGTGCTCTACATCCTCGGGTCCCGGCCCTCGAGTGGGTCTCAGTCGTCGCTGGTTTGCCAGGTCGCGATGCCGTGGACAAAGCCAGAGGGTGAGGGCTGGAGAGCCAATAGGAGCCCTGAGTCGTGATGCTCAGGTACCCCCCCCCTTAATGCGCAAGCTTGGTTAGATGTCGACGCTCTACGTCCTCGGGTCCCGGCCCTTGAGCGGGTCTCAGCCGTCGCTAGTTTGCCAGGTCGCGATGCCGTGGACAAAGCGAGAGGGTGAGGGCTGGAGAGCCAGTAGGAGCCCTGAGTCGTGATGCTTAGGTACCCCCCCCCCTATAACATGCAAGCGGCCGACATGAAGGAAGAAGAGGTGTTGCGGACAGGCATCAAATAACAAGCATGATGGGTCGAATGTATGGCCCGAAAATAAACGCAAGAGGGGTACATGCCGCTGGGTCTGACCCGAGCGACTTGGGGATGATGCAGCCCGAGGGGCGCCCCCAACAAGGTAAGCTAAAAACATGAACAAAAGGGATACACGCCGCAGGGATGGACCCACGCGGCCTGGGAATAATGCAGCCCTGGGGGCACTCCCAGTTGGAAACGAAACTTGAAGGATGTCACCTAATAGCATTGAAGACGAAGGGGGTGTTGAAGTACCGGACGTCATAGGCTGCAGAAGCCGATCTTCACGAGCCCCCAGGCCCAGGAGCCTCGGGAGGCTCCGGAGGCGCTGGTGGCTCCTCGCGAACCATCTCCATCTCTGCCAGGACTGCGGAACGCCTGGCCTCCTGAGCCTCTAGGATGCTTCCCATGAGGCGCTGGCGCACAGCAGCCACGTTCGGCAAGCCGTAGGGCATGCGAACATAGTTGTGGGGTGGGCCTTCACAGTGCCCCATGCGTGAGGGCCAGAAGCGCTCCTGAGAGGCGGCTCAGTTGAGCCCTGGGATGTTGATGCAGACGCGCAGCCCACCATCCTCGCCTGGATGGGGAGCCACTGCGGGTAAGCGGCGGCTGCCACTCATGACTCTTGACTCCTACAACTCCTGCGTGATCTGACTGACGAACTCCTGAGGGTTTGGCCCTCCTTGCCTTGCTCCTTCCTGAGGGAAACGTGTTTTGAAACACGCCTCCAAGTGGTGCCCAAGCGCCTCCCTTGTGACCTTAGCAAGATCGGTGGCCCTCCAGGAGGGATCCCCCGAGCCCTGCTTGAGGAGGGCGCCAGGCGCGCCTTCCTATGCGACAGAAGGAGGTGCCCCCTGAGCAGGCGCAGACCCTGAGGGGCCTGCCTCCTGAGGGGTCAGGCCTGGTGATGTCTTCTTCTTCTTGGGGGCGGTCTCAGGGAGCCTCCCGCTCCCGCGATCTGGGTCTTCAAGTGATGCGGCCTGAAAAGCTCGTTCCAGGGAGCACACTGCGTCTCTTTCTTCACAAGGCACCGTGATGACTCCACCGCTTCCTGGCATCTTGAGGATGTTGTAGCCGTGATGAGTCACGGCCATGAACTTGGCGAGAGCTGGGTAGCCGGATGTTGTAGCTGGATGGCGTTGTACGGCAGGCAAATGTGGGCCATGTCGAAGTCGATGAGCTCGGTGCGGTAGTTGTTGCGCGCCCCGAAGGTGACAGGGAGGCGGACTTGCCCAATCGGAACCGTGGAGCCATCGGTGACTCCGGAGAAAGGCCTGGTTGGCTGAAGCTGATCGTAAGGCACTTGGAGATTGTTGAATATCTCTATAGACAGGACATTGAGACCTGCCCCGCCGTCGATGAGGGTCCTGGTGACTTGCACGTTGCTGATGACTGGGGAGCAAAGCATCGGGAGGACTCCGGCTGTGGCCGCGTACTTGAGCTGATCCGCTGAGCTGAATGTGATGGCGCATGCCGACCACCTGAGGGGGCGCGTGGCTTCAAGCTTGGGGAGGACTGCATTCACTTCGTGGGCGAACTGCTTGAAGATGCGTTGAGAGGCTGGGGCTTGAGCTCCGCCCAGGATGTAGGCGATCGCGCGCGGCTCCTGGAAGCCCCCAGCCCCCTCGTCCTGATGATGGTCCTCGTTTCTCCTTGGCTGCGGCGGCAGTGGAGGGAGGCCTGCGTTTCCTTGCGAACGATCCTCGTGAGGCTGATCCCTCCAGTCTCCCTCGCAAGGCTGATCCTGCCAGCAATCCTCGCGAGGTCGGTTGCGCCACCCTTGGCGAGGGCCGCGGTCTTCCCAGCGTCCTGCGTTCCTTCCTCCTCCTCGGCCATAGCCTCGATCGTTGCGGTCGGGGCGTCGACCGATCCTTCCTTCTCGCACGGCTCAGAGCTCTTGGCATTCGTTGGTGTTGTGGGTGTGGAGGTCATGGTACACACAGTACCGGCTTCCCTTCAAAGACTCGGGCTGATCTCTGCCTCGCTTGGTGTCTGGTTCTGCCGCGAGCACGGCAGCCCCCTTGCGCTTCACGTCCTTGGCCTTGGATTTCTTCTCTTCTGGGTCTGCGGCTGGCAGCTCGAGGAGGGAAAGGCGCCCTTCCTCAGCCCTGGCGCACTTGGTCGCCAAGTTGAACAGCTCCAAGGAAGTGCACAGATCTTCATGCATCACCAGCTCCTCCTTCATCTTGACGTCACGCACACCGTCGAAGAAGGCTGAGATGATGGCCTCCTCATTCACCTTGGGAATCTTGAGGTGTGCGTTGTTGAAGCGCTGGATGTACTTCTGCAGGGTCTCCCCTGGTTGCTGCTTGATGCGGCGCATGTCGCTCACGGCAGGTGGCCGGTCGCGAGTACCTTGGAAGTTGGCGATGAAATGGGTGCGCATCTCGTCCCAGGAGGATATCGTGCCTGGAGCCAGGTTCAGGAGCCAGGTGCGGGCCCTGTCCTTGAGCGCCATGGGAAACCAGTTCGCCATGACCTTCTCGTCCCCGTTGGCGGCTTCGATGCCCAGCTCGTAGAGCTGGAGGAACTCCGTAGGGTCGGCCGTGCCGTCGTAGCGAGGAGGCAGGTCTGGCTTGAACTTGCAGGGCCACACGACGCTGCGCAGCTCGGTGGTGAAGGCGCGGCAGCCTGCTGTGGCCACGGAAGGCCTTGGGTGACGAGGAGCTTGGTCTTGCGGGCCCCCATGCGCTGCAGCTGGGAGCAGCGCGGGGTCTTGGCGTGCTGGAACAGGAGCGTGGTCGTGACGGGCCGGAGCGGGGAGCACTCGGCAGCTTCTTGGGGTCGAGGGGCCTCTTGGCAGCTCCGCTCTTGCTGCGCTGGTGCCGGATGGAGTGGGTTCCTCCCAGGGGCCACACGCCTTGGGGCCAGGGCGCCTTCCTGAGGGGGAGGCGTCTGAGGCGCCCACGGAGCTTCATTGCCTGCGCAGGGCGGGGCGCGGTGCAGCGAGAAGGACGGCGCGGGGGAGCCTCCTGCGGCGCGGATGAGCTCGGCGACGCGGTCGAGCCACTCTTCGTAGACGTCGTTGACTGGGCGGTAGCGCAGGAGCTCGTTTGCCGCGATGAGCGCAGCTCGAGCCTCCATGGCCACGCGGGGCGCGCGGGACGAAGAACCAGCTGGGGCGAGTGAGGGCGTAGCAGTGCAGCCGTCTCGCCTCATGGACGGATGCTGGGACAATGCTTGTTGCTCGTTCCCCGCCGGGCCGGTGGCGGCATTGACGGCAAGCGACGAGGAATGGCGGGGGTGGCCGTCGACGGGGGCCGTCTGGGCGACGCAGGAAGCGAGAGCGACACGGCGCTCGGCGCGGGCCCGACGAGCGTCTGACATGGATGCGATGGTCGGTGAAGAACAGGGTGGCGGAAGACGAATTCCGGCGCACCCCTACCTGGCACGCCAAATGTCGAATTTCGGGTTCCGGCAGACCCTCTAGATTCGAAGACTGGGGTGCGCGCGGAGATTTCGCCCACTACCTACCTGCCCCTCACCGCCTCGCTATGAACTAAGCAATGAAAGGAACAACACAAGAGACACAGAGTTTATACTGGTTCAGGCCACCATTGTGGTGTAATACCCTACTCCAGTGTGTGGTGTGGTGGATTGCCTCTTGGGCTGATGATGAACAGTACATGGAAGAACAGCCTCGCGAGGGTCTATTCTTGGCTGGTGCGATGAACTACTAGGGGGAGTTCAGTCGCTCTTCCTACTGGTTTCCTGGTGATGATTCGATGCCGCTACCTTGTGGTGGCTAGTCCTATTTATAGGCAAAGGCCCTGGGCCTCTTCCCAAATATTGAGCGGGAAGGGCGCCAACAATTGGCCATTTTGAAGGGGAACATCTAGTACACTTATCCTGACTAAAGTTGGTCCTCGCCTGTCCAAAGCTCTGGTGGTGACGCCTTCCTGGGCTCCACGATGACTTCCTTCCCGCCGTTGCGACGGTCTTGGTCTTGTTGCACCGAAATGGATGCCTTTGCTTGATGCTCTCGCCTGCGCTTGCCCCCTTTGCACCAAAGAGGAAAGAAGGACACTACGCGGGCTGGCGCCTGCCTGGCGCCCTTGGTCGTCATGGCTTGCGTCATGGGCACCTCGTGAGGTACCCCGCCTTGATCTCTTTGCCTCCTTGCGAGCCAGCCTGACGAGGCCGTGCCTGAGGAAGCTCCCTGTCGTCCACCCCGCGAGGCTTGGCCCCTCGCGAGGGTCTTGATCTTGTGCTAATGAAGATGGGCCGAGCTGGGCCGCCCCTTGAGCCACGCTGCAGGCCGCAGGCAGGCAAGTCTGGGGACCCCCGTTCCCAGAACGCCGACAGCCGGTTCGTGTTGGACCAGGCCACGATGCAAGGGCACGACGTACGAAGATTGCCAGCAGAACGGATTTATGCTAAGGGTATGTGAAGATCATCTTGCAGATCCGGACACGGTCTACGTGTTCGATGACCATCTTGAAGTATTCAGAGGAGGAACCCGCCTTGCAATTCTGAAGACAAGACTGCGCGCCGAACTCATCGTCATTGAAGCTTGGTTCAGGGGCTATTGAGGGAGTCCTGGATAAGGGGGTATCCGGACAGCCGAACTATATACATCGTCCGGACTATAGAAGCATCAAGATACAAGACTCAAGACTTCGGCTCGTGTCCGGATGGGACTCTCCTTTGCGTGGAAGACAAGCTTGGCGATCCAGATATTATGTTTCCTTCCTTGTAACCGACTCCATGTAAACCCTAGCTCTCCGGTGTCTATATAAACCGGAGGGCATGGTCCATAGAAGGCCGATCACAATTACAAGCATACCATCATAGGCTAGCTCATAGGGTTTAGCCTCTACGATCTCGTGGTAGATCTACTCTTGTACTACACATATCTTCAATATTAATCAAGCAGGAAGTAGGGTTTTGCCTCCATCGAGAGGGCCCGAACCTGGGAAACATTGTGTCCCTTGCTTCCTGTTACCATCAGCCTAAGACGCACAGATCGGGACCCCCTACCCAAGATCCGCCGGTTTTGACACCGACAGAGATCTATTCGATGTAATCTCTTTTTGCGGTGTGTTTGTCAAGATCCAATGAATTGTGGGTTTATGATCGGATTTATCTATTAATAATAATTGAATCTTCTCTAAATTCTTTTATGTATGATTGAGTTATCTTTGCAAGTCTCTTCAAATTATCAGTTTGGTTTGGCCTACTAGATTGATCTTTCTTGCTGTCGGTATCAAAACCGGCGGATCTCGGGTAGGGGGTCCCAAACTGTGTGTCTAGGCGGATGGTAACAGGAGACGAGGGACACGATGTTTTTACCCAGGTTCAGGCCCTCTTGATGGAGGTAAAACCCTACGTCCTGCTTGATTAATATTGATGATGTGGGTCACAAGAGTAGATCTACCACGAGATCAAGGAGGCTAAACCCTAGAAGCTAGCCTATGGTATGATTGTTGTTCGTCCTATGGACTAAAGCCATCCGGTTTATATAGACACCGGAGAGGGCTAGGGTTACACAGAGTCGGTTACAATGGTAGGAGATCTACATATCCGTATCACCAAGCTTGCCTTCCACGCCAAGGAAAGTCCCATCCGGACACGGGACGAAGTCTTCAATCTTGTATCTTCATAGTCTTGGAGTCCGGCCGATGATGGTAGTTTGGCTATCCGGACACCCCCTAGTCCGGGACTCCCTCAGTAGCCCCTGAACGAGGCTTCAATGATGACGAGTTCGGTGCGCATGTTGTCTTCGGCATTGCAAGGTGGGTTCCTCCTCCGAATAATTTATAGAAGGTTGTGAACACCAGGATAGTGTCCAGCTCTGCAAAATAAATTCCACATACAACCGTAGAGAGAATAATATTACACAAGTTCAATCTGCTGACGTATTTTGTCGCGTAACGTCACACCACTACCAAGCCTTCAAATTGTTTTTATTGTTCCATCTCAGCGCGTTTAGCGAGGCGGTTTCCTTGGCACGTCTTGTCGAAGCAGAGATCGTGTTCCCCTTATTCCGGGATTCCCATCAATACGGACGTGGGTAACCCAACCGCGCCATTGATTGCGGCACTTGGGAGATAAGCGAGTTTTATTAGGCCGGTGGGGACGCATGTTTCCATCCGCCCATATAAGGGGATAAAGATCCAATCCTTTTACCTGCGCCTTCTTCCTTCTTGGCTTATCCATCTCTGTGAACTCGAGCTCTAGCGCCCAAGCCCGCACATCTCACCTCAACCTTCTCCAAATATGTCCGGAGCGGGAGGCAAGTGGATGGCCTCCTCCGTCACGGAGGGGCATATCCAGAAGCTACGCAGCACCGGATACTTTTCCAGCGACATCGCGCATCGGCTCCCCAACGAGGGAGAGCTCATCCCCACCCCCAGGCCCCATGAGAGGGTAGTATTCCTTCCCCATTTCCTCCGCGGACTGGGCTTCCCACTTCATCCCTTTGTCCGGGGGCTCATGTTCTACTACGGCCTAGATTTCCATGATCTGGCCCCAAATTTTATTCTCAACATCTCGGCGTTTATCGTCGTGTGCGAGGCCTTCCTCTGCATCCAGCCCCACTTCGGCTTGTGGCTCAAGACCTTCAGTGTCAAGCCGAAGGTTGTGAAGGGCAGCCAAGCGGAGTGCGGAGGCGCCATGGTGGGCAGGATGTCCCACGTTACGTGGCTAGAGGGCACCTTTGTGGAAACCATCAAGGGGTGGCAATCGGGGTGGTTCTACATCACCGAGCCGCGTGATCCCGAATGGGCAGCGGCCCCCGAATTCAGATCCGGCATCCCCACACGGCTCACCTCCTGGAAAGAGAGCGGCCGGATTTGGGGGGATTCGGAGGAGCTGACCGGACTCCAAGCCTGTATCCAGAAGCTGGTGGACAAGAAGCTCAAGCTTGTCAACGTAGTCCAGGTCATGCTCATCCGCCGGATTCTCCCGTGCCAACGACGGGGCTTCAATATGCGGGAGTTCGATCCGGCGCAGCACCAGACTTTGAATGGGCTCTTCGACACTACGTATGAAGAGGTCTGGAAGGTGATGTTCAAGGGCGCCGAGGCTCCCGCATCCGCTAACGAAGATCGCGGATTCAGCTCGCAGCGTCCAGCTGATGAGGTAAGTGATATTATCCTTTACGGGACGCTTGTTATTCATAGTTTGACTCTAAGCGGGATCTAAACTCCCTTTCCTTTGACAGGACTGGCTGAAGAAGGCCGCACAGGCTATCTGTCCGGCCCCATTGCCAGAGGACCCAGCTGATGCCCACCTAACGGGGCTGCTGGCTCCGGCACCCCATGTGGTGCTGGAGAAGAAGGCCAAGAAGAAGGCCACGGGGACTCGGAAGAGTTCCCATTTTCAGGTGCTATCGGACGATGAATCCGAGGCCGACTCCTCCCACCAAGGCGAGGAGGAGAAGAAGAAAGCCTCTCCCCCAGTGGGGGGAGGGAAGAAAAGGAAGGCCTCCCCAACAAGGGAGGCCGAAGGGTCCAAGAGGGGAAAAACTCTTCCCCCGGACTGTTCCGCCAACGCCAGTGATGACGATGAGGACTGGCCTCCAAGGGCCAAGCCTCTGGCGAGATCGTAAGTATCCGGACTCCCGAATAACTTCAAGGTTTTCGTTTTCCGCCACATTATGTCTTTCTAATGCCGCATACAACCCTGCAGTCCGCCTAAGGATGATCTCCCCACTTTGTCGAGCGGGTCCTTAGGGGCGTCGGATATGGATTCTCTTCTGACTGCCTCCACCCCCCGTGATGCGGACGATGCCGAGGTGGGATCCCAGGAAGGGACCCACCAGGAGGAGAGGGCCCCGGAGGTGTCGCAGGACAACCTCCCGGACTTTGCACCGGACTCAGCCCCGGAACCCATAGTGGCTCCGGAGTCCGGCGGGCGACCCCTTCGGAAGAAGGGCAAGACCGCAACGCCGGCTGCCTCCGTCCAACCGGAGGTGCCGGATAATTTGCTGGAGGCGCTCAACGGCGCCTCCATCGAAGAGGAACGCCGCACTGTTATGAGTGCGGTGATTCAGAAGGTTCAGCTCGCCAAGAGCGGGCTGACCGAAGCCTGCAGCAGCCTTCTAACAGGCTTTGAGGTAAGAATTTAAATATATGTAAAATGGTACCGCATAGACAGTAGCCCCTGATGCTCGGTTCGATGTTCGGAAAGAAAAGCCGGACTGAGGATCTTTAGAAAGATAATCGCAGGAGTCATGAAAATATGTCAATATGGGATTGCAGGATGTGCTGCTGACCTCTGCCGCACTGACTACGGAGGTCAAAACTTTGAAGGAAGACCTCGAGCGGTCCGAGAACGAGCTCGGCCATGCCAAGAAGCAGCTCGAGGAAAAAGAAGGTGAGTAATACCTTATGAAAATTGTACCTTACAGAAAAGGATTTTGGTTTCAAGAAAAATGACAAGGATAACTGGGGTATTGCAGGGGCCACTAACAAGGTGGCGACCCTGAAGGAGGCGGTGGCCGCGGCCAAACGCAATGCGGCTGCGGAGCGCACCGAGCGAGAGAAATAGGAGGCGCGGGTGGCGGAGGTACAGCAAGAGCTCCAGGATCTCGTGAAGAAACACGAGAGCCTGGAGCGTGACTCGAAGACTCAAGAGTCTGAGCTTGCAACGGCTCTTGAGAGTGCCAAAGCCACTAAGGCCGAAGCCTACAAGGCCCTCCAGGAGATAGAGGCGGTGAAGAAAATAGCAGCGGGTAAGGCATTTTTCATGCAAAGTAAGCATGTGAGTGTTAATTACCTGTTGCTTACCCGAATTCGGAGCTCTCCAGGAGCGTTCGCAGATCTTCCCCGCAGCGTGTCCGATGCTGCCGCATTCTACCAGGCCGAGGAGGGGAGCTCAACGGAGAAGGTCTTCTGGTCTCAGTATGCTGAGGCCAGACATCTGGTGCCCCTGAGCGACCAGCTGAAGCAGCTGGTCGAGCTCCACAAGGCGGCCGAACAGGCCATGAAGGGCCTCATAGTTCGGATGTGGCCTAAGGAGGCTATACCTGGGAGCTACTTCGGCCTGGTGCGGCGGCTGGTGGACGCGTGCCCGTGGGTTGAAGTTATCAAGCACTCCGCCTGTATCGAGGGTGCGCGTCGGGCCCTTGCCCGCGCAAAGGTGCACTGGGGCAAGATGGATGCCCAGAAGCTTGTGACGGACCCCCCACCAGAGGGCAAGGAGCATCGCACGCCCGAGATGTATTATAGGAGTGTGCTGAAGGGCGCCCGCACTATTGCGGGTGAGTGCTCCAAAGATGTAATATTTGAGTAGACTCGCATTTTGTTATCCTGTGCGCTGAAAACATGGTTCATATGCGCTAAGCAACGCTTGTTAATTTAAAATATTACCTTCTGTGCGGCTGTTTATCAAATCTGAGAGATGGCAAGTCGTCGGCTTCAGCCCCCATGCCACGAGTGCTGGGGTGTTCGGGATAAACTCGAGCGCTCTTGTTCCCATTTTTGGGTCCATCTAGGGAGGCGCTCAACACAACAAACAAGGCAACCAGACTTATAATGCTTGAACACTCTCACTTAGCCATAGAATTCTATAATTTTAAATTTCGGCGAAGCCCCTAGTTTTCGGAAGGCCGAATTTGGGGCGCTATCCATGCCTTGGCCGGACAGAATCCGGCTCCTCGCTCGGAGCGGCATAAGTCTTTAGGGACTCGCAAAGAACCTCACGAACAGCGACCAGCTCTTGCCTCATCATGACGGTCAGTTTTAGCTTTCTCCACTGAGGCGTTAACCCAGCTCAACAGGGGCGCAATTGCAGTGGTTCTCCCAGTGCTACCTTAGCCGATAAAACGGAACGTAAGGTACCAAAACATGGGAGCCGGGCAAACCCAACTATTGACCCAAGAACATGATTCGGAGCCGATGCATATAATGTTATAAGTTCGGGGTGCCGCACTTGTGAAAGTGTTCGGACTTATCACACCATAACGCGGGAAGCATAAGCCCCTGGTGTATTTAGCCGTACCAAAACGTACGGATGCAACATGTCATAGATGAACATATGTGTAAGAAAGAAATGCAATTGGAAGCAAAAATGTGCTGCATTGCTTTATTCAAATAAAAACTGATGTAAGTGCAGGACGATACAAGTGGTGCGGTAAGCAAGGGATGGGACTGTTTAACATGTCCCCCTCCAGGGGTAGGCTACGGAATAATGCATAAAACAGATTTAATGCTCATAATGGAGACCACCTGGATTTTCGTTGTAGCCTTTCTCCTTCCCTGGCTGTTGTATCCTGGGTTCGGCATGTCTGCTACCGGACAGGGCCTCTGACGAACGGAGTCCTGTAAGTAAAAAATAAAAGGAAAAGAAAAAGAAACGACACACTTAAGAGCCCCTGGTGCGGTTGAGCCGCAGTTTGGGCTTATCGTGGTCGAGCCCCTTGCCCCATGCCCATGGTATCTTCAGAGCGTAATGGAGTACGCGAAGGGTATGTCTTAATGTTTTACAGGGGCTGGGGTTGGGGCCGCACTGCTACGCGTGCTCGGCACGTGCCAGGTGGTCGTGTTGTAGGTTACTCCGGGCACGCTTAGCTGTGTCCGGCCGCTTGGCAGCCGGACTCGAGAATTGCCTTAAAAGGCTGCTTTGTACTTCTGCCGCGAGAGCCGCTGTATGTTCCTCCGTTCGGAGGGAGCGTTCAGTGTTTCCGTTGACCGTGATGACTCCTCTAGGGCCTGGCATCTTGAGCTTGAGGTATGCGTAGTGCGGCACCGCGTTGAACTTTGCGAACGCGGTACGTCCGAGCAAGGCATGATAGCCGCTGCGGAACGGGACTATATCGAAGATTAACTCCTCGCTTCGGAAGTTACCGGGGATCCGAAGACCAGTTCCAGTGTAACTGAGCCTGTACAATTGGCTTCTACACCTGGTATGACGCCTTTAAAGGTTGTCTTGGTAGGTTTAATCCTTGAGGGGTCTATGCCCATTTTGCGCACCGTGTCCTGATAAAGCAGGTTTAGGCTGCTGCCGCCGTCCATCAGGACTCACGTGAGATGAAATCCATCGACGATTGGGTCTAGAACCAATGCAGCAAACCCACCATGGCGAATGCTAGTGGGGTGGTCCCTTCGGTCAAAGGTGATCGGGCAAGAGGACCATGGATTGAACTTCGGGGCAACTGGCTCCATCGCGTATACATCCCTGAGTGCACGCTTCGGCTCCCTTTTGGGTATGTGCATGGCATATATCATGTTCACCGTCCGGACCTGTGGGGGGAAACCCTTCTGTCCTCTATTGTTCGGCGGTCGGGTCTCTTCCTTGTCGTCGCTATGTAGCCCCTTGTCGCTGTTTTCGGCAATTAACTTGCCCACCTGCTTGAACACCCAACATTCCCTATTGGTGTGGTTAGCTGGCTTTTCAGGGGTGCCATGTATCTGGCACAAGCGGTCGAGAATTCGGTCCAAATTGGATGGACCCTGAGTTGTTCTTTTGTAACACCCCAAAAATTTAACCAGGTTTTAGTTATTAAAATTTTGCCAAGAGTTTAAAAATTTTGCATGCAAGTATATCTCTGTTGATTTCAAAACTTTTCTTTTAATATTAAGAAATTTTTCCCAAGAGGATCCTTCCAAAATATATTGGACTTGTTTTCCCTCTCATTTAAAAAAAACATCTCTCAATCAGGAGATTTATTTATAAAATTATTTCACCCTGAGCTTTATTCATTAAATGACTTGTTTTAAAATTTGGAGCTCTTTTTGAACTACAACCATTTGATATATTTAACTAAAAATTTCACCAAAATTTGGAGATATCATGTGATGTCTCTAAATCACTTTTGTGCAATAATATATTTCATTCATTGGATATTTTGAATTCTACACCAAGTTTTCAAATCTGGTCCAGTGGGCAATTTTACACTACAACCTATTTAAATATTTATTTAAAACTTCTACCAAAATTAGGGGAGGTCAGTAGGAGCATATTATTCCACTTTGTGCAAAAACCTATTTATGTTCTTTGAAAAAATTGAGTGAATCATCCTCTTTTTCATTCTGGTCCAGCCTTGTGATTTCTACTGCAACCCTATTTAATTTTGCTCCAAAGATCTTGTGTTTTCTCCTACTTGTAGACAGCCCTACCAAACCCCTAAATCCAGGAGCATGCACCCATTAGATTAATTTTGGTTCATGAAATGATGCCATTTATTTCCTGTCCAGAATTGAAGTTTTGTAAAACTTGCACAAACAAGTTTCTCCTTTTGCCAAACTAACCCTACCACTCTCTCTTGCATCTAAGGAGACACTGATCTGGAGTTATTGACCACTCCAAGACTTGCCTAAGTGCCCTTGGCATTTTGTCAAACACCTTATGGGCATGATCTATTTTGGCATGAATTTTTGGTTTGCACTGTGAACCTGATCCCCTGACCAAACCAGCTTGTCCACTGATCCCCTTGCAAGCCCAAACCTAGACCTGCTAACCCCCAGCTCCAACCGAGCCACCTAGCATGCCATGGCATTTTGCCGAGCATCTGGTGGGCGTGCGCTGGGCGCGCCCAGAGCGCGCAAATTGCAGCCGCGCACACGAGCCGCCGCGTCGCGCCCCTGTCTTGGCCCACACGGCAGGACCTCGCCACGCACTCCCCGCCTCGCCATAACACGACAGCCCGCCCTGGCGCCCTACAGCGCCACCGCCAGAGCACTTTTGGCGGCACGCCGGCGTCGGCAGTGAGCCTCTGCCACGGGCAGCGCCGCCCAAGCCTCTCCCGCTCGCCACCTGGCCCCTGGAGCAGTGCGAGCTCATTCGCAAGCGTGTCCGCTAGTGTTCGTCGCCGCCACGACACCATGCAAGCTACAGAGGGGCGGTTCACCGGCGTCCTCATCCACCGCCGCGGAACCGACCTCGTCGCGCTATAAAAGGACGCCCCGAAACCTTCCGAGCACGCAGGCGACTCTTAAGCCATCCCCTAGGGCCCCTTGGGGCAGCCAATCGACCCGGAGAAGTCATCTTCCCCACCTCCGGCAGCAGCGACCGCCGCCATGGCCCCAGCTCTTCCAGCGCCACCAGGGCCTCTCCCTCCCATTTCTCTTCACCAAGAACACCTCCTTCCTTCCAGGAACCCAACCCCCTACTCGATTTTGATCGGGAACCACATTCGCATTTTGAAGGACTTCTTATTTCATGTAGTATGATCATATGCATGAGTGCATATTAGTGATTTCCATGCTGTTGGAAATAAACACACTTGTGATGATAATCACCCTCATGTGCCTTGCATGCATACCGGCAAGAACCCGGGAAAACCTCAGCCTTGGGTAGGCATTAGTTTGTCGCCGGTCTCCGTCGGGACGGTTATGTCTGGTATGGCATGGTAAGGTGATATGAGCGGTGACTCTGTTGGATGAAATATATTCGTTATACTAATCATGCAGGGAATACTTAAACCTCCTGAGTCGACCGTAGATCGAGTCTTGTTCCAGTAACCCCCATACTTGTTTCGTACTACCACTCGTCTCTACAGCAAGTAGAGTACGGTTCAGTAAGTTGTCAACCTCTTTCTAGCACACACCGTACAGAGATGCCATGGTGGAAGATACCGGTTGTAGCTGGTAGGCAGGCCACCTGGTCCGGGGGCATGGGTGTTTCCGGTTGGGACCGAGAGGGGAGGCCACCCCTTAGAGCGCGCGATATAAATTTGATCCCATGCTACGCGAGGTTGTAGCCTCCCCACTTAGAGTTTGCTTGACAGGTGTCGTGGGTGATTCCAGACACGTGTGAGTTAAGCCGGTGTGTGCAAGTTAGGTGTGTTTTCAACAAAAAGACCGTAGACGGAATTAGTCCCGATGGACTAAAGAAATCCATTACTCGTGGGTAAAGAGTACACCCTCTGCAGAGAATAAACCTATTCGAATAGCCGTGTCCATGGTTAAGGATTACAGTCTGGGATGGGTCAGGTGTCGGTCTTAGTGTCGGTCTTCGGAGGTGAAACTGTTAACCAGAACTGGAACTACTACCTGTGACTTGTGATAATTATGATTATTATTATTGTTGACTAACCCGTGATATTATTGTTATTATCGAGTATCTCTGGGATGGTTCTACCTCCGGGATATTCACTATGATTGTTTATTTTAAAGCCCTTTATGTGGTGTCGCTCAGACGCCCGACTGTGGCATTTCTTTTAAAGCCCTTTATGTGGTGTCGCTCAGACGCCCGACTGTGGCATTTCTTTTAAAGCCCTTTATGTGGTGTCGCTCAGACGCCCGACTGTGGCATTTATTTTAAAGCCCTTTATGTGGTGTCGCTCAGACGCCTGACTGTGGCATTTCTTTTAAAGCCCTTTATGTGGTGTCGCTCAGAAGCCCGACTGTGGCATTTATTTTAAAGCCCTTTATGTGGTGTCGCTCAGACGCCCGACTGTGGCATTTCTTTTAAAGCCCTTTATGTGGTGTCGCTAAGACGCCCGACTGTGGCTTTGCTTGTTATTTATTTCATAAATTTTAATACTACTATGTTATTGCAATTTTATAAATAACTTGCTTGCACGCATCAGAAATTTATTTATCTTTTGTGACTGACGTCATGAGCATAAAATATTTTCAGCACATCATTGTTATATTATACCTGTGTTCATAATGTTTGCGAGTACATTCAAAGTACTCACTGGCTTGTCCCTGGCTATTGTCTTGACCAGATTTTCTTGCACGAAGAGGAGCGACGCGATGACAGCCCCGGAACCTAAGTAATGGAGATAGCAGCCTCGCGAAGATAGGAGTTAACCTGGTCAGCTGTTCCCGTGGGAAATGGAGTCCCATAGACACTGATGTTTCACAACCCGCTTCCGCCATCAACCACTAGAAACCATTTGTTGTACTCACAGGCTAGAATGGCCTTGTACTACATATTTTGTTTTCTGCTTGGAATTTGTGTATCAAGTTGGAGCCTCATCAGCTAACAGTAATCCTGGGGCTGATGAGCACGACGGTCTTTTCTGGAAATTTATTACCCGGAAAACCGGTCGTGACTGACTTGGTATCAGAGCCAGGCTGACCATTGGCTAATCCTATCTTAGCTAGGTCGAAAAACTTAGGCAAACCAACCCACTAGACCTTAGCCAAACCCCAGCCAAGCTTCTCGTGCAAGATAGCCACACAGTAATCCCGACACTTTTGGCAGTCGGTGCCCAACCTATCAGCCTAGACTGTCGATCGCACACCAGTGACCAGCACCCAAGGCACCTCATTCGCAAGCGTGCGGAAGAAGACTCCGTCCCCTTTTTCCTATAAAAAGGGCACGCTAGTCTCAACCCAGCACAGCACAGCCGCTACCCCAAACCGAGCCACAATGCCTGGACCCATAGTGCACAACGAGACCACAGCAACCAACCTTGGAGGTTTGGTGACCATCCTCGCAAACCTCACCCGTCGTGCCTATGCGTTAGAGGAGCCACCAGAATATGTTGTGTACCAAGGACCCATGAGCGGTGAGGACCACCAATTCTGGGCCACTGTGCACATCTACGGTAGGGGTCTAGCACCCGAACGCCCCTACAAGTTCACCAGAAGAACAACTTCCTTTGAGCCACAAGCCATACAACTAGCTGCTCGAGAGGCTATAGTTCATCTCAGGCACTTGTCGCCCAGAGTTAACTGTCGCTCGTTCCACTACTACCCCAGACGCGAAGGGTATGGAAGACCACCCCAAGTTGCCAACGGAGATCACGAGACAGATCCTGCATTGTTGCACCTGGTGCGCTATGTAAGTGCACTAGAGGAACTGTGCGATCAAATCACTATTGATTTAATTGCAGCTCGTGGAGAGCTGGTTCGTCGAGCCCCGGCGAGAGAAGAAAATGAGCCCAACGCCGACAACCCAGTCGTGCTGTTTGGACAACCAATCGAGACCCCGAGATCAGCTCCAGCCACCAACCAAGATGCTTTGATGACCCCAGAAGTGCTTCGTCGCCTTTTGGGAACACACTCCAACGGGATTGTGGCTAACAATCCCCGCGATGGTCATCATCACTACCCCGACCCTGCAGTTCCTCCGCCATCTCCGACTAATCCCGGCAGTGAGACACGTGGAGAAGCCTCGACATCCACCAGGCACGCCCGTTTAGACATAAACAAGGTAGACTAAGCCGTATGAGTAGCACCGAGTTTCAGTGTATCCTCGCTTTGTAATCATGCGACCGTGTATATTAACGCAGCCTGTCGTTGTGCCTCTGTTTTAATAGTAGCCTTGCATATTTGATCAGCGCATAGTTGCATATTTTTCCGGGCACAACTACCAAAACCAACCCGACGACAACCACAGTAACACGTCTCTTTATGAGATATGTGTATCTCTGACACTGACCCGACCTTTGGAGCTAAGCTGGCAAATTTATTACCTTTCACCACGGTAAAATGAATCCGGCTCCATTGCTATATAAAGGCCACCTTGTGACCTTACCCAGCAACCCTCACCTTGTGCACCACACTCACAACTTTTTCCTGTCATGCCGAGCCCCAGCATTCATTTGAGAACACCAGATGCAACCCCAGGTAGCTTTGTCAAAATATTGTGGGATTTTACCCGCAGTACCATGGGTTCTACCCAGCCACCCCAGTACGAGTTGTTCAAATCTAGAATCACCCCATCCTCCTCGGAATATTGGGCAGCAGTACACATTCCTCCTGTAAGGCCCAACCAAGATCCAACAGAAGTTTCCTTCATGGGGAAATCTATGCCAACCCCACACCTGGCCATAGAAGCTGTTGCGAAAGAAGCGATTGCTCGTCTTCGATCTGCAGTACCCTATGCCCGCGAACGAGGATATTATTACTTTCCGAGCCGTGCAGCACCCAGAGAAGTAACGTCTTTTCCCGATGGGCGTATTGAGAGAGACCCAGTTCTGGCCAACCTTATCCAGTACATCATCGCTCAAGAGCATTTGAACCAACGAGTGATGGATTATCTCTAGGATCTCACTGATCTGAATCCTCAGATTGCCATCGGCAGACCACTGAGGACCGACCCGGAGAGACGCATACATCGACTGGTCAATCCACTTCCTCCGATAGAAGAGGAGTGTATCCCTTTACCAGAGACATTTTATCAGGACCCCACCCAGTTACCGTTTTCATTTTAGACGTCACTACTGTATTTGTTTTTGCAGCATTTATATTTGCGTGTATCTTATGCATGGTACCCCAAATTTGTGCGACGAGTCGAGTATTTAGTTTCTACGGGTATGAGTAATTTTTCTTCGTGATTAACTTGTGTAACCGCGAAAGATCCTAGTATGAGTTTTCTTTTTACTGAATTGATGCATCATTTATCCCCTCACTACGTGGATTATTATTATTTTTATTCACGCAGCACCACGGCAGCAGTCTCACAACCGCTCGAACGCATATGGAACTTTTGTTTTTCACAACGGATCTTAGCAAATCTCGAGGACGAGATTTTTCTTAAGGGGGGTAGTATTGTAACACCCCAAAAATTTAACCAGGTTTTAGTTATTAAAATTTTGCCAAGAGTTTAAAATTTTTGCATGCAAGTATATCTCTGTTGATTTCAAAACTTTTCTTTTAATATTAAGAAATTTTTCCCAAGAGGATCCTTCCAAAATATATTGGGCTTATTTTCCCTCTCATTTAAAAAAAACATCTCTCAATCAGGAGATTTGTTTATAAAATTATTTCACCCTGAGCTTTATTCCTTAAATGACTTGTTTTAAAATTTGGAGCTCTTTTTGAACTACAACCATTTGATATATTTAACTAAAAATTTCACCAAAATTTGGAGATATCATGTGATGTCTCTAAATCACTTTTGTGCAATAATATATTTCATTCATTGGATATTTTGAGTTCTACACCAAGTTTTCAAATCTGGTCCAGTGGGCAATTTTACACTACAACCTATTTAAATATTTATTTAAAACTTCTACCAAAATTAGGGGAGGTCAGTAGGAGCATATTATTCCACTTTGTGCAAAAACCTATTTATGTTCTTTGAAAAAATTGAGTGAATCATCCTCTTTTTCATTCTGGTCCAGCCTTGTGATTTCTACTGCAACCCTATTTAATTTTGCTCCAAAGATCTTGTGTTTTCTCCTACTTGTAGACAGCCCTACCAAACCCCTAAATCCAGGAGCATGCACCCATTGGATTAATTTTGGTTCATGAAATGATGCCATTTATTTCCTGTCCAGAATTGAAGTTTTGTAAAACTTGCACAAACAAGTTTCTCCTTTTGCCAAACTAACCCTACCACTCTCTCTTGCATCTAAGGAGACACTGATCTGGAGTTTTTGACCACTCCAAGACTTGCCTAAGTGCCCTTGGCATTTTGTCAAACACCTTATGGGCATGATCTATTTTGGCATGAATTTTTGGTTTGCACTGTGAACCTGATCCCCTGACCAAACCAGCTTGTCCACTGATCCCCTTGCAAGCCCAAACCTAGACCTGCTAACCCCCAGCTCCAACCGAGCCACCTAGCATGCCATGGCATTTCGCCGAGCATCTGGTGGGCGTGCGCTGGGCGCGCCCAGAGCGCGCAAATTGCAGCCGCGCACACGAGCCGTCGCGTCGCGCCCCTGTCTTGGCCCACACGGCAGGACCTCGCCACGCACTCCCCGCCTCGCCATAACACGACAGCCCGCCCTGGCGCCCTACAGCGCCACCGCCAGAGCACTTTTGGCGGCACGCCGGCGTCGGCAGTGAGCCTCTGCCACGGGCAGCGCCGCCCAAGCCTCTCTCGCTCGCCACCTGGCCCCTGGAGCAGTGCGAGCTCATTCGCAAGCGTGTCCGCTAGTGTTCGTCGCCGCCACGACACCATGCAAGCTACAGAGGGGCGGTTCGCCGGCGTCCTCATCCACCGCCGCGGAACCGACCTCGTCGCGCTATAAAAGGACGCCCCGAAACCTTCCGAGCACGCAGGCGACTCTTAAGCCATCCCCTAGGGCCCCTTGGGGCAGCCAATCGACCCGGGGAAGTCATCTTCCCCACCTCCGGCAGCAGCGACCGCCGCCATGGCCCCAGCTCTTCCAGCGCCACCAGGGCCTCTCCCTCCCATTTCTCTTCACCAAGAACACCTCCTTCCTTCCAGGAACCCAACCCCCTACTCGATTTTGATCGGGAACCACATTCGCATTTTGAAGGACTTCTTATTTCATGTAGTATGATCACATGCATGAGTGCATATTAGTGATTTCCATGCTGTTGGAAATAAACACACTTGTGATGATAATCACCCTCATGTGCCTTGCATGCATACCGGCAGGAACCCGGGAAAACCTCAGCCTTGGGTAGGCATTAGTTTGTCGCCGGTCTCCGTCGGGACGGTTATGTCTGGTATGGCATGGTAAGGTGATATGAGCGGTGACTCTGTTGGATGAAATATATTCGTTATACTAATCATGCAGGGAATACTTAAACCTCCTGAGTCGACCGTAGATCGAGTCTTGTTCCAGTAACCCCCATACTTGTTTCGTACTACCACTCGTCTCTACAGCAAGTAGAGTACGGTTCAGTAAGTTGTCAACCTCTTTCTAGCACACACCGTACAGAGATGCCATGGTGGAAGATACCGGTTGTAGCTGGTAGGCAGGCCACCTGGTCCGGGGGCATGGGTGTTTCCGGTTGGGACCGAGAGGGGAGGCCACCCCTTAGAGCGCGCGATATAAATTTGATCCCATGCTACGCGAGGTTGTAGCCTCCCCACTTAGAGTTTGCTTGACAGGTGTCGTGGGTGATTCCAGACACGTGTGAGTTAAGCCGGTGTGTGCAAGTTAGGTGTGTTTTCAACAAAAAGACCGTAGACGGAATTAGTCCCGATGGACTAAAGAAATCCATTACTCGTGGGTAAAGAGTACACCCTCTGCAGAGAATAAACCTATTCGAATAGCCGTGTCCATGGTTAAGGATTACAGTCTGGGATGGGTCAGGTGTCGGTCTTAGTGTCGGTCTTCGGAGGTGAAAC